>NC_069502.1:594658029-595258029 GCF_027579735.1 Bombina bombina
GGCCTTCACGCTAGGCTCCGCCCCCTTCACGGGCCTTCGCGTTAGGCCCGCCCCCTTCACGCTCGGCCACGCCCACTTTTGCTCGGCGCAGTCGGCAGAACAGGTAGGGACTTAGGCCAGTGTGTTTGTCCGCGTGCTGTCTTTACTGCGCATGACAGCTTCGGACAAACACACTTGGCCTTTTATAGTATAGGATATTTATATTTATGGTCTTTGATAATGATTGTTGTGGAAATTAATTAACATTTGTAAGTTCTGATTTACATGATTATTACTTCTTGCTGTATGGTATTAAGTATCAATAAAAGTTAAATTAATAAAAAGGTAAGTATTTTAACAAAACCGCTGAAATGTAAACTCTCATGAATTAAAGTGCCCCTCTTTTTAATATTTTTTTTAAAGGCCGGGCACTCATTCGTGAAAGTTTACATTCACTTTAACCCCTCAACGACCAAGGACGTGCCAGTTACGTCCTGCAAAAACTGTCAGTTAGTGACAATGGACGTACCTGGCACGTCCTTGGTCTAATTGAGTGCTGGAGTGTGTGCAATGTGCACGCCGGGTGCCGGGAGTGTGCGGGGGGGGGGGGTCTGCGGGGCGTGCGCGTGCGCAGCAACCACTGCTACCAATGTTGCGAAGAGTGAGAGGCAGGGGGGAAAATATATATAAAAATATATATAAAATAAATATAAAAGGATCTGGGCGAAGGAGGGGGAGGGGGTTATTGAGGGGGCTGCTACACTACAGAAAAATCGATCTTTTTAAAAAAAAAACATACTTTTTGGAGGGGCAAACTGGGTACTGGCAGACAGCTGCCAGTACCCAAAATGACAGCAAGTAGGTAGCGGGGGGGAGGGTTAGAGAGGTGTGTGGGGGGATCAAAGAGGTTGGGGGCTAAGGGGGGTCCATCACAGCTGAATAGATATTTAAAAAAAAACAACTTAAAAATAAATGTATTTATTTTAATTTACTACTGGCAGACTTTCTGCCACTACTTAAGATGGAGGGGACAATTGTGGGGTGGGGGAGGGAAGAGAGCTGTTTGGGAGGGATCAGGCGGGAGGCTGATCTCTACACTAAAGCTAAAATTAACCCTGCAAACTTTCTACAAGCTACCTAATTAGCCCCTTCACTGCTGGGCATAATACAACTGTGGTGTGCAACGGCATTTTCTAATTGCCAAAAACAACGTCAAAAGCCATATATGTCTGCTATTTCTGAAAAAAAAGAGGATCCCAGAGAAGCATTTACAACAATTTGTGCCATAATTGCACAAGCTGTTTGTAAATACTTTCAGTAACCTAAAATTGTGAAAAATGTAACATTTCTTTTTATTTGATCGCATTTGGCGGTGAAATGGTGGCATGAAATATACCAAAATGGGCCTAGATCAATACTTGGGGTTGTTTACTACTCTACACTAAAGCTAAAATTAACCCTACAAGATCCCTACAAGCTCCCTAATTAACCCCTTCACTGCTGGGCATAATACATGTGTGGTGCGCAGCGGCATTTAGCAGCCTTCTAAATACCAAAAAGCAACCCCAAAGCCATATAAGTCTGCTATTTCTGAACAAAGGGGATCCCAGAGAAGCATTTACAACCATTTGTGCCATAATTGCACAAGCTGTTTTTAAACAATTTCAGTGAGAAACCTAAAGTTTGTGACAAAATTTATGAAAAAGTGAACATTTTTTTTTAATTTGATTGCATTTGGCGGTGAAATGGTGGCATTAAATATACCAAAATCAGCCTAGATCAATACTTTGGGTTATCTTCTAAAAATATATACATGTCAAGGGATATTCAGGGATTCCTGTCAGATATCAGTGTTCCAATGTAACTATCGCTAATTTTGAAAAAAAGTGGTTTGGAAATAGCAAAGTGCTACTTGTATTTATTGCCCTATAACTTGCAAAAAAAGCAAAGAACATGTAAACATTGGCTATTTTTAAATTCAGGACAAAATTTAGA
This sequence comes from Bombina bombina, assembly GCF_027579735.1. Classification (NCBI taxonomy): domain Eukaryota; kingdom Metazoa; phylum Chordata; class Amphibia; order Anura; family Bombinatoridae; genus Bombina; species Bombina bombina. Next base: position 594,660,004 of record NC_069502.1, read on the forward strand.
AACTATTTAGCATGGGTGCTTTTTGTGGTTGTAGTTGTGCAACAGATTTTGGGGGTCAAAGTGTTTTTTTTCCATTTTTTTATCATATTTTATATATTTTTTTATAGTAATTTATAAGATATGATGAAAATAATGGTATCTTTAGAAAGTCCATTTAATGGCGAGAAAAACAGTATATAATATGTGTGGGTACAGTAAATGAGTAAGAGGAAAATTACAGCTAAACACAAACACAGCAGAAATGTAAAAATAGCCATTGTCATTAAGGGAAAGACAACTGAAAAATGGCCTTGTCCTCCAACAGTGTCAGTATTTATTATCAAATACAAACATGTATAATAATAATAGTAATAATAATAACAACAATAAAAATGATTAGTGTACATATATAAAATTGATACAGCCATGGCAATTTGAAATAACCTGTATACTTCTTTGCTGTGCCTGTAAATTATTAGTACTATATTGACTGGTATTAAAATGTATGCAAAATAACCATGAACATTATGTAGCCCCTAAAATGTATATTTTTATAATGGTTGGTATCTGTCAGTCAGGTGGTTAGAAGTGGAAGAAATTATAGTCAGTATGTCAGTGTCACGTTAAAGATTTTATTATTAGACTGCAAGGCTAAAAGATTATTCAAAATCTTAAAGGGAAAATGTTCTGTAAAATTGTTTTTCTTTAATGTATTTGCAATGACTTGTTAAATGTCATACTAAAATGGGTTGCTCTTGCAGGTAAAATTAAATCTCTTTATTTTATCACGTTGTGTACACTCACATGCTTCCATATATTATATTTGTCTGTAAACAAAAGTCAAATACTCAAATGCAAGATTAAGATTTTATTATGCATCTCTTCCATACCCTACTGTGAGAGTAACTTCTTCTGCTGGCTGTGTTTATATAGCTTGTCAATAGACTATACTTAAGAATATAAACTTTCAGTATAGGTAGGGATACCACAAGCTAAATCAACTATTTCAGATATCAAAATAAGGGCAAAGGAGATACATGTAAACAATTTAATACAATCCAGCATTTTAAATGGATCATTGGGAACAAATTAAAGGGGAGAAAACATTTGGGTAAACTGTCCCTTTAAGTTTAATTTTCTGTTTCAGTTTTGTACAACTCAGTAAATAAAATGGCAAAATAACTACACCAAATCCTGTGGAGAACACACTTCTTGTCATATTTATACAAGTTAGCTACAAGAACAACTTGAAGTGATATCTAACAAGCAAGCATTTGTTTTACCTTAAAGGGATACTAAACACAGATTTTTTTCTTTAATGATAGAACAAAGATAGAACAAGCAATTTTAAACAAAATGTAGCCACCAATAAGCAAGCACTATCCAGGGTACTGAATCTAAAATGGGCCGGCTCCTAAGATTTACATTCCTGCTTTTTAAATAAAGATAGCAAGAGAATGAAGACAAATTGGTAATAGGAGTAAATTAGAAAGTTACTTAAAATTGCATGCATCTGAACCATGAAAGAAAAAAAAATGGGTATAGTATCCCTTTAAGAGTTTATTGAGTAAAGATACTTTTCATACTGTTAAATTATATTTTTATGTCCACAAATCCTGTGACTAGAATGGCTAAACTTTAAGGCTATATTTGTCTTTATTCATATTTCTGTATGATTAAATGTACAATACCTTGATTACATACTTAAGTGAATGGTAGCAAAACGTTTTGTTATATTCTGAATTTATAGGCTTGAAATGTTGTCAGTTTTTATTCTTTTTGTTTTGACCTGTTGGCATGATAATGGTTAAAGGTATAATAAACACCAAATATGTTAATTTTTTAAAAAGATAGATAATCCCTTTATTTTCCATTCCCCAGTTTTGCATAACCAACACTGTTATAGAAATATACTTTTTACCTCTGTAATTACCTTGTATCTAATCTTCTGCAGACTGCCTCCTTATCTCAGATCTTTTGACAGACTGGCATTTCAGGCAATTAGTGATGACTCTTAAATAACTCCACGTGTATGAGCACAATGTTATGAATATGAAACACATGAACTAATGCCCTCTAGCTGTGAAAAACTGCCAAACGCATTTAGAGAAATTAGCATATGAGCCTGCCTAGGTTTAGCTTTCAACTAAAAATACCAAGAGAACAAATCAAATTTTATGATAAAAGTAAATTAGAAAGTAATATGCCCTATCTGAATCATGAAAGTTTAATTTGCACTTTACTATCCCTTTAAGGTTAATGTTAACCAAGGAAGGCTGGAACCTTGTTTGATTTTGTGACAAGTGACTGGGCTTGGCAGCCCCCTTGTTAAATGATTGCTTGGTACATATATATTTTAGCTTTTAACTCAAAAAAGTAGATTATTATGTAAATTATGAATACAATAGTCAATTTGCAATATTAAAGTTAATTTGGCCAGCATGCTTCTCATTTTAAGTATGTGAGGCTCTAATGTAAGTATGTGAGGCTCTAATGTAATTGTCTTCACAAAACAAGTCCTTGAAAAAAATGTAACCAAGGCCAAGAGCATAGTAACAAAACTGCAACTGCAAACACAATATGAAAAATAATTTCAGAGAATGTTGTTCTCTTCCAGAAATGGACTCTGGAAGCACAATAAAATTACACTTGTACTATAAACAAGCTCAGTTCTGTAAAACGTGAGCTTGAAAAAATGATAAAATTGGAATTCTGTAAAAATAAAAAAATTGTGTCTGCAACACCACTGTGCCCTTTGAACAGTAAATGTCTAATATTTCATTCTTTAAAATCAGAACAATAAATTCATTGTGTTTCCAATTTAGAGGTTATTAAATTAAGTGTTACATATTAATATACCTGAATATTACTTAACGAAGGAAACATATTAAACTATGAACAAAATCCTGAATGTTATTTTAGAGCACTGGAACCTGTAGCATGTGAGTTATACAATATTTCCACTATTTGAAGAAAAACAATTATACGAAAAGTGATTGTTGTTAAAGGGATGTTAAATAGTCTGTTTCATTGTTGTAATAAAAAACACACTAAGCAGTGTCTTATACTTAATAGAATTCATTGCAATATGTATTATTCATCATTTAAATGGATTTTAGGTTTTATTATTTTGTTACGCTACATTTGTACTTCCTGTCAGAGCCTTACAAGGAGGGGGCCTCTGCAGGAAGGTTTATCTTAGCCTGATGCCATAAACATTTGAGGCGTTTTACTATTAAGTGAATAGACTAGATCAGTCAGAATAAAACATAAGTTTCAAAGATATATATACAGGGGTGGAAAAATATCACTATGGTTAACTACTGCCAAACGGGTTTGCGCATGAGCTTAAGTGCTAAATAGCGCAACACTTGTAATCTGCCCCTAAATGTGGTCTGTTCTTCATCTCAGTAACAATAATTGACAAGACAATCTGACTAAACTCATAACATAAACAGTTGTACTTTTTGGATTTTTATTGAAGACATTGAATAAATAGTCACAATGCCGACTGGAAAGAAATGAAGGAACCTCTGTGTTATCAACTTCTCCAAAAGCGATTTCAATTAAAAAGATGAGATCGGAAGTGTGAGTAGCACAGGAGCCCTGCCCTTTAGAAGAAGACAATGTAATCCTTGCTACTGACAAATCTGTTCTTCTCAAGAGAGACTGGTTAGTGTAAACCATAACTCAATTCCAATAACTTTCACAGGACCCGAGAAGATGCATTGTAGAAATGCATGAAGCTGGAAAAGGTTACAAAAAAAGGCTTAAAATCTACCTGGGTGTTCATCAATCTATGTTAAGACAAATTGTGCCAGATTACATGTGGCGCGCTAATGTTTTATTGCTCATGAGCGCTATCTGCACTCAAAGTAAAAATGAACGCTTTTGGGCTAGCGTTGCTAATACAAGTTAAAAATAATGTGAGCAAAAGACTCAGGCTATATATTTATATATATATATATATATATATATATATATATATATACACACAACCCCAATTCCAAAAAAGTTGGGATAGTATGGAAAATGCAAAAAAACAAACAAAAAGTGTAATTTGAAAATTCAATTCACACTGTATTATATTGAAAACACATTATTAACACATAATTTGATGTTTTATTTTGTTAAATTAATGTATTTTTAAAAATATACACTCATTTAAAATATAATGACTTCAACACATTCCAAAAAAGTTGGGATAGGGGCAATTTAGGACTAATAGCGATGTGACAAGTTGAAATAAGAAAGTGATGTGAAACAAGTGAGGCAATCATGTAATCATAGTAAATAAGGAGCCTTCAAAGCGTCAACTGAAAATACGCTTGAATTCCACATCATATTTGTTGCGAGATTGATCTGCCGTAGTTATCAAAGCGTCAAAATTGGCAAATGTTAAAATTTGTCACATAATATACGATCCCGTGATCTCAATCCGATGCAGATTGATGTGAGTTTAAAACAGTGGTATTCAAGCAGAATTCTGTTAATTCACCCTCCTAATCAACACTATTTAAACCTTTTCACTAAGTTATCAAAAATTCTACATTTACACTTGCGTCTTTTCCGACTCAGCATACCTAGTTTCCAATCCGCCACCCTGGAGGTCGCAGATGCCATAGAACTCAATGGGAGTCTGAAAACACAGAAAGCTTATGTTCGATGCTGCAAGATAATGAAGCATATTACATAATAAAAGAAAATGAGAAATTTTATTAAAATTGTATACCCTTTCTAAATCAAACAATATTATTGCTCCACATTTAGTGCACTAGTAGATATAGGGATAAAATGAAAAATACATTACTACTTATTACGTTACATCTTTGTCTCTCGTTATTACTCAAAATTTGCCCCAAACCTGTTGCACTAATATATACAGAGATAAAAATGAAATAAATAAACAACATAATATAGCAAACTTCCTTTTTATTTTTGGGAAAAATGTGCACCATGTTTAAGCCATGTAATACAAGTCACTCAACACTTTTCGTACTAATTATGACGCAAACTCTGAGTCCTAAACAACCCACACACTAGTGAATTTTTCCACCACTTTTGATTTCAATATGCATAATCACATGATTTATGACATCAGACAATCTGATTCAAATACGCATTATAAACTATCACTAACGAATCAAATTGCTTGATAGTTGTGTCATTGATCACTCATCAGAACTAGTGCCATTTATCACATTGTGAATTGTTACATTGTGTATTATACTTTGAAAGTATGTATATGTGAAATTAGTATTATAGATAAACATTGATGCTGACATTAGGACACACAGTGTAATATTTTAGACAAGTATTTTAAAATTCTAATTGAAGTTTGATTCAATATAACCTTAAACTGATAGCTCAAAGGGATAGCCCCCCTAACATTAAACAGTCATGATTCAGATACAGCAGAAATTAAAATCACCTCTTTACTGCTATTTTCAGTGTATGTCTTCCTTCTATTGAATTTATTTTTCAGTAAGAAATGTCATCTTGGACTTCCGGTGGGAGGAGCAAAGGGAGAGCAGCAGGTTGTGAGCTCCATGAAAATCTTAGCAAAAGATTGTTTTTAGCCTGCTCTCTACCTGCTCCCACGCAAACGCCTTACAGATAACAGGTCTGGGGACACTACCGGACCAGGAGATCGGTCGGCACAGAAGCGTGAGGGTCACTAGGCGCCCTGATCACGGAAGTCAGAGAGGAGAAGACGGAGTACAGAGACGCCATCTTAAGTCTCCATGTGGCAGCTGCTAGATGCTAGGCTCTCTCTTACATAGGGAAAGGCTGCACTGAGTCACAGCAGTGTATTGGGGCAGATAACCGAAGGAGGTGAAGGGCAGTAACAGCAGTATACAGCGACGGAAACAGATCAAAATGGCTGAAGGATCCAGATGGAGCAGGCACTGTGTGGGATAACGTAAATGCATGTTTTTTCGCAATTCCGGTCTGAAACAGTGTTTAAGAGCCGCATCCCTTACTAAAAAGAAGTTTAATGAAAGATAGTGGAGGGCGTTATCGGCACTTTTGATTTTGCTCCTATCTTGTGACTGTTGCATAATTTCAGAGGCCTAGCGATAAATGCCTTTTAACGTTAACCTGAAGACCCTACTGACACACAAGTTAACCACTGCTGGCCCGGATCCGCTTTAAAGACATAGCAGCCACATCTTGTGGTTTGGATTAATTTTGAAAGCGCATCAGCAGCAATGTTTGTCTAGTGCCACAAGTATGACCTAACTGGGTGCACTCATGTGAAACTCCCTACCCTCACCTTCAGTTTTAGACAGGACTTTTTATATTTCTCTGACATAAAAAAGCTTTGGCTCTTAAGTGCTGCCTGCTAAACCTGCATTCCTGTGCTCTGTTCCAGAAAGGTTGATAGTGCATGTACTGCAGCACGTTTGAGGGAGTTTGGTCCAAATAGTAAAGTTTAAAAGAGATATTATAACAGTTTTCATAAATCTACTCACAAAATGGCAGCAAAAAAACAAACATACAGACAGAAGAGCAAGACAGCAGGTTGAGATCCACACTGCCCCAGTTGTAACAGAAGACCCAGAGGAGTCTCTTACACAGGACACTCACCCTATAGTGTCACAAATCTCAGCGTTGTTTTTACTGAAAATTGAGCAACTGCAAATGGGAGTGGAATCAGTTTCTACTGAATTTAAACAGTTTTCAAGGAAGCTTACTCATGTTGAGCACAGAGTCTCAGAACATGAGGACAGACACAGAGAAATGTCGATTTCAGTAAGAGATCTACAAAAGCAGAACACAGATTTAAAGGCACGCTTAGATGACCTGGAAAATAGGTCCCGCAGGAACAATCTGCGTATAGTAGGCCTGCCGGAGTCGGTGCAGAGCTCATCATTAATACACTTTGCAGAAGTTCAACTGCCACAAATGCTTAAGTTACCAGAAGCAGGAATTCCATGCATAGCGGAGAGAGCGCATAGGGTGGGTCAGCCACGGCTAGAGCAAAAGAACAAAGAATTGCCAAGACATGTCCTCATTAAATATCTCAACTTCAAGGACAAAATAGAGCTTCTCAGAGCATACAGGAAAGCAGGTCCCATTATCTTTGAGGGAAGAAAACTGTTGCTGTTCCAAGATTATTCATCAGAGGTCACCAGAAAGAGAAGAGATTTTCGCCGTACTGTCAACAGCTGATTGAAAAAGGCAGATCAGTAGCGCTGCTATTCCCAGCTAAACTCTGGTTGCAAACCAGTGAGGGCCCACGATTCTTTGACTCCCCTGCTCAGCTTCAAAAATATCTACAAGTTGAAGAGAAAGACTCAACCCCAGAGGCGATGATGCCTCAGATGGAGTCGAGAGGTGAACAGCCTGGATGAGCCAAAGATGTTGGTAATTGGACTGTCTAAATTCTGGACTGGTACCTGTAAGTTGGTTGTGACAGTATGGCTGAGACATTTTTGAGATCATCAGCAGTAATTTAATGGCTATATTTCAGCCGTGACTACATCTTCTCTTTCTATTTTAAGAGGGGGGGGGGTTTAATTCAATACTACAGGAGAATACTAACACTCCTACTGTTATGTTACTGTTTTATTACTTGTTATTGTTATTGTTCTGAATTGTTCTTTTCTGTTTTACTTACATGTTTGATATCTTCACACAGCAGTGCCCCATGGAAGTTTCTGACCATATTCTTCGGCTGGTACGTAGAGGCCTGAGAGATGCAATATTGGGATCTAGCAGAGTATGAGTATACCATTTTACATATACAAAACAAAATGTATGAAAGGAAATTTACATGTACAGTGTACAAACAGGATTTTGCTTTTGCAGAATTGAGCGGTGCACCACTTATACTCCCCTTTGTTTACCCTTATGGCTAGTATTAAAGCAAACATTCTTACATGGAATGTAGGAGGCATCACTTCTCCCATTAAGAGAAAATGTATCTTAAAAACACTTAAGGATAAAGGTGCAGATATAGCAATTGTGACAGAAACTAACCTCACTATGCCCGAACACGCAAAGCTACAGCAGGGATGGGTACAAGAAGTTATAAGTTCCTCTTTCCTAGGAAGCAGGGCTAGAGGGGTGGCTATTCTATTCAGGAAGGGCCTATTTTATAAAATCTTACACAAGGAGATAGATGTGGAGGGTCGCTATGTTATATTGCATTTAGGTTTTGGGGACATCTCAATTGCTTTAGTGGGTGTATATGGCCCTATAGGTAACAAAGACATTTTTTGGACAATGTTGCAAAGGAAATTGTTGAAGTCGGCACATCTCCCCATGATAGTGGGTGGTGATTATAATATTGCACCTTATGTCCCTTTGGGTAGATTTAAAAACCCAGCTTACACACCATTTAAAAACATAACAAATACTAATTCTAAAAGAGAGACGAGAATACTTAACAAATTCCAGAGAGGTCTCAGGCTGATAGACATCTGGCGCTCCCGAAATCCAGAGGCTCGAGATTTCACTTGTATCCCTCCTTCCAAACTCACACTGTCTCGCCTAGATTATTTTCTAGTCTCCAGGACCCTAATGGTTAAAATTGTAGATGTTAAAAATTACGTAGTTACCCTGTCAGACCATGCCCCAGTCAAACTGACTATCAATACTAAAAATGATCCTCCACGTGAGAATAGATGGACCTTTCCTGCATATTTATATAAGGACCCAAACTTGCTAAATTATTTAATAGGCGAATGGCATGCATATTATTCTGTTAATATACAGAACCTAAACAACCCCCTATTGTTTTGGGAAACAGCGAAGGCGGTTTTGAGGGGGTCATGACTAATTATGCGGCAAGTATCTGTAAAAAGGCTAAGGAAAAAGAACAGTTGCTGTTCAGACAATTGATCAATGCCCAAAACAGATATCTCAAAACGCCCAACTCGAGTACTAGGAACAATTTCAAACAGGTTAAGTTAACCAGGGACAACATGTTGTTACAAAATGCGCTTAAAACCACAACCAGGCTACAAGCTCGGTTCTACCGATTTGGAAATAAGACCAGTAGATCTCTGGCGCTCCTAACTAAAATTGCTAGACCACCAAATGTCATTCAGGCAATACGGAAGGGGGAAACAATACACTCACGCACTGAGGAAATACAGCAGGTTTTTACAGATTATTATTCTAAACTATATAGTCAGCAGGAAATTGATAGGGACAAATTAGCTACATTCTGGGATATCCTGATTTTACCTAAACTCACTGAGAAACAGTTAACTGGGCTCAATGCCCCCATCACAATGATCAAAGTAAATAGAGCCGTTAGAGACCTTCCCCTAGGTAAAACCTCTGGCCTTGACAGCATGCCGGCAGAGTTCTATAAGCTGTTAAGATTGGAAATCGCTGATACCCTAGCACATTTATATAACACTATGCTTACTGGAAACTCTGATCCTAATTACACATTCTCTGAAGCCCATATTAGCATTATATTAAAATCAGGTAAAGATCCACTGAAACCAGAGTCATACCACCCGATTTCTTTATTAAATCTGGACTACAAGCTCCTCACCAATATATTAGCCACCAGATTGGGTCCCATTCTCCCGTCCTTAGTACATGAGGACCAGACAGGATTCATTAAAGGGAGGTCCTCAGTTAAGAACATAAGGAAAGTCCAGTTAGTATTATCTCATTTTTGGAAATTTAGAAAAGACCCTACCATGCTAAAAAATTCTAAAGCATGTATGTTAGCCTTAGACGCCGAAAAAGCTTTTGATAAGGTAATATGGGAATACTTGTTTATGACCTTGGAAAAGTTTGGTTTTGAAGGTGCTTATTTGCAAGCCATCAGAAATCTGTACCAACATCCGCTGGCGGCTGTTATTGTAAATGGACGGGCTGCCCCCAACTTTCAGTTATTTAGAGGCACGAGACAGGGGTGCCCCCTGTCCCCGCTCTTGTTTGACTTAGCGATAGAGCCACTTGCCCAGGCTATCAGAGAAAAAATTCCTCAACTTTACACCTGTCATTATATGCTGACGATATGATTTTATTTATCCCGAGTCCTGAGCGCAACCTCCCAAAGATACTTGCACTCATTAAAGACTTTAGTGAGGTGTCAAGTTACATTCTAAACCAGGAGAAATCGGAACTAATTTGGGTAACGCAAAATCACCCCCAGGACAACTTGGGTTTTAACTTTAAGGTAGTGACTACTGATTTCATGTATTTGGGAATAAAACTTTCGGTTAACCCTGCCCAATGGTACGCAATCAATTATATTCCTTTGATTAGGAAAGTGACTAGCCAAATTGAGGGTTGGAAGGGACTCCCCCTTTCGCCCTCTGGTCGGATAAACATGATTAAAATGATCTCCTTTCCTAAGATGTTATACATGTTTCAAATGCTTCCGGTCATGCTGAAAGGTGCTGATCTAAAAACACTGAATGCCAAAATTCTAGATTTTGTATGGGCGGGTAAAAGACACCGCATAAGCTCCCAGAAACTGACTAGCTCAATAACACATGGAGGATTAGGTCTCCCTAACCTCATGCTATATAATTGGGCAACTTTGTCCAAGTTTGTAATTGACTGGCTAAGCCAGAAAGAACATTATACCTTTAAAGTGCTAGAGGAAGAGCAAATAAAGCCATGTGCACTAGCCGTCCTTCCCCATTTGACTCTGCAGCAGCTCCGATACCATACAGAAAGTCTGCTACCACTAGTAGAAGACTTTCACTAGATACTTACCACTCCAGGGAAACCCTAACTTTGTGGTGGGGTATACTACTTATCCTTTTAGAATATGGCAGCAGAAGGGGTTACAAAATATACAACCTCTTTTAGATGAAACAGATGACACAATTAGAAGTTTTAGATCGTTACACAATGGGTACAACTTGCCGAACACGCACCATTTTGCCTAACTGCAGGTGAGGCACTATGTTGGTGGGCTTCTGCAGGGGGGAGAAATCTTGAAAAAAACACGCCCTATAGGGCAGTTAGTCTCATTGTTTACACAGGGAATATTTTCAATTTCTCCGATATACAGGTTATTACTAGAGCCAAACAATTCTAGGACTATAGATATGGTGGCGGCAAAGTGGACTTCCTCCCTGGGGGAACCAGTCGCAGCAGAAATGATGCAGGCCAGTATAGCAACACTGAGAGGGAGTACTTTGTCGCAAGATTTGAGGGACTCACACATTTGCTTGCTGCACCAGGCTTATATCACGCTTGGAGTTTATAGGAAGTGGGCACCACATGTAGATAATGTCTGTCCCAAATGTCAAAAACACAAACCTGATTTGTCACATCTGATATGGCGACGTCCTTGTTTGGTTAAATATTGGAACTCTTTCGCCTACTGGCTGAGAGTTACGTGTAAAATAACTATAGAAATAAACAACGAGACAATACTCTTCTTGAAAATACCTAAGGGTACGTCAAAATAGGCCAAGATGCTAGGCACTACCATACTTTTAGCTAGAAAACTAGTGTTTAAGATGTGGACCGCCAGAACTGTACCCATGGTGGTGCAGCTTAAGAATTCCCTCCTTCACCAACTAACTATTGAGCTGTATGATTCGGTAGGAGATATGTCGCACAGGACACACAGTTTCATGAGCAAGTGGGGAGGCTTTATAGGTACCCTTTCCCAGCAGATGCAGATACGACTGCTGTATCCCTTACGGAACACAGAATATCTCCTAAATGCTAGGCTGAGAGGGGAGTGGTTACTAAATTTTGACTAACATGACATAGAAGGATTGAAGATGACTAAGAGGATAATTCAGAGAGCAGTGAAGTATCGTCCGGGGCATTGCTGTGCTGTGTGCTATTTGTTTTATAGACATATATATTAAATGTATGTTATATATGTGATAGAAGTTATGTGTTAAGAGTGATAGATGTTAAGTTTAGTTGATGCAACAACATGACTGTTGTTGAGAGAGAAAAAGAAGAAAATCTCGGAGGTGAGTAACCATAAATAAAAAGACTGAATCTTATTATTCACAGACTGAGACTGAAAGAAATAATATGCATTAGGTTATTTTACTAAAAAACTATGAATGTATTTTATACTCATTTTGTGTCTGTAAACCTCTGAGCTGGAAAATAAAAGTTTTAAAATTAATAAATAACAATAATTTGCAATAAGGAGGGGTTAGACAGGTGCAGAGAGAAAACTGGCCCAGCTCTTAAAATATCCATTGATTGCAAATAAATACATATGATACATGCTATATTCACAATTATTCCTGCTCAGAATAATAATACATTTACAATATATACATATAGTGGTATAAATAAACACAGAGATATGACAGACAACATTGTTTAGAACAAAAAAAGGAATTTAGGGACATGTAAATATGTTTGCAAAAGATTTCTGACATAAAACACAAACACACACACATATATGTATATATAAAGAAAAGTATGTGCAAGGATATATGTACAAATTCTAGCATTATTAATAATTAAAAAAAAATATGACTTCTAGAAATACAAATACAAATTAATTTATGTGAAAGTATCATATAACAAATAAATATAAAAAAAAAACTTTCTATGAGATATTGTTTGTTGAGGTATAAATCAATCTATTTCTTGGACATTAACAGATGAAAAATAAAAGATTAGCTTTAGAGAAATGTGCTTGTTCATGGACAGTAATAAAATGGTATAAATAAAGTTGGGAAAACCCAGAATAACCGCAACATTGATGGCTGTTAGTTAACACCAGTCTGATGTTCTTCCCACTGTACTTGACGCGCGTGTTTTTGACGGCTTTTTTGATAAATAAGGGGATCATATTCAGATCCACGGCAGCGATGGCTGGCTAGCGTATTGACTCCGGCAAATGCAACATAATTGACGCTTTGATAAATAGGCCCCCTAGTCTTTCAAGAGCAAGGATGGGTCAAGGTTGGCCAATCTGCCAACAAATGCATCAGCGAATAATCCAACACTTTGAGAACAACATTCCCCAAAGACAAATTGGTAGGATTTTGTGCATTTCACCTTATACAGTGCACAATATAATTAATAGATTCAAGGAATCGCGTCAAATCTCAGTGTGTAAAGGGCAAGGCCCCAAACCACTTCTGAATGCCCTTAATCTACGATCCCTCAGCTATCACTGTCACAAAAACCATCATAATCTGTAATGGATATCCTGACATGGGTTCGGGAATACTTTGGTAAACCTTTGTCACTCAACACCATCCATAGCTGCACCCACAGATGCAAGTTAAGGCTTTACTATGCAAAACAGAAGCCATACATCAACACTGTCCAGAAGCGCCACTGACTTCTCTGGGCTCAGTCTCATCTGAAATTGACAGTAGCACAGTGTTTTGTGGTCCGATAAGTCAACATTTCAAATAGTTTTTGGAAAAAACAGCCATCGTGTTCTCCGGGCAAAAAAGGAAAAGGACCATCCAAGCTGTTATCAGCTTCAGGTCTAAAAGCCAGCATATGTCATGGTATGGGGATTTGTCAGTGCCCATGGCATGGGTAACTTACACATCTGTGAGGGCAACATTAATGCAGAAAGATATGTATACATTTTGGAGCAACATTTTCCAGCAGCACAACTCCAAACCACAGTCTGTTGGATTACAAACTGGTTGTGTAGGCAGAGAGTGAGGGTGCTAGCATGGCCTGCCTGCAGTCCTAACCTGTCTCTGATTTAGAATATGTGGTGCATTATGAAGCGGAAAATAAGGCAACAAAGGTGTCACATCTGTCAGTATTTTGCTTAAAGGGACATGAAACCCAAGTTTTTTCTTTCATGATTCAGATAGAGAATACAATTTTAAACAACTTTCCAATTTACTTCTATTATTTAATTTGCTTCCTTCTCTTGTTATTCTTTGCTAAAAGGTTTATCTATGAAAGCTCAGGAGCAGCAAAGAATTTAGGTTCTAGCTGCTGATTGGTCACTGCATATTTATACCGATTGTCTTTGGCTCACCCATTTCATTCATGTTCATTTAGAAACCTGTAGTGCATTGCTACTCCTTCAACAAATGATACCAAGAGAATAAAACAAATTAAATAATAGAAGTAAATTAGAAAGTTGTTTAAAATTGTATTCTCTATCTGAATCATGAAATAAATGTTTTGGGTTTCATGTCCCTTTAATAGTATTTAGTTTAGGTTGTGTATGCAGGTTATTTTGAAGATGTTATCATTTAAAAATAACTCACACACAAATTGCAATGGGTGTAGAATGTTTGTAACAGAAATAATGTTACCTGAATAATTCAAAATGATTGCTGCAAGGTGAAATATTAGCTGCAAGCCAAGCAAGGAAACATGTGCAAGTAATCACTGAGCAGAAATGCCAGAGGAAACTGTTAGGTTGTAAAATAACACAGAAATTTAAAACAGTAAACAAACAAATACTTGCAGAGCAGGAAACAGCAGAATGGAAAAGCTGCACAATGTGCTAAGGAAATCTACAGGATGCTGGCAAACACTCAGGAAGAATCTTCAATAGGCAAACACAGATAAGCAGGCACAACTCTGTCTTTGGATTGAGTAATGTTAACTCTGGTTCACATCGTATAATAAATAGCTGCAGCTTGAGGGGGGCGTGCCGAAACAGCAACCAAGATGGCTGCTTTTCTTTAAGGCTGAATACAGGAGCAGATAAAACCACTATTTACTGCTCTGAAATCTTACATCTGAACTATTCTTCAGCATTATTTTACAGTCCAGAAGCTTCTGAATAGCAAGATATCTTTATACAACTAGATTTCAGCCCGGAAGACCTCATAGATGCGGTGCGTAGCGGAGGCCTTCTAACGACCTCAGCCTGCATCTCGCCCTCCCTAATATCCTGCAGATACAGGACCAGCAGCGATATATGCTGATCATTTCCCAATCCCTATCTCCCTAACTGGGACTGACGGTGACCAGTAAAGAATTAACAGTTTGCACAGGAGAGCTAGAGCACAAGATGGAGGCCATAGACAAGTGGGAGCGCAACATGTTGCAACTTATGGAGCTTCACTGCCAGGCCATACAAACTGAACTTTACGGTCTCCATATAGTCGTAAGACCCGTAGAACAGTGTATACCCGTAGCAGCCCACGGCCCAGCAGATGCCCATGTGGATAGTTTCCTGCTGCCGCTGACAGATCACAGCCGAGGGGACCCGGTGTCCAGAGAGACCTCGGTGTGTACCCTGGGTCCGCATACGGATCAAGAGCGGTCCATAATGAAAGAGGAGGCTCGCCTAGACCAGGTGAAACCGAGCAAGAATACCGTTCCAGTTCCATCTCTCACCAATGTAGCCGACACCGCTAGTACGCGGTCTGCTAAACATGAGCCTTCATTTTACCTGTCTTGGAGCCGGATTGCATGTCTGTTGGGGCCGAAATTTTCATCTCACACCACCCCTGACAATAATGTGGGACTGTTTGTGTCATACTCTGCTTCATCTCCATTTGCGTTCAGAGACCTGTTGTTGCTCCAGCGTTTTTGTCATGGTTGGGGTAGGTTAAACTATTGACTTTGTGCTGGTTGAAGCCGGACTGCATTACTCCGCTAGTTCGGTTCTAAAGCCTTAGAACTTTTCTATCTTTATTCAGCATTTTGGCGTCTGTGATATGCAAAGTCACTTGCTTTATCCTGTCTAGCGAAGCACTGTTACCTTCATGTTAGATACATTGCTCTGCACCAGCTCATTTGGAATGTACATATAGGAATGTTTATCTAAAGATAGCACTATAACTTGCTCATAAGAAAAGAACACTAGATGTGGTCTAAACATATATTAACTACCTGACACAACACTGTTCATTAACACTCGCCCTTTGCTATATTGTACATTAATTTGTTTACTTAAGGCAGTTTCTGTTTATATGTTTGCATAGTGCAAGAGGTTTTATATTTTTACTAGTCCTGATTAGAGCAGTTTAATACTTGTGTATGAACAGCTTGATAATCTTGCCCCATAATGTATACTTCACTATGTTTGTTTAGGAGAGCTTCACTGACATATACTCCTGATTATAAAAGTATTACTTAATAGGTAGTCTAGACTGAGCTAATAAGTCTCATAGCTATATAACAAGCACATTATTTAGATCAGATACTTCTAAGTCTGCAATAGATATGTTTGCAATGCAGTCTTTAAAATAGAGGAGAGATGGTGACCTAAGGAGAGCTGTGTAGGGCAATGTTCTTTTATTCTTTTTACTTTTATTTCACTTATTAGATGGTAATACAGATGTGTTCATTGTTCATAAGTACATTTTGTGGCCCATTTGACCAGTCAGTTAAGTGGAACTTTGCTTGGTATAGGTATTCCTAGCCCTAAATCCTGAAATATGAGGTTTCATACTGTATATATTTCCAGGCGAGAGTTCTAACCATACTTATGATACTTATGTAATTTTATTTTTGAAATACTTTATGCAATGATTTATACTCTCATTACTTATGACATATAATATTGTTGTATATACTGCTGTTCTTGTATATAATTGCATGTGACTCAGTTCGTCATAAGATATTTACTTAATTCTAAGGTCCAAAAGTGACCGTATGTAACTTTAGAGCTCCTCTTCCCATTCATTTAAAGTGCATAGGCCCATGAGTGGTCTGCTAGTCTTTTTGAGGTGCTTCCATTTCCCACTAAAAATAGATTATGAGGTTGCCATATGCATATTCATTGTTTTATACAAAGGTACTCTACTGTCTTTCTAATTATACGCTGTTATGTACAAGGAAATGCCATTCTTTTTATATGACTGTAAAAGCTCAACAATTATCACTGTACCCTATATATATAGGCCACTGAACTTTTGTTTATTGTTTGCTATCTACATAACCTCAATAAAAATCTTTATTTAAAAAAAAAAAAATAGCTGCAGCTTGATATAGCACTTCTGGAATAGTGAGTAAGTAACTCTTAGAAGATAATATCTAAGCAACTTACTGAAGGTGCAACTGTTTTTAACAAGTAAGTTACATCACAGAAGGGGGTGGGACTTAGTACTTAAAGAGGAAGTAAGACTGAAGGCCCCGTACAGTTGTGCAGCTGAAGACATGCAATAATCAGATTTGAAATGAATGTATATTTTCAAAAATACATTAAATTCACTGAGTAAAACATTTAATAATGTGTTAATAATCGGCTAGATTACGAGTTGTGCGTTAGGGTAAAAAAGCAGCGTTAACAGGTCCTAACGCTGCTTTTTTAGGCCCGCTGGTATAACGAGTCTTAAAGGTTATGGGTCACCGCACACTTCTTTGGCCTTACCAAAAAACGACTTACGTTATCTTCGTAAAGTCTTTTTTCTGTGGGACTTCCATTACGAGTCTGTCCTGGGAGGCCAATCCTAACGCATTTAAAAGTCAGTAGTTAAGAGTTTTATGGTACAACGCTGTAACATAAAACTCATAACTAAAGTGCTAAAAAGTACATTAACACCCATAAACTACCTATTAACCCCTAAACCGAGGCCCTCCCACATCGCAAACAGTAAAATAAAATTTTTTAACCCCTAATCTGCCGCTCCGGGCACCTCCACCACTTACATTATATTTATGAACCCCTAATCTGCTGCCCCCAATATCGCCGACACCTACATTATATTTATTAACCCCTAATCTTCCGCCCCCAATGTCGCCGCAACCTACCTACACTTATTAACCCCTAATCTGCCGCCCCCAACGTCGCCGCCACTGTAATAAACATATTAACCCGTAAACCGCAGCACTCCCGCCACGCAAACATTAGTTAAATATTATTAACCCCTAATCTGCCGTCCCTAACATCACCACCACCTGCCTACATTTATTAACCCCTAATCTGCCGCCCCCAACGTCTCCGCAACTATACTAAATGTATTAACCCCTAAACCTAAGTCTAACCCTAACCCTAACACCCCCTAACTTAAATATAATTTAAATAAATCTAACTAAAAATTCCTATCATTAACTAAATAATTCCTATTTAAAACGATATACTTACTTGTAAAATAAACCCTAAGAAAGCTACAATATAACTAATAGTTAAATTGTAGCTATCTTAGGGTTTATTTTTATTTTACAGGCAAGTTTGTATTTATTTTAACTAGGTAGAATAGTTATTAAATAGTTATTAACTATTTAATAACTACCTAGCTAAAATAAATACAAAAGTACCTGTAAAATAAAACCTAACCTAAGTTACAATAACACCTAACACTACACTATAATTAAATAAATTAACTAAATTAACAACTATTACATAAATTAAATTAAATTAGCTAAAGTACAAACCCCCCCACTAAATTACAGAAAATAATAAACAAATTACAAGATATTTAAACTAATTACACCTAATCTAATAGCCGTATCAAAATAAACCCCCCCCCCCCCAAAATAAATAAAAAACCCTAGCCTAAACTAAACTACCAATAGCCCTTAAAAGGGCCTTTTGCGGGCCATTGCCCCAAAGTTATCAGCTCTTTTACCTGTAAAAAAAAATACAAACAACCCCCCAACAGTAAAACCCACCACCCACACAACCAACCCCCCAAATAAAATGCTCCACATTGCCCTGAAAAGGGTATTTGGATGGGCATTGCCCTTAAAAGGGCAGTTAGCTCTTTTGCGGCCCAAAGTCCCTAACCTAAAAATAAAACTCACCCAATATACCCTTAAAAAAACCTAACACTAACCCCCTGAAGATCGACTTACAGTTCTGAAGACCGGACATCCATCCGGATGTTATCAACCCCTAATCTGCTGCTCCCGATATCACTGCCACCTAAATAAAGCTAGTAACCCCTAATCTGCCGCTTCCGATATCGCCGCCACTATAATAAAGTTATTAACCTCTATTCCCTGCACCCCAATATCACCCACACTATAATAAATATATTAAACCCTATTCCGCCGCTATTATTAACCCCTAAACCTCTGGCCTCCCACATCACTACCACTAAATAAACCTATTAACCCCTACACCGCCAGCCCCCACATCGCAACAACCTAAATTAAACCATATTAATCCCTAAACCTAACCCTAATGTAACCCTAACCGTAACCCTAAACCTAACCCTAAACCTAACACCCCCTAACTTTAACATAATTAAAAAAGAGCTAAATTAAACTTACAATTATTAACTAAATAATACCTAATTACATACTTACCTGTGAAATAAAACCTAAGCTAGCTACAATATAACTAATAGTTATATTGTAGCTAGCTAAGGTTTTATTTTTATTTCACAGGTAAGTTTGTAATTATTTTAACTAGGTAGACTAGTAAGTAAATAGTTATTAACTATTTACTAACTACCTAGTTAAAATAAATACAAACTTACCTGTGAAATAAAACCTAAGCTGCCTTACACTAAAACCTAACATTACTAAAAATAAAAAAAACTACCATTACACTACAGCGGATCATGTCAGCCTGACATTTGATAAATCTACCCCAATATAAAATGGCATCAGTGTGTTTTGTCAGTGTACAAAAGCAATGCTTCTTTCTAAAATAGCTTTAAATAGTATAAAAATAAAATCTAACAGGCAAATGTTGTGGTTTACCAATTGCAATGAGATTACCAGAGCTTTTAACTATGGTTCACATTTCCAGAGTTAATTTAATTATTGCTTGAGAGCAATGTTTAAACAAAACTTTGTAATACAAGTGTTTACTTGGGGCTTGTAGTTGAAAATATAGGGAGTGGTATTTATCTTTTGCATATGCAAATGAACTCTTAATAATATTTTAAAGCCAGACTTGTAATTCAGAAAGAATGTTAAAAATTATTGTAATCTTGCTATATTCTTTATAATACCTGTAATCTAGGCCATAGTGTGAACCAAATAAAACAGAATGTACACTGTAAATTGAAAATATTCACATAAGAATAATGTATTAAATGCTATATTCACAATAAAGTCAGCTCCAATAAGGTCATTACAAATAATTTATTCAGGATAAGAAAAGCTCCAATCAATATGCTCAACTAATTTCAGCAGTCTTTGCACTTTCTCAAAAGCAATCACTTATTTCACAACATACACACACTTTTGGGTCTATTTATCAAGCTGGTTGATGCAACTTTGGTGCGTGTTGGAGCCAATAGTTAAAAAGCAACAGTAATCAGACCGATGCTTCTTAACCTAAATGCCAGCTCTGATCTGGTTGTTACCAAATCGACCTGGACCAGTCCAACTGGGCTGATTTACAGCACAAGCAGCTGCAAATTACTTCCTGCTGGCCATTATGCCAGGCGGACAGCTTTGTGGTAAAAAAAACCTTATCTGTCTGGCCCTTGTAAAATTTAGCCCAAAATATTTCTACAATTGTTTAATAAGCGGTTCACTTTCCTCGTTATTACTTACTACAAATGATTCCTATGATCTCGGCCACACCCACTTTCTGACTGGCCTCTAAAAAACAAATCAAGAGACAACCCTTTTCTCCATTATCTTTATGTGACTCACTTTGTTGAATCTGCCACATCTCCTTGCACTTTCATATCTCTTTTCCCTCTATCCCCTTCAGTTCCCAATAATATTTTTTTACATAGATTTATATGTGTGTGCATGTTTTTATATATATATATATATATATATATATATATATATATATAAAACACACAGAGAAAGTCCAGCACTCACTTATCACATCTGGCCAAATGGGACAAGCCCAGGTACCACGTCAAGGTCTCTTCCAAAACCTGGGTCCCTAATATAGCCATACAAATGCAAGCTCTCAATCAAACAAACTGGGAACAAGTCAGGGTTCACAGGCTTATGTAATCACCCTTGACATATACAAAACACCGAAGGGGACTGCACTCTCAGACTGGACTGGGTACACATCCTATGACCCTGCAACATGCTCAGCCCTGGGTGCTATAGCACTCTCAGGGAGCTGTGCTGTCCCCAGAGTCACAGGCAGTTAACCCCAGACAAGTCTGGGTGCAAGGCCCATAGGGAAAATTACAAAATAAATTAATACAACACAAAGAGAAAGTCCAGCACTCGCTTACAAGCTCTCAGCTAAGAATAAAAGCAAAACTGGAAGAGTTAGTTACAACATCTGGCCAAATGGGACAAGCCCAGGTACCACGTCAAGGTCTCTTCCAAAACCTGGGTCCCTAATACAGCCATACAAATGCAAGCTCTCAATCAAACAAACTAGGAACAAGTCAGGGTTCACAGACTTATGTAATCACCCTAAACATATACAAACACGGAAGGGGACTGCATTCTCAGACTGGACTGGGTACACATCCCATAACCCTGCAACATGCTTAGCCCTGGGTGCTATAGCACTCTCTGGGAGCTGTGCTGTCCCCAGAGTCACAGGCAGTTAACCCCAGACAAGTCTGGGTGCAAGGCCCATAGGGAAAATTACAAAATAAATTAATACAACACAAAGAGAAAGTCCAGCACTCGCTTACAAGCTATCAGGTAAGATTAAAAGCAAAACTGGAAGAGTTAGTTATCACATTTGGCCAAATGGGACAAGCCCAGGTACCACATCAAGGTCTCTTCCAAAACCTGGGTCCCTAATACAGCCATATAAATGCAAGCTCTCAATCAAACAAACTGGGAACAAGTCAGGGTTCACAGACGTATGTAATCACCCTAAACATATACAAACACGGAAGGGGACTGCATTCTCAGATTGGACTGGGTACACATCCCATGACCCTGCAACATGCTCAGCCCTTAGACAAGCCCAGGTACCACATCAAGGTCTCTTCCAAAACCTGGGTCCCTAATACAGCCATACAAATGCAAGCTCTCGAGGTATTCCAATAATTATATTGACTCAAAGCGTTGCCACCTTGAAACCTGGAAGAGAAACATACCCAAGGGGCAACTACTCAGGATAAGAAAAAATTGCACCGACATAGAAGAGTATGAAGAGCAAGCAAAGATTTTAATTAATAGATTTAAGCAGAAAGATTATAATGGGAATAAAATAGAAAAACTAGCAGAAGATATTAAAGGTATAGATAGAGGGGGGCGGAGCTGAACACCAAAGGGATAGGTCGCATGGAGTGAGAGCTCCTACAATTGTTTTCTAATTTTAAGACTTTTCATATACAAAAAGTGTATTGCCTTCAGATTATGCCTAATATATAAGAAGATACAGGCTTATAGCATGCTTTGGCGAGTTTTTAAACTCCAACTAAGATCATAGCAACTACTTTTGTGCCTTTCTGACACCACGTGGAAGATCCGTTGGCTAATGACCATTATGGAACCTGTCGCGCTACTAAGGGAGATAGGTTTCCTGTTGAAGCAATATCAAGAGGCCTTCGCATCATCACTTACAGCAGTGGATTACTTGCCTGTTCCTACCCTCCCTTCCAAGATCGCCGGAAACGGCGACGTCGATGATACCCTAGTGAGTGGTGGTTTGGGACTCCAGCGGTCGCCATCTTTTCTCTTACCGGATCTTCCACCACGGATCTGTCCCAGTCCCTCTTTGATGGAGTCCGGTTGTCCGGTAATTGACATTCTATTGGGTGAGGGTGTCGCTGCGCTAGAACCTACTGCCTTTAACAATGCCGATGTGAGCCCTCGAGCGAAGAAGTTTCTGGACCCTGGGCGGCAGCGCGAAGTGGAAGTGACAAGGACTCTGGTAGAGATTCCCCCGAAGCTGCATGTTGGTGAACGAAGTGACATCAAACAGGGAGCAACAGAATTGCAGCGATTGTCGAAGGCTTGTTTGTTTGTGTGTGAACATTACTGTTATATGGAGAATTGTGGAGAGACCTCATGCTTTATATATGACTTTCGGCTAACCCGTTACTATTTAACCGTCATGTTCTGCAGATCTGGAGTTGGATAAGTACTAGAGACATGAGTTTGACAATACGGTTGCAGCTCCATATAAGCCATTTATCTCGGTTTTAATGTTTATTGAGTCCCATAGTTACCACTTGTTTGAAAAGTTTTTGTAGTTTTTTTTCTGTGTGGAAGGGAATGTTTAATTATTCTTGCATTGCCAGTACAGGATTTTTTTGTTTATGTGAATATTACACTGTCTTATCTGTTAGTGAACTAGGTTATCGTTACATTATACCTAGGCTCTCACTATTGAATGTTTGCTGAACATACTTTTATACCACCTATACTGTTAGTTTTAGTTAGACCAAGCTATACACAGCTTTATTATATTAATGCTACCCTTTGCCTAATGCATTATTAAGGTTTTATGTGAGAGCTTTGGAGTGCTAATTGCATGCAGCATTTCTTGCCTTGGATATTAAGTTAGCTATATTACAGAGAGTATAGATCTATATTATGTTCTCCTATATTTTATTTACTTATGCATACCTAGGACTCTTAACTATTTACCTAACGTTATAAACACAACTATAGGAGTTATGGTTTAATTAGAGGATTGCTATTCGGCTAAGTGTTCTAAGTGTTGCCCCTCATAATAACACTCTCTTACTGTTTAGAACAGGCACCGGTTGTGGGGTATAGGGCCCGTACCCTGACAGCAGGTCCAACAAATTCATATTGAGACAATACTACCCTGTTTTGAGGGAGCTTTAGTCCTATATTACATCTCGAAATTACACATATTTTGATTTTATTAATCTGCACGCAGATATGGCACAACAAACCCACCCTCTTGTTTTAAAATAGAAAATAAAAATTGGCTGTCGTGGAGATGACTACCAAAGTTTTTTCATATTGAGGCAACACAACCTTGTTCTAAGGAAACTCTAGCCCTATATTATTTCCTGATATTATACATATTATGATTTTATTAATCTGTACACAGATATAATACAACAAATCCACCAGTATCTTTTGTTTGAGTGGGACCTACAAGAGTTGGTTTTTTTTTTGTTTTTGTTTTTTTTTTTTTTCTTTTTTGTTGTTGTTTTTTTTTTCAGCCCTGTAAAACTGTATCTCTTCCTCTCCAAGCGTATGTTACACTGATAAGTTCAATCTCAAGTAAGTCTTACCCTATCCTAGCTGCAAAATTAGCCCATGCTTCCTTTTATCCCTACAAATTACCACAACTAATATAAAGCCCCTCCTCCCCCCAAAGTAATGAGTCCCCTAGCAATAGGAGAACTAAATATGCGGTTTCTCTTGTCCATACCGCAACTTTCACTACTCCCTTAGTACTTAATCTTTTTTACATAACGCCACAGTCTGGGATCCATCCTTTTTACTCGGATTAGCAGGTCTGATCAACAGTACTTACCATCTAAGCTCCCATTACTAAATCATTTTTCAGGGGCCTCCTTTAAGATCACAGAGAATAGAGCAAAGCCTGTATGTGCCTCTATTTGTTAGTTTGAAGGCTATACTATGGATCCTACCTATCACTAGGGGAGTTCATATCTTATCCTACTATATTACACAGAATTCATTACATCCTACACTGCATATTATATCTGGTATTTTTTTTTCTTTAGCTTTATGGATGGTTAAATTTATTTGTTAAAGTTAAGAAAAATTGAGGCTGTTTAGCAATATTTTGTTATATGTGCACTACTATAATTTGAACATCTTACAATGCTGCAATCCTAATGACCATTTGTATTTTTATTATTTGTTTTATATTGGCTGTTTAAGCAGCAACATTGTAGTGCTTTCATTTTCTTCTTCCTCAATAAAAATATTATTTAAAATAAAAGGTATAGATAGAAAAACGCTACTTAAAAAGAAACAAATGGAAAATGAAAATAAGAATGATCTGAATATACCATTAATAACCACCTATTCCTCTCAACATAAACTTTTTAAAAGAGTGGTGAATAAACACTGGCACCTTCTGCTAAAAGACCCTTTGTTAGGGCCCAATCTGGGAAAAAATTCATTTACAAAAAAGCACAGAGTTTTAAAAATGTACTTGCCCCGAGTGAATATAAAAAGAAAAACCTATCAATGTTTAATAAAGGAATTAAAGATCTTGAGGGAAATAAAATGGAAGGCTTCTTTCCAGGGACAAAACTACAGGGGGTGCAGAGGTCGAAATTGCGACTGGGCCCCCAAGGGTGGGGGCCCAGCTTAATTTTTTTTTTTTTACAATAAAAAACGTTGAACTGCCACTGCCTGTGAGTCACAAGTCACATGTGAGTGTGACTTGATACTTCACTAGTGTCTCTGACCACAGGGGTTAGTGTTTCTGTTTTACTCATTGGTGTTTGTGTGTGTGAGTGTGTGCATGTGTGTATGTGACTGTGTGTGTATTTATGCATGTATGTGTGTGTGTATATTTGTGGAACCAGAAAATTACATACCTTGTTACTACATCATGGGGGGGGGGGTAAACAGTGTCAGTCTATACATTACCACTATATACAGTACGGGGGGCTGGACCATGTCACAGACTACTTTGGTCACTTTATAAAGTACTGGGGCGGGTAGGGTCAGGCCAGTCATCTCACCGGCAGATTACAGACTGTGTCACTGACTCACTATACACAGTACTGGTGGATTAAACAATGTCACTATATACAGTAGTAGGGGGTCAGATCATCTCACAGACTGTGGGCACAGGGTACTTCCTTTTGCAGACATGTAATCTGATTCACATTTGTTTTCTGTGTTAAATGTAAAAAAAAAAAAAAGATATGTTTCAAATTCAATTTTTTTGGGGGTGGGGGGGCCTTCTTAGATTCTTGCACCTGGGCCCTGTGGTTTCTAGTTACACCTCTGCTTATTTCCTTGTCATTTTTGTAAGTCACGTAAATTTAGCAATAAAATAAAAAGTATTAGATCACAGATCTGATGCACAGATATAAATGTGATATCTCATAAAAAGTGAATGTAATCTAATGTACCTAGGTCAAACAAGCAGGAAACTTAAGGACCACATTAGAGAACATATCCAGAGTATTGAACATAATAGACAGGATACTGCACTCTATAAACATATTTATGAAGTTCATCATGGCTTAGAAAAGTAATACAAGATGGAAGAAGGGGGAATATGGAGAAAAAACTCCTACGCCAAGAAGCTGAATTGATATATAACTTTGGGACTTTATTCTCTGCAGGTCTTAACAGTGAGTTGGATCTTAACCACCTGTTTTGATAAAATAATATGGAATAAATATGAAAGATTGCATAGATTATGCCTGCAAATATATATAGATGTATGGAGAAATTTCCAACAAGTTGGTAATTACAAATTCCAACAAAAATATTTTTTTATAATTGCAAAATCATATATTTTATATCCCCTTTATATATATTTTCTATTAGTTTTTTTATTCATTATTAGTGTTCAATGGTTAATTATAATCAATTATAATCGAGTTGTGTGTTAGGAGGGGTGCGCTAGTTACGTGTACTTTATTTCCATTGCACACTTTTCATAACGTAGGTATTATGAGTCTCAAAACAACCTCATAACGCGTTGCGGTAACACGACTACCACATTTATTTTTGAAGCGTAATCACGCCAGTGTTAAACATTCTCCCATAGAGATCAATGATAAATGAAAGAAGCACAGATTTCTCAGCTAACACTCGATCTCGCGAGAAATACTCACTGCTCTGTCATATTACATATACCACATAATGCACAACAAAAACACACATCAAATGTACTAACAACAATCACGCAACATAGCACATACGCATTACACATTCACAATCGGAAAAGAAAAAAGAATAAACAACATTTACACTAAACAAGGAATACATAAATACCCTACGATCTTGCAACACGGAACAAAACAACACGAAATAAGATTTGCACACTCATACACAAACAAAACATTTACATTCAAGATTATGGAACATTAGTACAAAGAAATATTTACACCACTTCACAAATACAACACCATCACAAATCATGATTTACATTTACAGAAAATACTTTTGGACAATGTTATGCAAAACGATCACTATGACATCATCACATTATACACATTCCACAAATACTAACTCAATATGAGCATGCACAAATTCACACAACTAATACACATTGCACACATAATAATTACTAACAAAGCACACCTGAACATACTTTACTTTGCAAACGGTACATCATTAAACATTGACATAGGGTATATAAGCACGCTACAAGCATGGCTTCTTTGACTGTGTTGCTGGAGGATTTTGTAGATTAGAGAGTAATTGGTATTGTGAGATTTAGTGAGTGAGTGGTAGTGTGAGATAGTGAGTTAGTGGTAGTGTGAGATAGTGAGTTAGTGGTAGTGTGAGAGAGTGAGAGAGCTGTAGTGAGTGACAGTTTGTTTGGGTGAGTGTGTGAGTGGATTTTCTGAATACTTAACACATTTACACGCAAACACATTCAATACATACACTTATCAATAACACTACATACACTCCATACCCCATCCCCTCTCATACTACACTCCATACCCCATTCCCTGTAATCCCATACCCCATTCCCTGTAAGCCCATACCCCATTCCCTTTAAGCCCATACACCATTCCCTGTAAGCCCATACCCATCCCATAGATAAATTTTGTTTACATATCCTCATTTTAGTCTTTTTCTACTTTTTTTTCTGTTTAATACTTTGAGCACTTTTTTTCATTTTTGTTTTTTATTTTAACCCCCTTTCATTTGGGCACATTCACTTTTTGTTTGAGTATGTCGGGAGGGGGAGATAGGGTGCAGATTAGCCCGCAGCTATTAGAGCTGATTAGGCATTAGGTCAGAGAAGAGATTGTAGAGGAGGTTAGGCAGGAGAGGTGGAGAGGGAGAGGAAGAGGGAGAGGAAGGGACCAGGACAGGAAGGGGGACAGGAAGGGGAAGAGGAAGGGGGGAGGAAGCGGTGGGTGGACCCAGCCACTTTTTTCAAGATGAACAAAGGGCTGGACCCAGTGGCGGGCAGTGTAGAGCTTCACAGTCCGGGAAACAGAGGCTCACATCACAGGGGAAAGCCAAGCTGACTAGGGAGGCGAGATATACTATGGATGAGAAGGAGGCCCTAATAGAGGCTTATATGGAGAGGGCTAGGAAGCTGCAGGCTCAGATGGCCACCCCTAGGGAGAAGAGGAAGCTATGGCTGGAAATCAGGGATGCCGTTAATGCAGTGGGGGTCCATAACAGGGATGTGAAGTCCATACAGCATCGCTACCGGGACTGCAAAATTGAACTCAAAAGAAAGCTCTCGAGGGAGAACCAATATCTAACAGGGACCGGTGGCGGTCCTGAAATGATCATGGAATATTCTCGATGGGAGGAAATGTTGCATCCCAGCATCTCCGAGGTGGCCATAGTCGGTATCGGAGGAGTCGATACCGGGAACCTGCCACTCTCATCTGCCGTAAGCTCATTTAATAATCTCTTTACATCAAAAATAAAGAATGTATTTAAGGATATGATTAACACAATTACGCTTTTTGAGACATTATTATGGAAACACATTCACAATTACCTTGCGAAAGTTGCATTTCACAAAAAGCCATCACATTGGTATCTTGGCTACAGGTTAGGTGTGCATTTAAACAGACTGAAAACAAATGCAAAAACACATTCAGATTGACCATATAGATATCAGAAACACGGTTTGGAAAATGCGGAAATAGTATTGATTGTTGTATATGAAAGTGTATTAATGAGTCTACCTTTGTAATTCTATTGTAAGCAAAAGCATTTACATCTTTATTTGGAACTGTGCTAATATCTCAATTTCTTACTTTTTACAATATACAGAGTCTGAGCCTGGGGAGGAGGCAGCACAGCACCCACAGGCTCCTCCTTCACCCAGGTATGAGAGTGGTGAAGATGACTTGCCACCTCGGGGAGACATGGAAGACATCCCTCTATCCTCATCCTCTGAAGATCCCTGCACCAGCAGCCCCTCCTGCACCAGCAGTCCGCAATGCACCAGCAGCCCGCCGTGCACCAGCAGCCACTCAGGAGGAGATAGCAGAGCTGAAGATATTAAGAGTTTTTCTGGAAGAGATGCGTGCCTCCCGGAGGGAACAGGCGGAAACCAGAATCCATAAGACAGAAGCAATTGATGAGATTCGAGATAGTCTTGAAAAAGGCCTGGGAAAGGCCAAAACGTGTTGACATACTACTGGTGATCTTATTTCTATTATTCTATTAGTGTAAAAACTTTATTGCACTATTGTTTTTCTTGTTTTTTTCTACCACATTTTTATTACATTTTTATGACTCATTCAAGTTTGGATTAATTATCACACATCGATTTTGGACATTTCATTTTATTTTGAACATCTATATTGGACACTTATGACCAATTTGTATGTTTTGATTGAATTTTTTTTATTTTTTTATTGTATTATCAACACATTTTGCACAAAGTGTTAATCACATATTTCATTTTATTTTTGACCTCACTTTGTACACTGATTAACACAGTGTATGCTGCTACAATTATATGTATCTTATTTATAATTAAGGAACCTGTTGAAACATATTGCATTTGTGTACTCATCCATGGTATAGTCTATGCTGTGACAGAATTGTTTCACATTACATATACCTTTTTTATCTGTTCACATATACATCATGGATCCATGTAGGTTTTAATTAATGCTTTTTTTTATGCTTGATTGTCTTTAAATTATTGTATGATTGTTGCTTCTTATTGTATGTATTAAACATTTTGATCATACCAGTTTTAGCCTTTTTAGCTTTTAGCACTCCCTTTCACACTAATCTTCTTTATCACATTCCTATCCTTGTTCATCACATTGATTGTTTTCTGTGATGTGATGTCCAAACTGTTTCCCTAATCTCAAACAAAATGACCATTACAATTATACATGATGGCATATCACTGTTTTGATGCCAACAACACAGCTTAAAGGGACAGTCATACCATTAATTATTGTTGGTTACAAAGAAAACACTTTATTACACATTATCAATTTTGGAAAAACAAGACTTAGAGAAATACACGTTTTACTTCTGTGATTAACCTTGTATCTATGCCTCTGAAAAATGACCACTTATTTCTGTTCTTTTGACAGACCGGCATTTCAGCCAATCACTGATTAATCCAGGGTAACTATACTGCATGAGCTCAATGTTTTCTATATGAAACACACAAAATAATGCCCTCTAGTGGTCAAAATGCATTCAGATTAGATGCACTATTCAAGCAAAAAAATGAGCAGATGAACCTCCTCGGTTTAGCTATCAACTAAGAATACCAAGAGAACTAAGATAAATTATTGATAAATGTTTGAGATATATTTTCTAAAAATTGCATTTTTCGAGATTTAAATCATCACTATTTTGCTTGACTTGACTGTCCCTTTAAACAAGAACATATGCTAACATATACTAATCCTTAGGGATTGTTGGTATTATCTACACATACTTGTTCAAACAAGAAAATATTTGAATAGGATACTAAGCCTGTATGCCATATTTATATTGACGTGTTAAATAAAGTCTATTTTCTTAAAGATACATTATAGTGTTTGTTTGAATTATTTAAGAAAGACATTTCATTTAGAAGGAATATGGTTTCATGTACTTTTAAGAGTTACATTAGAAATATATGCTCACAGTAATATATTTGGAGATTGACATGACACAATACATGACACAATACTGAGCATTTACATTAAAGGGACAGTATACACTCATTTTCATAGAACTGCATGTAATAGACACTACTATAAAGAACAAGATGCACAGATACTGATATAAAAATCCAGGATAAAACGGTTTAAAGACTTGCTTAGAAACTCTCATTTTAGACATGTTGAAAAGTTAGCTGGAAAGCCCATTGCAAGTGGGAAATAAGACACTCCCCACTCCCCCTTCTTTTGCATATGAAAAGACCCTTTACACAAACAGGAGCAAGCTGGAGAAGGTAGCTGATAGTATTCACATCAAACTTTGGGGATTGTTTAGGAGTCAGAAAATCACAGCAATGGTATTTAAAATTAAGCAAAATTATACATTTTAAAAACATTATGGCCTATATAGATAGGTCATCTACAAAACATATATGCTACGAAAAAATGAGTGCTTAATGTCCCTTTAAGAAAAAAGATCAGGGCATAACATCTAGAATAAGTAGGCATCTCATATATTTAAAATAGATAAAGGTCAATGCATATTGATTACTTGATTCAACTACAATAGTGCATCTTTAGGAATTAGATATGTAGAAAATTCAACACAACACAGAAATTATTTATAAAAAGGAAAATATTGTTGACAAACATATTAAACAAGATTGAGTATATTCATGGATTTGCACTTGCCTCAAAATATATTATGCATAACAAACATATTGCCTTCATTCGTTTCTTCAACGAGACAGCCAACAAGAGATTTTTGTGTTCTTTATCAGCTATGGTTCAACAATGTACATGATTGACACAATCCATACTCGTCATGGTTTTAAACTTGTCTTCTCATTCACAAAGTGGGTTTACGTGCAAAATCAAATATTGCGGGACAGCGTAATCCAATCAGACGGATTTAACACCTTGGCATGTGACTATATGTGCTATATTGTTATCTATGAATGTCACGCTAGATAACGTAATACTGTGATATATGAAATAGAATCCATTGTTGGTAATAAGGATATATTTCATTAGAATTGGAGGATTATGAACTATTTAGCAAGCATTTTATGTTACACGATTATGTACGACATTGCAATTTGAACTTCATTTTCCAATTTCATTTTAATCTTTTGATGAAATGTGTTTAAAGGTAATCGCAAGAGCAGAAAAATATGATGTGGTAACTGCTGATTGGTGGTTACATATATATACCGATTGTCATTGGTTGACCTATGTGTTCATTTAGAAACCAGTAGTGCCCTGCTGCTCCTTAAACAAATGATACAAAGAGATTGAAGCAAATTCTAGAATTCATTTAAAGAAAATTAATTAAAAATCGTATGTTAGACATAAATGAGAAAATAGATTGTGTTTCATGTCCCTTTAAATCATAAATAATGCTACGAGATACATTATGAAAATCGGGATTGGTTATACATTATATGTTACCTATAGCTATGGTGTGCATCTTTACGCTTTAAAAAGGGACACATGAGAAATACATATGTCAGGGATGTTTTCACATATGTTTAAATATTTATTTGGAATAAGAATAATGACACATGTATTTATCAGATGTGTCACTTATTCAAGTTGAAATATGGTCAGCCTACCTATAGCAATATATTGTTGGATCATTAAACAGAAACAATAATAATAGAAAGATATTAATCAGCTAAAATATGCGCATTACACACAGTGATTGCATTTGTTAGACTACTACTACAATAAGATATAAGTGAAATTGGAATACATGTGCTGTCAACATTCAAAAAAATAGTCTTTTTTAAAAATAAAAATATATGTCTATGTTGATGTAAAAAGGACAAAAATACATTAGAAATTAATATCCATTCCTTAAGAATTGTGGTCAGCATCACTTAAAGGGACATGAAATACAAACAATTAAGTTCAGGATTCACAGAAAGGATACTATTTTCAGCAAATTCATAATTTACATTGATTATCTAATTTTAATAATCCTGGGATCATTTGTTAAAGGTGCATCAATTCACGAATAGTTTATAAATGAACACATGGATGTGCCAAAAACAACCTATATATATATATATATATATATATATATATATATATATATATATATATATATATATATATATATACAACCAACAATCTACATCAAGAAAATGAAGCAAATTATATAAGAGATGTAAATATTAAATTTATTGACAATTGTATTATATATCTCAATCATGAAAGACCATTTTTTGGTTTTATTCCCTTTAAGGATTATGAACATAAAATATAGATTTTAATAAATGACATGAATAAAGAGGACAAATAATATATTAATGACATTTATTTTATTATTATGTCATAAAACATAAAGAAATAAGATAACGTTACAAAAAGTCATATTGATAAATCAGCCCCATTGGAGCCATCTGACAAGGTGCCATAGTGTATCACAGTTCTTGGAGGGAGTTCACAAGGGCCAACACAGACCCAGTGGAGCCATTTGACAAGGTGCCATAGTGTATCACAGTCCTTGGAGGGAGTTGGCAAGGGCCAACACAGCCCCATTGGAGCCATCTGACAAGGTGCCATAGTGTATCACAGTCCATGGAGGGAGTTGACAAGGGCCAACACAGACCCATTGGAGCCATCTGACAAGGTGCCACATTGTATCACAGTCCTTGGAGGGGGTTGACAAGGGCCAACACAGCCCCATTGGAGCCATCTGACAAGATGCCATAGTGTATCACAGTCCTTGGAGGGAGTTGACAAGGGCCAACACAGCCCCATTGAAGCCATCTGACAAGGTGCCATAGTGTATCACAGTCCTTGGAGGGAGTTGACAAGGGCCAACACAGCCCCATTGGAGCCATCTGACAAGGTGCCATAGAGTATCACAGTCCTTGGAGGGAGTTGACAAGGGCCAACACAGACCCATTGGATCCATCTGACAAGGTGCCATAGTGTATCACAGTCCTTGGAGGCAGTTGACAAGGGCCAACACAGCCCAATTGGAGCCATCTGACAAGGTGCCTTAGTGTATCACAGTCCTTGGAGGGAGTTGACAAGGGCCACACAGACCCATTGGAGCCATCTGACAAGGTGCCATATTGTATCACAGTCCTTGGAGGGAGTTGACAAGGGCCAACACAGCCCCAATGGAGCCATCTGGCAAGGTGTCATAGTGTATCACAGTCCTTGGAGGGAGTTGACAAGGGCCAACACAGCCCCATTGGAGCCATCTGACAAGGCGCCATAGTGTATCACAGTCCTTGGAGGGAGTTGACAAGGAACAGCACAGACCCATTGGAGCCATTTGACAAGGTGAAAGAGTGCAACAGCCATAACAAAAAAAACAAAAAGGCCAAATAGCAACAATAAAACCAAACAAACTAAGTAATATGCCCTCGGAGCATCTCCGGATCCTACACTTATTGGGCATCAGCATCACCCTCATCGTCCTGTGCATAAACACAGCAAGCAGAAGAAATTACACTTCCAGTGGGATATAGAGAAGATAAGGTAAGAAAAATTTAATTTTCAATTGTTCTATCCAAGTATTTGTGATTGGTATATGGAGTGATATGAGATAAAGAAGCATGTACAGTATATTTTCTAAATGGGAGAAATTAATGAGATCTGATAATACCTAGAAGTTAAAACCATTTTATTAGGTTGGGGCTTCAAAACACAAAATCAGATAATTCATATACACAAAGAAGCCTTGACAAGCAAATCACATACATGTTATACTCTGCAGCTGATACAAAAACTAATTGTAAACACATTAAGGGAAAAACTATTTTATAGTATACTGTCCCTTTAAGATCTTAACACAAATCAAAACCATCTCAATCTTGAAAAATATATTCCTTTTGTTTATGACACACTGTGAAAAGGGTAGTGATGACAAATTCAAAATATTGTCATATATACAGAATAGATATACAACATCTAAGCAATATCATTTCTATATTCGATAATGTGGATGTTGATTTCACAAAACTGAACATCAGAAACATTTAGATTAATCAAATAAAGAAAAGTATTTTCAAAACATTTTTGAGTTAAAATATAAATTTTTGCCTAATTATATCACTATAATGTCTCTTTAAGAAAGTATGTTATAATGTGAATTTGTAATGATACTTACATCTGTGGCTGGGAAAGACAATCCGAAACCCAGGACAATGAAGGTGGGGACTGGTGTAAAAGTCTGGAGAGGGAGGGGAGGGGGGAGGGATGGGATTGGGCTGCCGCTCTGGGATAGCCCGTACAGCTGGGGAGTCAGGGGCCTGGTGAGTTGGTGGCTGGGCCGGTGGGGGAGCTGTATGGGTGGCCATATGGGGAGAGCAGTGAGGGGGGGCAAAGGGGCATTTTTGGGAGGGATAGAATAGGAGGAATGGGAAGGGCTGGAGTGGTTAGGGGCTGGGGAGGGGCTTCTGACTGGGGAGGGGCTTGTGGCTGGGGAGGGGCTTCTGACTGGGGAGGGACTTGTGGCTGGGAAGGGGCTTCTGACTGGGGAGGGGCTTGTGGCTGGGGAGGGGCTTCTGACTGGGGAGGAGCAGGAGGTTGATGCCCATAAGTGGAAGGTCCATCTGAAATATAAAAAAAATAGACATATATGATATCTATAAATATTATTATCTTGAAAGAAATAAAGATTATACATTAGTTAAGTCTTGATTCTTGTTCTCATAAAATATTGACACAAAGTCACAATAATGACTAAGTTTTAAGTTATTGATTGATTGGAATCAAATATAATTACTTAGAAGATTTAATAGATCCTTTAAAATCTGAATGTTCACTGTTATTTTTCATGTAACATTTCATAAATAGATTACAAATCATATTTATCAAAGGCAACATTATGTGCTAATATTTATGAATTGATAATATATGTATCTTTTGTAGAATTTTTCGGTATGCATGTATGCATTTGAGATTTAAATTTAGTAGAGTTCTTTTAGACACATGCCCGTGGATTGATCTCAGAATATTCAACAATTGAATAATATGGGAGTGTGTAATATTATGAAATTTAAATGGCCACTCCACCTAGCGTTTTAAAGCATGTAAACACTGATTTACATATATATTTTGGTGATTGCCTTTGGAATCTTTAATGGTCTCATTTTAAGCTTGATGCTTCAATCAATTACTCTTCAGAATATATACACAGTAGATACTACCATTCATATTATCGATTAATAATATGATCTTCTCTATCTGATTCAAATTTCAGATTAATGTTGTGAATCTCTCTTTTACATTAGGATTAAATGTATGTCATCCCAATATTAATAGACACATTCATCAATGCATGCTTTAATTTTGTGGAATATTAATGTTTGTTGGATTGAAATGGACAGTCTACACATAAATATATTTAAAATATATTTACATCTCATACATCATAAAATTAAAACTTTTAAGCATGATTATGTTTTATGTATTCTTAGAAGTGGTTTACAATTTATAAACAATGATGACATAAGGATATGGTCTGCATCTAGGCACTCAGATGAATAGCAATGACTGTCTGGACAATCAGAAGATGATTATTGTGGTTTTGCATGGAATATGCATGTGACATCATGATGTCATTAATGACAAATCATACATAAATTTAAGAAAAATACAAAAATATATTCATGCTGCATGATATAGAAAGGGGGGGCAGTAGTGTATTGAAAAAATAATGGAATAATATATTTTAAAGTGCCAAAGCTGTAGACTTTCTTTTTCTTCAAGAGAATGATTTTTAAACAATAATACATGTTAGATATATTTGGCATACCATCAGACTCCAAGGGAGCCACTTCCTCCTCCATCTTGATCATGTTAGATCAATCTCTGTAAAACATAACATGTTGTGTACATGTTAAAATCCGATATTCTAACATATGTTACTGTTGCTCAAGGACACACATCAATTTTGCATTAAAGAGATACTGATCCAAAGTTAGGAATTACATCATTTTGATGGAGCATATAAATGAAATTAGATTTGTAATTATCAATGAGTAATAATTACATTTTAGTGTTTTTATTTTAAAAATATTCTTAAAAGCTGAGTACATGGCACATTTAAGCGTTCTTATGTGTGTATCACTTGATGATTGTTGTCTAAATTTATACTAAAAATAAACATATGCTAGCCATGTTCTGAAGCACAAAAGTGTAGACTAAAAGGCTTTGAGATCTTAATCTTAACAAATAAAAAAAATATATATATAATCAAAGGAGTAAATTATATGTTTTATTCAAATGGAATGCTTCATCAGAATCATGATCATAATATTTATTAAAAATACACCTTCAATGACATATGAATGAGTCAATGGACTTACCAGAAGCCTGCAAAAGCAAGTCACCATTGCTGCTGGATCCCTCTATGCTTGCCACAACAACTGCATCTATTAATGATATTAAAATATATTAGTGAGCACAGTTTGGACATCACTAAATCACATTGGTCAAGAATCTAACAAATAATATACTTCGAAATGTGAAGAATAGGGCACTAATATGAACCATAAATCTATGAGTTAATCAAGGTGATTGTAAAGAAAATGATGTCTTTCACATATGTTTGATTTCTTACTATATTAGACAGCCAATTCTTCACATATGATTATATGGCATATATAAATATAAGTATTGATCCATGCTTTGAAAATAATACACACACACAACACTTGGAATAACAACTGGTGACAAATCGAACCTAAGCCATGTGGCACATAGATCCATTTGTGCAATGTACAGTAATCTGTTTTAGGACACAACACATATTTATCACAATGCAAAACAGAAGATATTTGTAAAAATATGTCATCATGGTGCTGTTAGAGTATGCTTATATATATATATATATATATATATATATATATATATATATATATATATATATATATATATATATATATATATATATATATATATATAAAGGAAGTCCAAGAGGGAATATGTGATATAGATATCAATATTGTGTCATCCAAACAGTGTAATGATTAATGAAGATATTTATTATTAAAGGGACACTGAACCCAAATCTTTAATTTTGTGATTCAGATAGAGCATGCATGTTTAAGCATATTTCTAATTTACTCCTATTATCAATTTGTCCATATTCTCTTTCTTGCTTTCTTTGAAAAATAAGGCAGCTAATCAATATTTTGTTTCAGAACCATGAAAAGCACTTGTTTATTGGTCGGTGAATGTATCCACCAATCAGCAAGAACAACCCAGGTTGTTCCCCAAAAATGGACCGGCATCTAAACTTACATTCTTGCATTTCAAATAAAGATACCAAGAGAATGAAGAAAATTTGATTATAGGAGTAAATGAGAAAGTTTATTAATATTGAATGCTCTATCTGAATCACAAAAGAGAAATTTAGTGTTCAGTGTCCCTTTAATATTAAATATTAAAATATCTTTATTTGACAATGTTGCTGTTAATGAATTGTCTAGTCCATATGTTGATGTAATGAATGGGATGGAGCATGCAATTACAAACAAATATGTAATTTAAGGATATCATCAGGATTCTTTAATTATCCTTTGCTCTTAAAGGGACATGAAACTCCAAATGTGTAATTGTATTAATTTGCATGATTCAAATCCAGCCTGTGATTTTAAAAAACCTTTAAATAAACTTTTTGTTTTCTAGTTTGTCTTTGAAAGTTTTATTAAGGAGCAACTATGCTCTACTGTTATCTGAAGACATGTGTTGAACAAATGAAAATAGGCAATTTTGTGCATCAAACAATCAGCAGGTTACTCCCAGTAATGCATTGCTGATCTAGAGCCTAGATATGATTTTCAAATAAGGATAATAATAGACTGAAGCAAGGTAGATAATAGAAGAAAATTATAAGGTGAAAATCACGTTGTGTCTAAAAGTTAAATGTTGGTTTTCATGTCCCTTTAATGATAAGAATAAATTATCAAAGCATACGAGAAGTATATTTCTCTAATCTGCATATATGTAAAAATGTGTTGATGTTGTCTAAATGTAGAAAAAAAATGTAAAACACTACCCAGGGTCAGAATATAAAATGGGCATGACCCTAAGATTACATTAAAATGAAGATATCAAGAATCGAAGGAATATCTTCAAATACTCATAAATTGAGATTTGGATTACAATGGAATCCCAACTCTGATTCATGATTCTTCATTTAAACAGCAACAGCATCCATATCTGTAAAATATTCAATCAGGATTGGATATCATTAATACAAATCAGGCCATGGACACTAACAATCAGATTTTTATATTCTAATTGACAAACTAAAATTATATTTGTATTCGCGTGAGTTCATTGTTTCCTAAATTAATGTATAAATAAAGAGATCATGTATTCTTATTTTCTATCTTTGATGTTGTTGACTGTCGCTTTAAGTCATTTTGTGTCTTCTTGCATTGTCATCAATTGATAGAGATTGTTCAATTTTTATTTTGATCTTGCTAGTATAGCTTTTATAATGTAGAATATTGTAAATAAGGATGCTGCATTCTTAACATATATACTAATTAACATATACATTTTAACAACAAGTCTAAAGTTATGTCACTGTTACAGCAAAGACATGTTCACGTGTGTGCGCAATTCTATCTTTCGTGATCATTGCGCAATGATTCAAAGCGGAAATGCGCATCCGTGATTTGACCAACATGTTTCAATCAATGCAACTGTTACAGCAAACACATGTTCACGTGTGTGCACAATTCTATCTTTCGTGATCATTGCGCAATGATTCAAAGCGGAATTGCGCATCCGTGATTCTGAATTGTGTGATGAGTATCATTTCTAAAGACTTCAAATATATTTCCAACTTGGTGTATTACGAGATTCCAATCGTATATTTGTTAATATTGAATGATAACAATGAATATTTAGAAATGTGGTATGATTAGATAGTCAGTGTATGAAATGGCGGATGATAGGGATTTCACAGATGCGCAATTTAATTTTCGCTCTGTGACGCATATTCTGGAGAGTGCAGGAAACATTATTCCTATTTCATGTGTGACGATTCTAAATTCAGATATCTAAACATATGTAGCGTGTTTTGTGAGATCTATATAGGTTGAATATCTGACTCAACATTGCAGGAAGTTTTGCGGAGTTTCTACGGCTCTGAGCAGAAATATTTTATGTATGACCTGGTGACTGAGCAGCACATGAAATAAAAAAATAATATATATATATTTAGGATATCTTGGGACCTGTTTACCAGCAGTTCTCACACATCAACCACACAGTCACAAGGAAGAAATACTTGCTTTAAGAAACACCTGCATAAGGTGTATAAAAATATATCTACACACCTTTACTTACCTCATATTGATTGAGGTCATTTTATGTGAGTGCATTTCCTATTTGTGTTCTGAATGTAATACATTTTATTTATACAGTATCACGCTATGTACTGTTCTTCTTGTTCCCTTGCCATATTACGTCTAATCCGGTGAGAGCCAAGATCCTAATTGAACTACCATACTGCGGGGAGACACCAAGTCAGCAACACCAAAGATCGGGAGTTCTCCAAAGGGTGAAAATACCATACACAAGTCTGCACGGAAGACTTATACCAGGATATCTTCTAAGACAGGAGGAGAAACCTAAGCGGACCGGAGAGATTCAAACCAGATGCGCAGACATTACCTCATATGATTGAGGTACCCTCTGGTAAGAGAATACCAACTGTCGTTTAGAGCCCTTTGCTGCAGTTTGACTACCATTATCAATATTGACATTCTATGATACATTTCTGTTTGCCTGAATGAGAAAATAACCAAGCCACTACTTAAATAAGCTATTTTGCATTACTTTCCTGCAATCAAGGACTTTTTCCCTATACCGTTTTAGAGACGTTTACCGGTTTTGTTGACATTTTAATAACTGATACAGATGGTATATTTGACATAATATCATTTATACACAATAGCATTTGGTATTTTTTTGTAGCGCTGAATTTCTCTCGATATTGAATCTCTTTAATGTAATATATATATATATATATATATATATATATATACGCCAGCAGGCATTAGAGAACTGACAAAAATGGCAACGTGTAATGGACTTTTATATGGTGAAGTAAACATGAGATGCACCATGGGACATGGCATCTGTACATCTGATTGGATAAAATATGGAAATTTTGTTATCATGTCTGTGAGACCATATTGTCTCAAGTTATGTTTGTGTGATGAACTCTGGCCGTTCCTTAATGTTTCATATATTAGTAACTTCCATACACATACCTCCTGGGGGTGCTGTTACTACATTTTTCATGTAGACTTATTTGTAACTCATGGGACTGTTACGCGGATATGTGTGACGCAGATTTAATATACGTGATCCGTTAAATATTAATTTTACATTTGATCTCTATTTGATTTTTATTAAATATAATCCAGTCACATTAGTAAATGTTTTACAAATTTCGATGTTTAATATTGATCAGGTTATTTAATACAAATAATTTTTATTAATAAAAAGTAAACATTGTATGTAATTATTGTTTATTAAATACATTTTGAGACTTATTGTGAAGTATTGACATTGCATTTACAATGCACATCGATTGTGTGCTAGTGCGTGGCATTAGACTCAAATTTTTAAAGATGCGAATCTCGTGTTGCAAGATTCGTTTCCCACGCTATATTTCAGAAATGCGTAATTTCTAGTTATAATGTATGGAACTTGGATAATCTGTTTATAAATTTTAAAATACACGTTTGTTCATTATTAGTAAATAAACCTTGAGCTTGTATTTGTCTGAACTGCTCACATATGTTATTGTGCAATGGCGTCTTTATTTTTAAAGGGACATTACACCCAAATATTTTCTTAAAATGATCCGGAGAGATAATACATTTTTATAATTTAAAATGTAACTCGATCAATTTAGATTATTCTTTAAATATCCTTTACAGAAGAAATTGCAATGCACATGGTTGAGCCAATCACACAAGGCATCTCTGTGCATCCACCAATCTTCAGCTACTGAGCATATCTAGATATGGTTGTAAAGGAAATAATATCAAAAGAATTAATTTAAATCGATTATATAGTTACATTTTAATGTTTAAAATTATATTTTATTTAGGAATCCTGAAAGAAACGCTTCTGAATTACCATCCCTTTAATGAGCTAATATGTAATCTTGAACTTGATCTAAATACATCTGTCTAAACTTTGTAAATAAGTATTGTTGGCCCCCACAAATAAGTAGATATTTCACAGTAATGCTTTGCTGATCATAAACCTATGCATCTCCATTTCTCAAAATTAGGATAACATGAGAATAAAGCATATTTGTATTACCTTCAGTATTGTTTGCCCCACTGTGAATGAAATATCTTCCAATGGCTGTATTTATACAGCTTTACCTTAAAGGGACATTAAGCTATATGTTCTTTCCTGATTTAGATGGATAATACAATGTTAAAACAACGTCAAATTTAGTTTGACTATCTCATTAGCTTTTATAGCTTGATATTCTTTCCTGAAAATCATATCTAGATAGGCTCTGTTGCTGCTGATTGGTGGCTGCACATAGATGCCTTGTGTCATTGTATAACCCATGTGCATTGCTATTTCTTTAACAAAGGATATCTAAAGACTGAATCTAATTAGATCATAGAAGTAAATTTAAATGTTGTTTTAAAAGATTTGTATTATCTCTCTGAATCATTAAATTAAATTTTTGCTTGAACATCCCTTTAAGGACAAAACCATTATGAATATGTGGAGTTAACATGGTAGAAATAAACTAAATTAAAGGGGAATGGAAATACCTATAGATATGTGATATCTATCTAACAGGTAAAGAGTATAATTTTGAGAAATTATCTTTTGATATATCTATAGTTAACTGACCCTTAAAATAACTCCACTAGAGCTAAAAAATAATCATTATGGCATACAATAACTAGCTTGGTATAAATGTGAAATTAACTTACTTTTTATTTAAAGATAATTTCTAACATATTAACTTAAAAATAATTAAAGCCGAATAACCTATATTTAGTGTAAGAATGTTTTTGGATACCTAAGAAAGATTATAGAGATTCGAATGTAAATCTAACATTCAACTACACTGTCACTTTAATGTAAGTTAAACACTTTCATTTCTTTAAAGTGAAATTAACAAAGTTGTTCTGTATAATTTAGACTACATATCCTCGTCATAAACATTTTATGATTTTAACATCTATAATTCACACAATAAAAGCATAGATGGATGTATTTAACTCCAACTTAAATTCTGTTAGATACTTGACTTTAACATTATCTGAATAAGCTGTGTTGATATTTTTCATTCAATACATTAAACAAAATTAGTATATTTGACGTCAGGCATATGCTTGTAAAATAGATGACTTTAACAGTCATTGGACTAATATTTGGTTTACATGTCAGAATATTAGATGGATATATTTCTTCTTATCTTACTGTGATAGAGATATGTCTCAAAGAATATGTATTTTAAAAAATTAAATCGAAAAATATATAGTATGAAAATAAATTTATTGACAAAAAAAAAAAGGAAATTCATCACAGATGAAACTCTGAAAAAGAAAGAAAAGATATATTAAAAACATTCATTTAGGTTATTTAATGAACACATGTCTTAACATATTCATGAAATCTAATTATTGTTAAATCCTCTTGTGTCTATGCTCTAACATGTATTTTTTGTCTTGATATTAAAAACAGGTTCATACTTGAAATCTATATCTATCCATAATTTGACATTAATACCATTATATTGTCTAATCAAGTTGAATTACACATTAGCATTTAAAATTAGACAAAATAATGCATATACATTTTTTAAAATATTTTTATATTGGATTGTATGAGGAGCATAATTGAATGTAATATTTCATGTCCCTTCAAATAATATACCTAAATATCAACTATAAAATGTATCCCTTTGTCTGATTGGTCAGAATCTGAGTCCTCTCTAGCACAAAGTAGGGGTAATGTATCTAAAATAAACATATTCTAATGTAGGACATGTATATATTCCTAATT
Source organism: Bombina bombina (assembly GCF_027579735.1). Classification (NCBI taxonomy): domain Eukaryota; kingdom Metazoa; phylum Chordata; class Amphibia; order Anura; family Bombinatoridae; genus Bombina; species Bombina bombina. The sequence continues at coordinate 594,703,473 of NC_069502.1, forward strand.
CTTGGAAAATTCTTCCTCCTATGATTCTTAAATATCATGCATTTTGCAAACTAACCTGGGTGTATGGTCTTTGAAAGGCAATTCTCTTTAAAATATCAGTTTATCTTCATTAGGTGTCCTATTCATCATTTTCAAAATAGAGGATTGTGAAAAACCATCTAAAAAAATAATAATAAATCTAAGTGTCTCCAATAGGATGCATCCACAGTCTTGTTCCATAGAACTGTTGCCACTTGCCATGTGAACGTGTCTTTGTATGGTTTTCAAGGTCAGCACATTTGAAAGACAATGCCACAGACATGATCACATTGGTATCCTTCACTTTCAGTCTGGGATTCTTCACTTTCAGTCTTGAATTCTTCACTTTCATAGATGAAGTCATCTCCCTAATGGCAGAAAAAGTGTAAATCAAATTATTAAAAAAAGTGTGTGACTTAGTTCTGCATCCCCCCCATTTCTGAAACTATTTATATCACTAGCTTACTAAGTGTGTGCAGCATCATGTGTTATGTTCTATCAATCAAGTGTGAAGAGGAGTTATACATTGTGCAGACCTAACCTCTGATGTATGACTTTGTTTATGACTTGGAAGCATATAGTATTGCTAGAGGATCCCTTTCGGAGTATCCAAAAATCTAGTAATGTGTAAACTAAATACTACATTTTAAAATGTATGCCATATGATGGCTGATTGTGCAAGATTCCCCCCACCCACAGTCCATACATTGTTTATACTTACCATCTGATATTGTCTTTGAAAACCAGGTGGCGAAGTCATTACAGGATCCAATGCCAGAATCATCTGATATAAATTACCTATAATAATAATAATAATAATAATAATAATATTAAATTATCTTTTTTTTAAATCATTTGATGAACAATCCTAACATGTTTGCACAATTCTCTACTTCTCATTTCCCTAAAATTCACACATATTCGCAATGCTCCTATATAACTTCTAGTATTTACCGTCTGAAGTGGTGGTTGATGATATTTGCTCTGACATTGAGCCCCTCGTCCCGGAATGGCCCCTCAAAAACAGGGTCGTCCTCCTCATCTTGGAGGAGGTTTCTGGGCACCTGGACAGCCTGCAGCATCCCAGTCCGCTGAGCAATGTTATGCAGGACGCTGCAGGCTATAGCGATCTTCGCCACCTTACTAGGGCTTTGTTGGAGGGCTCCCCAGACCTGTCCAGGCATCTTAGTCTCATTTTGAGGAGCCCAAACATACTCTCCACTACAGCCCTAGTCCACTTGTGTGCCCAATTGTAGCTCTCCTGGGCCTCGTCTGTGGGGTTACGTAACAGCGTAATGAGCCAAGGCTGGCTCATGTAACCCGAATCACCTATACATAATGAACATAACAAAAATGACAAATATTAAAAATATTGATAAAATTATTATATTAAAATACAATTCATTTGTGTACACAAAAATCCCCTAAAATAAACATTTTCAAAAACAATTACATGTTTAAATCGCATTCTCTATCTGCCCATTTAAGCTAAGACATGCTACCTATGCGTATTTCGCATAAACCAGACATTTGCTAAAAGAGAAAGAAATGGTTAAATTGCATCCTAGAGCTGCCCATTTAAGCTAAGCCATGCTCCATATCTGTTGAAGCTAAAACTAGACATTTGCGGAATAGAGACAATTACATGGTTAAAGTGCATTCTCTATCTGCCCATTTAAGCTAAGAAATCCTACCTATGCGTATTTCGCATAAACCAGACATTTGCTAAAAGAGAATGGAATGGTTAAACTGCATCCTAGAACTACCCATTTAAGCTAAGCCATGCGACATATCTGTTTGGAGCTAAAACTAGACATTTGCGGAAAGAGACAATTACATGGTTAAAGCGTATTCTCTATCTGCCCATTTAAGCTAAGACATGCTACCTATGCGTATTTCACATAAACCAGACATTTGCTAAAAGAGAAAGAAATGGTTAAATTGCACCCTAGAGCTGCCCATTTAAGCTAAGACATGCTACATATCTGTTTGGAGCTAAAACTAGACATTTGCGGAAAGAGACAATTACATGGTTAAAGCGCATTCTCTATCTGCCCATTTAAGCTAAGACATGATACCTATGCGTATTTCGCATAAACCAGACATTTGCTAAAAGAGAAAGAAATGGTTAAATTGCATCCTAGAGCTGCCCATTTAAGCTAAGACATGCTACATATCTGTTTGGAGCTAAAACTAGACATTTGCGGAAAGAGACAATTACATGGTTAAAGCGCATTCTCTATCTGCCCATTTAAGCTAAGACATGCTACCTATGTGTATTTCGCATAAACCAGACATTTGCTAAAAGAGAAAGAAATCATTAAATTGCATCCTAGAGCTGCCCATTTAAGCTAAGACATGCTACATATCTGTTTGGAGCTAAAACTAGACATTTGCGGAAAGAGACAATTACATGGTTAAAGCGCATTCTCTATCTGCCCATTTAAGCTAAGACATGCTACCTATGCATATTTCACATAAACCAGACATTTGCTAAAAGAGAAAGAAATGGTTAAATTGCATTCTAGAGCTGCCTATTTAAGCTAAGACATGCTACATATCTGTTTGGAGCTAAAATTAGACATTTGCGAAAAGAGACAATTACATGGTTAAAGCGCATTCTCTATCTGCCCATTTAAGCTAAGACATGCTACCTATGCATATTTCGCATAAACTAGACATTTGCTAAAAGAGAAAGAAATGGTTAAATTGCATTCTAGAGCTGCACATTACACAAACACAACTGTTTTTGAAGACTACAGTGGCAATTGTCTAGCTAATTAACCATGTTGTGCACAAGTACTCACAACCGAACCACCCAGGGAAAGCTGTCTGCCCTCAAACTGCCGCCACAGGGACGACTGTCTGAGGATGCGGGCATCATGACAAGCCCCGCCGAAATTCGCACACACGTGCATAATCCGCATCCATGCATCACAAACAAACTGCACGTTGAGACTATGGAAGTGTTTGCGATTTCGGAAGGGCAAGTCATCTTCTGGAGCATGCAGTGCAATGTGGGTGCAATCTATTGGGCATTCTAGTTATTGCATAGAATTCCCTCTTCAGGTGCCTCCAATCACCATAATTTTGAGGGAATTCTATATAACGCTTATTGACTCGTACCATGGCGTCCATAAAGTTGTCAAAAACCACAGAGAAGGTACCCTGAGCCAGCCCATGCATGTACCCCTCTCCAGATTGAAAACTCCCGGAGGCCAGGACATGTATGCAACTTAGCATCTTGGTCCATATGAGGTTTAAGAACATCATAAAGGCTAATGAGCTGTTTGCGATTGAGCCTATACTTGTCATAAACCTCAAAGTCGCTCATGTTATCCAAGGTGGGCCTCACCCTGTGAACAGGAGGACCTCTAACCAGACAAGCCCTATGTCTCTCTTGGAGACGCCGAGCCCACCTGATTCGGTTGAACACAACTCGTGCAACAGCACCAGCAACAACTAACTGCATGTCATCCATATTTGCCAAGCTAAGCAGCACAAAGCCAAACAGCAGAGCAAACACACAAGGAGTAACAAGGTATGCAACAATACAAAAGTGATATGATACAATGTCGATCACAAGGGATGCTTTGGCCAAGTTGTTTGGGGGATTTATAGTGCAATTAGTCCATTGGTATCGTGTTCGTAATGATTGCTGATTGTATACACTTGATTGTATGTGAGCGGCGTGAATGCTTTCAAAGTGGGCGTTTTTTTTAGGTGTTTGCTGAAATTTTGTTTTCCCCCAATGAATCGGAATGTGAAAGTGTAAAACATAAAATATACAGTGCATCTACGTGATGTTTGTTCATATGCATAATAAATACTTATTAAAAGCGATCTTATAGTAAAAAGCACACGTCCACGCTAACATGAATGAAAATGCATACTTGTGTATAATGTGTGCATAGACATGGCAAAGAATCTGATTGATCAATGTTGCTGCAATATTGTTTCTAAACGATAAAGTAACGGTTGACATCTATAATATTGTATATATAAGTGATTTGCGAGATGTCAATATTGTACACGTCCCATTAAAATCGCAATAATAATGAAGATCTTCCAAACTCTCATTTACGTATATGTAGTATTGTAGTATTTAGTGAGAAACTTCTGAAAGGGGCGGTACAGTCCAAAAGCTGTAATCTGTATGGTTGAAACATATAATGACGTCATCATATTAGCAAGCTGCCTATCTAGTTAGCAAATCTTCATTCTGTTGTTGTATTTTAAAACATTCTTCTTGTGGGCTGATTAAAAATATAAATGTGTGCTTTGTTGTTGTGTGATGCGTGTTATGTACATCTATGTATGTATTGTGATTCTCTCCCAAATATGCTGACTTATATAAAGCAGGATAGCATTGTTGTTCCTTCCAAAAAAGCGACAGCTCTAATCTGTTCTAATGATAATTTCTTATTGTATGTAATTTCTAATGGCATATTATGAGTGAATCATGATGTTAAAGGGACAGTAAATCAATATTTTATGTTTCATGATTCATAGATAGAATCTAATGTTAAGCAACCTTCCAATGAAGTTGTATGATGTAAATGTGTTAATTGTTTATATGTGTTTTCCCCCCAGAATATCAATGCACATGTATGAGTCAATGACAAAAGTCATGTATGTGCATCCATTAATGATCATGTGTTGAGCCTATGTAGATATGTTGTTCATGCAAGCATATGAGTTGAATAAATGAAATGTTATAATAGAGGTAAATGAGACATTTTTCCAATTGTCTACTGTTTGTGAATAATGAAATGTAAAAATTATTTTTCTGTCTGTTTAAATATGATGTAATTTTTCAAATGGATTTTGTATTGGTGATTTGTAGTTGATGTAATGTAAATTTATATAACAATTTGATGTGGTAATGATGTTCACACAAGTAAAAGCCATAACTCCATAGGGAATTAGTCATTACTTCATCTATTTGTCATAGCGGGACTAACGCAAGAGAGAATGAGTTAGTTTCACAATTGTAACGCTGGTATTACGAGTTTTCTTGTCTATGCATTTTATGTGCATTAGGTAAATCCGCCTGTCTCGTGCATGAGCACGTCTTCCCCATAGAAGTCAATGGAGGAGAAAAATTTGTTGAGCATTAAAATCCAACACTTGTTTTGAGTGTAAAGTGAGTAACGTCATGTTCTTGTGTGAAAAAGTAGCTAAATCGTGTTTATTTCCTACTAAAAATCTGATTTGTGTAGGTAATATGCTGCATATTGTATGTATGTATCGATTAGTGTATGTATGTGATAATATTTGTAGTTAGATGTAGCTATATGAGTGTATGTTCCCGTATGTCTATGTAAGTCAATGTAAAATGGATTTGTGTGGCTTTTTTTTCAAACACCCGAGATCTCGTAACTTTGATCCGTTCTATTTTGAGATGACAATGTAAAATCTGAAAATAAATATTGTGTAGTGTTTGTATGAGTGCAAGTGTACTTTGTATAATGTTTTTGAAGTGATTTGTGGATGTTTTTGTTATCGGTATATGATTAACTACTGGGTCTGTGTTTACATTAATGATTTGAGCGGAGATGGACATTTTTGTGGCGTTACGGAAACTTGTAATACCAGTGGTAAGGAAAAAGCAGCGTTAGGAGGCTTTTTCATGCATAAAGCACAACTCGTAATCTAGCCGAATATGTGCTTAAAGGTTCATTAATTTCTTCAGAGTAGCTGTCATTGGATAATAGGTCAAACTATTTTTATGATAAACGATTAGAAAATAAATATGTGATTTTATATGAGATAAAATATATGATCTCTTAAAGTTAGGAACTTTATCAAGTGGTAACAATTCTGACATAACTTGTAAAAGAAACCTTGAATAGAATGAGTGTTTTATTCACCGTAATTTGCATTTGACAAATAAGGGGTTAACAAGTTAACCTTAAATAGAGGAGGAGTAGAGGAGACAAACTATCTTGACAAAGGCTCTTTGGGAGCCGATACACGTTGATACCCTGCTTTGAGCTTCAATAACAGTGGACTGAGTTTTATAAGTTCTTTTGAAGGTGTCTGAAAACTATCAGCTGTTCACACTCCCATAACCGCAACACCAGCGTTAAAGAAACTGCGTAGTACACTGAGAAACAGTGCAAGTGTACAGGTGGGGCGATAGGAGTGAATACAACCAGAGTTATTTTCAAATAAGTGCGCGCACTAAGATTGGCAACCAAGAAGCTGATTGGAGGAGAAGGAAATCCCGGGCGAATTATGCTGTCCGCTTCAGCCCAATGTGAACCACTGACAAACGGCGCTAGAAGCAACCAGAGGATCCCACCAATCTAAGTGTAGAGGTTGTGATACCCAAAATCCTACAGGTACTATCCAATACGTGGCTAATGGAGTAACCGTTTGGTAACCAGAAAAAGGTGCTATCTATTTTACTTTGAAATCCCATTGGGCCATTTGGACAAGCCTCTGATTTGAGATAACAAGTAGATACAATTTTAAACTAATGCAGACATTCTTTACCAGACCGTAAAATTCACCACACTGCTTAGAGTTTTATATGTGGACATATATATGGAACATTGTGTCTCTAGGGACCATCTACTGTCATATATAATGTGTCAGAATCTATACTGAGTACAAAACTATTGTTACATACTATGCACATTAGAAGTCTCACAGAATAAATGTGGGTAATAGTAACCTATACTGATTATTATTTCTTTTAAATGTATTAGCCGCTATTGTTCTAATATTTTCTTTTCTTAAGATTAAGGTTAACAAAACCAATATGTGACACTGGTGTCTCTAATTTTTATTGGAATGAGTATATTATATATTTTCATGTATACAAATAAATTATCATTGTAGCAGCTAGCAGAATTGTGAACATTCTTTTGAAAGTATAACAACCTAGTCTATAATTGTTTTTGGTATATTTCAAATTAATCTATATTGTGAACAGATTTCCTGTGGCGCCTCCCACATCCTCTATCCATTACAAATGGTGATAGGCCCAGGACAACATTGAGGTCTTTTCCTCCCTGAGTCCCTAACCTACAGCCACACAATGCATGTATTTAACAAAACAGACACCTAGATTATGAGTTTTGTGTTACGGTTTTAACACTGGAAAAATGGCTATTTCATTGTAAAAACCGTAATACAGCTATTTTGAGTCGTGTTGGTATAGCTATACCTCAAGTATTTTAGCCTGTAATGCAACGTCAATCCTGTACTAAAAAAAAAATATGTTTTTGCGTGTAATTTCAATAGCGCCGGTATTACAGGTTGTGCGGTGAGGATAAAATGCTTGCGTTCCAGCCAATACCGACACAATCCATTCCACTACGAGACGAGTCGTTATGAGTTTTGCGCAACAAAACTGTTACACAAAACTCATAACTAAAATGTTACAAAATACACTAACACCCATAAACTACCTATTAACCCCTATTTCGCCACCCTCCCGCATCGCAAACACTATATTAAACTTATTAACCCCTAATCTGCCGCTCCTGACATCGCCGCCACTAATAAAAGTTATTAACCCCTATTCCGCCACTCCCCGACACCGCCACTAAATACAGTTATTAACCCCTAAACCTCTGGCCTCCCAAATCACTGCCACTAAACAAACCTCTTAACCCCTAAACCACCAGCCCCCACATCGAAAAAAACTAAATTAAACTACTAACCCCTAAACCCAACAACCCCCTAACTTTAAATTCAAATTACAATATCCCTATCTTAAAATAAATAAAAACTTACCAGTAAAATAAAAAACAAACAAAGTTTAACTAACAATTAACCTAACAACTGTTATACTAAAATTAAAAAACACTACTAAAAAATGAATTTAATATTACAAAAAATAAAAAATACTAAATTACAAAAAATAACAAACACTAAAATAAAAAAATAACAAACACTAAATTACAAAAAAATAACAAAACAAAATTATCCAAAATAAAAACAATTAAACCTAATCTAATAGCCCTATTAAAATAATAAACCCCCCCAAAATAAAAAAAAACCCTAGCCTACAATAAACTACAAATAGCCCTTAAAAGGACCTTTTAAATCAGCTCTTTTACCTAAAAAAAAATACAAAGATCCCCCAACAGTAAAACCCACCACCCAACCAACCCCCCAAAATAAAAAAATCTAACTCTAACAAAAACCTAAGCTACCCATTGCCCTGAAAAAGGCATTTGTATGGGCATTGCCCTTAAAAGGGCATTTAGCTCTTTCACATTGCCTTTAAAAGGGCATCCCTAATCTAAAAAAAAACCCACCCAAAAAAAGTTAAAAAGAAACCTAACACTAACCCCCGACGATCCACTTACAGTTTCTGAAGTCCGGATATCCAGGCGGCGAGAAGTCTTCATTCAGGTGGCGAGGTCTTCATCCATCCAGGCGGTGTCTTCTATCTTCATCCAGGCAGCATCTTCTATCTTCATCCCGGCAGAGTGAGTCCATCCTTTAAGACATCTGGCGTGAAGCGTCCTCTTTACACGGTCGCCGCCGTACACTCAATCTTCAATGCAAGGGAGCCATTTCAAAATGGTGTTCCTTTCATTCCTATTGGCTGATTTGTTTTTTGAAATTCAAATCAGCCAATAGGATGAGAGCTACTGAAATCCTATTGGCTGCTCAAATCAGCCAATAGGATGAGAGCTACTGAAATTCTATTGGCTTATTTGAATAGATGAAGTATGGGCCGCTCTGCGATGCCGTTGTGTTCATTTCGCACCCTCTGTAGCCAAAACTTGTAATCTAGATGAGAGTGAGACACAAACAAGGATTATACATGACCTTTAAAATTTCCCTAGACACATACAAAACATGGAAATGAACTGAACTTTCAAATCGGGCTGGGTACGTATCCCATGACCCTGCAAATCTCACAGCCTAGGGTGCTCACTAGCCCTCACAGATAGCTGTAGAGCTTTTCGTGTCTCAGGCAGTTAACTCCAGACAAACCTGGGTGCAAATTACAAAACAAAATAATTAACACAACACACACAATGGGGTCTACTTATCAAGTTGTCAACTGTGCTGCATTCGCCGGTACCAATACGCTCGCCTGACATCACCTAACTTCGCTGCCGCGGACCTGAATACGTTCTTCATATTTAACAAAAAAGCTGTCAAAAAGCCATACACTAAGTACAGGGAGATGAGCAGCGGACTGTTGTTAACTAACAGTCATCGATCTCGCTGCTATTCAGCTTTTTCCCTGCTTTATTTGTATACTGTCACTAAACACCCACACTATACTAGACTGTTTTAACCCTATCCCGCCGATCCCGGACCCCACTGCAACTAAATAAAGTTATTAACCCCTAAACCGCCGCTTCTGGAGACAACCGCCACTCTAATAAACTTATTAACCCCTATCCTGCCGCTCCCGGAGCCCACCGCCATCTACATTATGTTATTAACCCCTAATCTGCCGCCCCCTACACTACCTCCACCTATATTATGTTATTAACCCCTAATCTGCCACCCCCTACACCGCCGCCACCTACATTATAATTATCAACCCCTATCCCGCCGCTCCCGGAGCCCACCACAACTAAAGTTATTAACCCCTAAACCGCCAGCCCCCCACATCGCCATAAACTAAATTAACCTATTAACCCCTTAACATAACAACCCGCTAACTTTATATTAAATATTAACTCATCCCTATCTTATAATAAATTTAAACTTAACTTTAGAATTAAATTAAACTATATTAAACTAATAATTAACCTACCCTAAATGTTATACTAAAATTACATTAAACTATATTAAACTAATAATGAATCTACCCTAACTACAAATTAAATTAACTATATTATATATTTAGAAACCTAACCCTACTCAAATATTTTAAATCTACACTAAAAAATTACTAAGTTACAAAAAACTAACAACTTAGTTACAAAAAATTACAAACACTAACGGCTAGATTACGAGTTGTGCATTAGGCTGAAAAGCATCGCTAACAGGTCCTAACGCTGCTTTTTCCCTACCGCTGCTATTACGAGTCTTGCAGGTTTAGGGGCAACGCACACTTCTTTGGCCTTACCGCAAAATGACTTATGTTAACTTTGTAAAGTCTTTTTTCTATGGGACTTCCATAGAGCTGATATTACGAGTCTGTCCTGGGAGGCCAAAAAGTGAGCGGTACACCCTCTACCTCCAAGATCCGTAACGCATTTAAGTTTAAGTTAAGTTAAGAGCCGTAACATAAAACTCATAACTAAAGTGCTAAAAAGTACACTAACACCCATAAACTACCTATTAACCCATAAACTGAGGCCCTCCTGCATCGCAAACACTAAAATAAAATTATTAACCCCTAATCTGCCGCTCCGGACATCGCCACCACTATAATAAACATATTAACCCCTAAACCGCCGCACTTCCGCCTTGCAAACACTAGTTAAATAAAATGAACCCCTAATCTGCTATCCCTAACATTGCATTCTATTGGCTGATTGGAACAGCCAATAGAATGCAAGCTCAATCCTATTGGCTGATTGGATCAGCCAATAGGATTGAACTTCAATCCTATTGGCTGATTACATGAGCCAATAGGATTTTTTCTACCTTAATTCAGATTGGCTGATAGAATTCTATCAGCCAATAAGAATCTAAGGGACGCCATCTTGGATGACGTCACTTAAAGGAACCATCATTCAGTAAGAAGACTTTGAAGAGGATGCTCCGCGTCGGATGTCTTGAAGATGGACCCGCTCCGCATCGGATGGATGAAGATAGAAGATGCCGTCTGGATGAAGACTTCTGCCCGTCTGGAGGACCACTTCACCCGGCTTGGATGAAGACTTCTGCCGCTTCCTTGAGGATGGATGTCCGGTCTTCAGAACAGTAAGTCGATCTTCAGGGTGTTAGTGTTAGTTTTTTTTAAGGGTGTATTGGGTGGGTTTTATTTTTAAGATTAGGGTTTGGGCCGCAAAAGAGCTAACTGCCCTTTTAAGGGCAATGCCCATACAAATGCCCTTTTCAGGGCAATGGGGAGCTTAGGTTTTTTAGATAGTATTTTATTTTGGGGGTTGGTTGTGTGGGTGGTGGGTTTTACTGTTGGTGGGGTTTTTTGTATTTTTTTTACAGGTAAAAGAGCTGATTACTTTGGGGCAATGCCCCGCAAAAGGCCATTTGAAGGACTATTGATAGTTTAGTTTAGGCTAGGGTTTTTTTTTATTGGGGGGGGGGGCTTTTTTTATAGGAATATTAGATTAGGTGTAATTAGTTAAAATATCTTGTAATTTGTTTATTATTTTTTGTAATTTAGTGTTTTTTTGTACTTTTTCTAATTTAATATAATTTATTTAATTGTTTTTAATTTAGTTAATTCACTTAATTGTAGGGTTAGGTTAGGTGTTATTGTAACTTAGGTTAGGTTTTATTTTACAGGTACTTTTTTATTTATTTTAGCTAGGTAGTTATTATATAGTTAATAAATATTTAATAACTATTGTGCCTAGTTAAAATAAATACAAACTTGCCTGTAAAATAAAAATAAACCCTAAGCTAGATACAATGTAACTATTAGTTATATTGTAGCTAGTTTAGGGTTTATTTTACAGGTAAGTATTTAGTTTTACACAGGAATAATTTAGGTAATAATATTAATTTTTATTTAGATTTATTGTAATTATATTTAAGTTAGGGGGTGTTAGGGTTAGACTTAGGTTTAGGGGTTAATACATTTAAACTTGGTGCAGAGTATTGGCGTGTGATATTAAGATCGTGAATCACTCTTGTGAACGTACACTCCTGATTGGAGTCCCACCTCTAGCGGGTATTTCACTGAGCTCTTTAGTGACTTATGTTAGAATCATTAATAATAGACGTATCAAGAGTACAGAGGCTATTATGCCGTTTCAGCAACTGACAAGTGTAAAAGTTACAAAACTTTAATACAAACTGTAGCATACAGCTGGGTAAGTATTATTTCACCGTTGCAGGGTCCAAACCTCCGACTCAAACAACAGGTGTGTACCTCTGTTGCAGGCTGTCCTTACTCCGGAACTGTTAGGGCTCTCCTAAACCCTTAACAACAAAGTTCAAATATCGCACAGATTCACAGTTCCAGTGAAGGGAGGAAAGAGAGAATGATGCAGGTATATTAAAATGTATTTTTATTGATAATTCATAAAACAGACCTGGCACAGCATACAGAGAGATCCTACTGCTGACGCGTTTCCTGCCTTACTGGCAGTTCATCAGAGCATTAGGAAAGCTTTCCTCAGCTGTTAAATCACTTACAACTATTCAAACTTAACCAATCAGAAAAAACTTCAAGGTAGTCTACATACAACAGAGCAGTACTAATTTAACCCATACTTGTACATAACTTGAATAGTAGACAATGCTTATTGATTTGACATATTAAACAGCATACTTCTATGAAACAATCTTAAAACAGAAAACAAACTTTAAAATAGAGAATTGGGAACTGCTGAACAAGATATACGGAATAACCACGATTTATAAAGTTAATCCATAGCTAACAAACATATTATTATTATTAGTCTATTTATTGTGGACTTTCTTCCCTTAATGGCAGAATATTGGCTTGGACATGGGCCTATTGTGACTTGGACATGGGCCTATTAATTAATACATACATGAGGACGAAAGTGGTCAGATATTGATTTCATATGAATACTCTGTTTAAAACTTATTCAATTGTCTGCACACTTCTATGTGTGTGGGTTAAATCCAAGACTGTGGAAAACACCATTCTAAGTTGTATACTATGTATATCTAGTATACATTATAACAATTATATGATCAGCTATTTTGTGTGGACTTGGTTATATTGTTTATCTTTTATATTTGATGAGAAGTTTACTTTGATATGACTGCAGACTATTATTACGGCTAGCATTTATCTTTTACATTAATAGAAATATCTGCGATCGTGTCAAATCTATTGCTTCAGCAACATGGCCAATATTCTGCCATTAAGGGAATAGAGTCCACAATAAATAGACTGATAATAATGATATGTTTGTTAGCTATGGATTAACTTTATAAATCTTTGTTATTCCATATCTTGTTCAGCAGTTCCCATTTCTCTATTTTAAAGTTTGTTTTCTGCTTTAAGATTGTTTCTTAGAAGTATGCTGTTTAATATGACAAATCAATAAGCATTGTCTACTATTCACGTTATGTACAAGTATGGGTTAAATTAGTACGGCTCGTTGTATGTAGACTACCTTGAAGTTTTTTCTGATTGGTTAAGTTTGAATAGTTGTAAGTGATTTAACAGCTGAGGAAAGCACTTTCCTAATGCTCTGATGAACTGCCAGTAAGGCAGAAAACGCGTCAGCAGAATCGCGTCCGAAGTAGGATCTCTCTGTATGCTGTGCCAGGTCTGTTTTATGAATTATCAATAAATATACATTTTAATATACCTGCATCCTTCTCTCTTTCCTCCCTTCACTGGAACTGTAAATCTGTGCAATATTAATACATTTAGTATAGTGGCGGCGACGTTGGGTGCGGAAGATTAGGGGTTAATAAATGTAGGTAGGTGGCGGCGATGTTAGGGACGGCAGATTAGGGGTTAATAATATTTAACTAATGTTTGCGAGGCGGGAATTCGACGGTTTAGGGGTTAATATGTTTATTATAGTGGTGGCGACGTTGGGGGCGGCAGATTAAGGGTTAATAAGTGTAGTTAGGTTGCAGCGACATTGGGGGCGGCAGGTTAAGGGTTAATAAATATAATGTAGGTGTCGGCAATGTTGGGGGCAGCAGATTAGGGGTTAATACATATAATGTAGGTGGCGGCGGTGTCCGAAGCAGCAGATTAGGGGTTAATAAGTATAATGTAGGTGGCGGCGATGTTGGGGGCGGCAGATTAGGGGTGTAAGATTAGGGGTGTTTATACTAGGGTTCATGTTAGGGTGTTAGGTGTAAACATAAATTTTATTTCCCCATAGGAATCAATGGGGCTGCGTTACTGAGTTTTACACTGCTTTTTTGCTGGTGTTAGACTTTTTCTCAGCCGGCTCTCCCTGTTGATTCCTATGGGGAAATTGTGCAAGAGCACATACGACCAGCTCACCACTGACTTAAGCAGCGCTGGTATTGGAGTGTGGTAAGGAGCACAATTTTGCTCAACGCTCACTTCTTGCCTTTTAACACCGGGTTTGTAAAAACCCGTAATACCAGCGCTGCAGGTAAGTGAGCGGTGAGAAAAAACTGCTCATTAGCACCGCATAGCCTCTAATGCAAAACTTGTAATCTAGCCCTAAGTTACACAAAAAAATAAACACTAAGTTACAAAAAATAAAAAATAAATTTTCAAAGATTAAACTTATTACACCTAATCTAAGGGCCCTATTAAAATAAAAAAGCCCCCCCAAAATTAAAAAACCCCTAACCTACAATAAACTACAAATTGCCCTTAAAAGGGCCTTTTGCGGGGCATTGCCCCAAAGAAATCAGCTCTTTTACCTGTCAAAAAAAAAATACAAATACCCCCCCAACAGTAAAACCCACCACCCACACAACCAACCCCCCAAATAAAACCCTAACTAAAAAAAACTAAGCTCCCCATTGCCCTGAAAAGGGCATTTGGATGGACATTGCCCATAAAAGGGCATTTAGCTCTATTGCACCCAAACCCTAATCTAAAAATAAAACCCACCCAATAAACCCTTACAAAATCCTAACACTAACCCATGAAGATCGACTTACAGTTTTGAAGATCCGACATCCATCCTCCAAGAAGCCAGCAGAAATCCTCAACAAAACCTGGAGAAGTCTTCATCCAAGCCCGCAGAAGTCTTCACCCAGACAGCCTCTTCTATCTTCATCCATCCCGCGAGGAGCGGGTCCATCTTCAAGACATCCAGCGCGGAGCATCCTCTTCTTCCAACAACTCCCAACGAATGAAGGCTCCTTTAAGTGACGTTATCCAAGATGGTGTCCCTTAGATTCCGATTGGCTGATAGAATTCTATCAGCCAATCGGAATTAAGGTAGAAAAAATCTGATTGGCTGATGCAATCAGCCAATAGGATTGAAAATTTGTTAAAATGAAATTAGAGGCGCCCTCATATACTGGCAGTAGTTTGCCAGTATTTATGTGCAATGTGCTACAATAAAGTCATAAAAAAGTTAAACTTGTCACTAATGGTGTTTATATTAACAATAAAATGTATGATGTAACAAGCAAAATAACAACCTACAAATATAAATATAACTTGTTAGAATCAAAGTATCTTATTGTAATAAAGTATACTACAATGGATTAACTATCTCTCTATCAGTATAAAGTTAGATAGTCCACACTCTCAGAGGTGTTTAAAATCTCCAGGCAGCAGACTCATTCCAGAAAGGTGTTGGCAATCACAGGTTCTGTTCAAAAAGAGAAAAGAGAAGAGGCGCCAAATGGTGTGTATCGTTTTGAATTCAGTAGGCCATGCCCCCAAATGAAAACTACTTACAAAATTTCCAGCACTTGAGAAGTGCCACAAATGCCTTCTGAACTGTTAGCAGCCGTCCAGCTAGCTGAATTGTATCAGTACTGCTTCAATATTGTGCTGTGTGAGACAAAAAACACAAAAGTGCCACAATAGTGTGTATCAGTGTGATCACTTGCAAAAGCGCAACAATTGAAATGTACTCACAGGATATAGGGCACTTGAGAAGTGCCACAAAAGCCTCCTGGACACTTGTCAGCTGTCCAGCTCACTGATTTCACCGATATCCTCTGGGTTCACTCGTTCAGGTCACAAACGGGCTCCAATACAGCACCCTTGGATATACCTGCAGCTCAGTGTCCTGAAGCCAGCCAAAACTCCAACAGAGAAATCTAAACCTTAACACCTCTACAGCAAACAATAGAACAACAATCTATTTAGATTGTTGTTCTATTGTTTGCTGTAGAGGTGTTAAGGTTTAGATTTCTCTGTTGGAGTTTTGGCTGGCTTCAGGACACTGAGCTGCAGGTATATCCAAGGGTGCTGTATTGGAGCCCTTTTGTGACCTGAACGAGTGAACCCAGAGGATATCGGTGAAATCAGTGAGCTGGACAGCTGACAAGTGTCCAGGAGGCTTTTGTGGCACTTCTCAAGTGCCCTATATCCTGTGAGTACATTTCAATTGTTGCGCTTTTGCAAGTGATCACACTGATACACACTATTGTGGCACTTTTGTGTTTTTTGTCTCACACAGCACAATATTGAAGCAGTACTGATACAATTCAGCTAGCTGGACGGCTGCTAACAGTTCAGAAGGCATTTGTGGCACTTCTCAAGTGCTGGAAATTTTGTAAGTAGTTTTCATTTGGGGGCATGGCCTACTGAATTCAAAACGATACACACCATTTGGCGCCTCTTCTCTTTTCTCTTTTTGAGCCAATAGGATTGAGCTTGCATTCTATTGCCTGTTCCAATCAGCCAATAGAAAGCAAGCTCAATCCTATTGGCTCAATCCAATTGGCTGATTGGATCATTTAGCTAAATGATGATAGGCACTGGACCAAGTCAAAGTCTCTTCCTCCCTGGAGTGCAGTCCATTTACGTGTTATGTGTATATGTTTTGTCATTGTAAAGTGAAAACTGTATGAAATGTTTTTTTTCCTTTAGATTGAGAACTCTTTTCTTTAAGAAAGAAGAAATGGATGCATTTAAAATACTTACAATAATAATAACCAAAACATTTCGGTTTGGGAATCCAAAAAATATACCATTAGTGATATGCATAATGTAGCAAAAAGACATTTCATTTTAATAACAACTTTAAATATCATGTTTTAAAGCTCACAGTCTGCTTCAATAATTATTTTCCAAAGAAAGCTTTTATTCTCTTCAAGAACCATTTAAAGTAAAATGCTGTTTTTTTTTATATGAGTTTTAAGCTATTTGCCACTTTTATTACATTTATTTAGAGTAGTGGAAATTATACAGTGGGTATTGAAAATAATCACCCCCCTTGAAAATAATCACATTTTGTTGCTTTGCAGCCTGAAATAAAGACAGATACCGTTTTTGTTTATCCAGTTGAAATTACTCAGTGCTTCTAGGCATTGATAACGCCTTTGATATGTCTTATATCCATCTCATGGCATGTGCCTGTCAACAACTGTATCCCAGAAATCTTTTGACAGTGCCTTGCCACCCATAGTTGATTGTTTGCTTCAGTTGCACTACCAGTGACTGAGATGCTCCAGTAAAGCTCTTTTCAAGCTGAGCTAATCACAGCTTTGTATGTGCCGTTGAGAAGGTGATTAGCTACACCTGATTGAGTTTACAAGTAATTTTAGATGGGGGTGATCCTTTTTCCAACTCAGTGATTCTGTTTTTGAATTGTCTTTATTTTTGCCTGACATGTTGGTGTTATATCTTTCACTTGGATGTTATAAGTTGCACTGAGTAATTACAACTGGATAAACAAAAATTGTGTCTGTCTCTATTTCAGGCTGCAAAGCAACAAAATGATTAATTTCAAGGGGGGTGATTCTTTTCAATACCCACTGTATATTTATATACTTGTCCTTTGGGGGGTTCCCAGTAGCGTAACCATATGAGCAACTTAAATAATTTTAAATATATATTTTGCATATGAAAATATTTTTTTAAATAAAGTTGATGTGTGATGGAACCAATTATTTATTTGATGAAGTGATATGACATATAATTTATTATAATTACAATAATATTGCTGATGTCATATGTTATGTCAAACATGATATTGTGGGGAGGAGGGAGTCAGTATGTATGTGTATATATATATATATATATATATATATATATATTACTTCTCAATTGCCAGGGTGCCAACAGATTAATATGCAGGAATAAGGGGAGACACTCACTGGTCATTCAAATAGTGGTACATGGATTAAATACCACTATTTGAATGACCAGTGAGTTCCTCCCTTCATTCCTATATATATATATATATATATATATATATATATATATATATATATATATATATTATAGGTCAATCCGCCCACTTAGGCCAACTACTTGGGGTGTGCTAATGAGCAATATAAATCCTCAATTTAGGAAGCACTCTCAGGATAAATAAAAAAAAAAAAGTTACATTTATTAATATTTCAGGGATCAAAACTTTCCCCTTCAGTTCTGATAAAGGAGATGGTTTGACACCTGAAACGTTAATAATCTGTATTTACATTTTTATAATTGATAATAATCTGTATTTACATTTTTATAATTGATCTTTCTATGTAAAAGAGGTTGCTTTGTTCATAGCCTGGCATAAACCCCCAATTAGATGTAATAATCCTCTAATTTCTTAGTTCCCCATTTTAAAGTTAAAACTATTAATTTGTTCTCTTCAGTGTTAACATTTTCACTTTTAGGGACTAATAAGTAATATAGTGTTAACCGTAAATAATTAAGGGGCTGATCACAATCTTTTAGAAAAAAAATTCTAATTACGTTTCTACAAAATTCACCATGGAGTTTTTTTGTAGATACATTATTTTATGTAAAGGATTATGAACCCCTTAATTCTCAATGTTGTAACTTTAAAAAGATATGGCTGCACCTCAATGATGAGGCCCACACTATGTCTGAGGTTTGCCATCTCTCTTGTTCAGAGAGGGATTGCCTGGTATTTCAGAGCTGGACTGTACTGTTTAGTTAGGATCAGACTGATATACTACAGGAAAGTTCTTCTCTGAGATAGGCACATGCTGGCCAAAAAGAGGTTGCTTCTAGGGTGGTAACTAGCCATAGAACAAACTATTACACTATTGTTCATTCCCTGGTTGAGCAAAGTCTTAAGAATTGTAAAAACCATCACCGAGATTACGAGTTTTGTGGTAACAGGGGTGCATTGCTAATAAGCCTTTTTTTTTAACGCTCCCTTTTTCTTTTTTTTTTAAACCTGGTGTTAGCCGCAAAAAGGTGAGCGTAGAGCAAAATTTATCTCCACATCTCACCTCAATACCAGCGTTGCTAACTGTAGCGGTAAGCTGGCTAAACGTTCTTGTGCACGATTTCCCCATACGAAACAATGGGACAGATTCAGCTGGAAAATAACCTGCAATAAAGCAGCGTTCAGCTTCTAACGCAGCCCCATTGATTCCTATGGGGAAATACTTTTTATGTCTACACCTAACACCCTAACATGAACCCCAAGTCTTAACACCCCTAATCATACACTTATTAACCCCTAATCTGCCATCCCCGACATCGCAGACACCTGTATTATATTATTAACCCTTAATCTGCCGCTCCGGACACCGCCGCCACCTACATTATCCCTATGAACCCCTAATCTGCTGCCCCCAACATCGCCGCCACCTACATTATATTTATTAACCCCTAATCTGCCCCCTTAATGTCTCTGCAACCTAACTACACTTATTAACCCTTAATCTGCCACCCCCAACGTCGCCGCTACTATATTAAATTTATTAACCCCTAAACCTAAGTCTAAACCTAAGTCTAACACCCCCCTAACTTAAATATAATTTAAATAAATCTAAATAAAATAACTACAATTAAATAAATTATTCCTATTTAAAACTAAATACTTACCTATAAAATAAACCCTAAGCTAGCTACAATATAACTAATAGTTACATTGTAGCTAGCTTAGGGTTTATATTTATTTTACAGGCAACTTTGTATTTATTTTAACTAGGTACAATAGTTATTAAATAGTTATTAACTATTTAATAACTTCCTAGTTAAAATAAAGACAAATTTACCTGTAAAATGAATCCTAACTTAAGTTACAATTACACCTAACACTACACTATCATTAAATTAATTACATAAACTACCTACAATTAATTACAATAGGATTTTTCCTACCTTAATTCAGATTGGCTGATAGAATTCTATCAGCCAATCGGAATTCAAGGGATGCCATCTTGGATGACGTCATTTAAAGGAACCTTCATTCTTCGCTTGGACTTCGTTTGAAGAGGATGCTCCGCGTGGGCTGGATTGAAGATGGACCCGCTCCGTCTGGATGAAGACTTCTGCTCGTCTGGAGGTCCTCTTCTGGCCGGATCAGATGAAGACTTCTGCCCCTCTGGAGGACCACTTGTGCCCAGCTGGGTGAAGACGTCTCAAGGTAGGGTGATCTTCAAGGGGGTAGTGTTAGGTTTTATTAAGGGGGGATTAGGTGGGTTTTAGAGTAGGGTTGGGTGTGTGGGTGGTGGGTTTTAATGTGGGGGGGTATTGTATTTTTTTTTTACAGGTAAAAGAGCTGATTACTTAGGGGCAATGCCCCGCAAAAGGCCCTTTTAAGGGCTATTTGTAATTTAGTATAGGGTAGGGATTTTTATTATTTTGGGGGGCTTTTTTATTTTATTAGGGGGATTAGATTAGGTGTAATTAGTTTAAAAAATTGTAATTATTTTTTTATTTTCTGTAATTTAGTGTTTGTTGTTTTTCATACTTTAGTTTATTTAATTTAATTGTATTTAATTGTAGGTAATTTAGTAAATTTATTTAATGATAGTGTAGTGTTAGGTGTAATTGTAACTTAGGTTAGGATTTATTTTACAGGTAAATTTGTACTTATTTTAACTAGGAAGTTATTAAATAGTTAATAACTATTTAATAACTATTGTACCTAGTTAAAATAAATTCAAAGTTGCCTGTAAAATAAATATCAACCCTAAGCTAGCTACAATGTAACTATTAGTTATATTGTAGCTATCTTATGTTTTTTTTTTATAGGTAAGTATTTAGTTTTAAATAGGATTAATTTATTTAATTGTAGTAATTTTATTTTGTTTTATTTAAATTATATTTAAGTTAGGGGGTGTTAGGCTTAGGGTTAGACTTAGGTGTAGCGGCGACGTTGGGGGAGGCAGATTAGGGGTTAATAAATGTAGATAGGTGTCGGCGATGTTAGGGACAGCAGATTAGGGGGTTAATAAAATTTAACTAGTGTTTGCGAGGTGGGAGTGCGTCGGTTTAGGGGTTAATATATTTATTACAGTGGCGGCGATGTCCAGTCGGCAGATTAGGAGTTAAAAACTTTATTTAAGTGTTTGCGATGTGTGGGGGGGGGGGCTCGGTTTAGGGGTTAATAGGTAGTTTATGGGTGTTAGTGTACTTTGTAGCACTTTAGTTAAGAGTTTTATGCTACGGTGTTAGCCCATAAAACTCTTAACTACTAACTTTTAAATGCGGTAGGAGTCTTGACAGGAGAGGGTCTACCACTCACTTCTTCCAAGACTCGTAATACCGGCATTAGACAAATCCCATTAAAAAGATAGGATACGCAATTGACGTAAGGGGATTTGCGGTAAGAAAAGTGAGCGGTACACCTGTACCTGCCAGACTCGTAATACCAGCGGGCGTTAAAAAGCAGCATTGGGACCTCTCAACACTGCTTTTTAAGAATAACGCAAGACTCGTAATCTAGCCGCATGTCTATAATGGAAAGGCCCATTAAACTTAAACTATATCTTATAGTACTCTAAAGGGACACAGCATTTTTCTTTTGTCATTTAGACAGAGTATACAATTTTAAAACCCTTAAAGGGACACTGAACCCAAATTTTTTCTTTCGTGATTAAGCATGAGATTTTAAGCAACTTTCTAATTTACTCCTATTATCACATTTTCTTTATTCTCTTGGTATCTTTATTTGAAACGCAAGAATATAAGTTTAGATGCCGGCCCATTTTTGGTGAACAACCTGGGTTGTCCTTGCTGATTGGTGGATAAATTCATCCACTAATAAAAAATGCTGTCCAGAGTACTGAACCAAAAAAAAAAACTTAGATGACTTCTTTTTCAAATAAAGATAGCAAGAGAACGAAGAAAATTGATAATAGGAGTAAATTAGAAAGTTGCTTAAAATTGCATGCTCTTTCTGAATCACGGAAGAAAAAATTTGGGCTCAGTGTCCCTTTAACAATTTTCCATTGTTATCAAATGTGTTTCATTCTCATGGCATTCTTTGTTGAAGATATAGCTATATAGGTCTGATCACTACATGGCAGCAAATACTGTTGTTATCTAGGCTCTTACAAATGTAAAACACTGTTAAAAAATTCTTACAAACCTGCTGCCATATAGTGATCAAGAAACTTGCCCTCTAATTAGCCTGCTTATCTGCTTTTCAACAAAAGTACCGATAGAACAAAGTAAATTTGAATAAAAAAAAGAAATAAGGAATCAAGAAAAAAATATGTTTCACGTTCCTTTAAAGCCCAAAAAAATATAGGAAACTCATTTTGTCTGTTAATTAATAGCTACTTCAGACCTACCCCCTTCCAAATACACCTTTTAAATTATTTCTGCTTTTCATATATGCCATTAACTGACAAATGAATAAGGAAATGAATTGCTGCTTTTCATTAAACATTTATTAATCATATGTGCATGTTTAATCTGCAGATAATTTCTTATAGATATTATAAATTGCTTTTTTAGCAGTACATTTAACACACACACACACAAATATATATATATATATATATATATATATATATATATACATATATATATATATATAATTCTTCAAATGAACAATATTGTAGCTTTATTATTTTATTATATTCTATTATGATTTGGTTGACAATGCAATCTTGCATTTAAACATTGATCACACTAAATTATGTAGTTGTGGGAACTACCAATTTAATTGTAAATGTTTGTTATGGGTTTATGAAATATCAAGCATATTGAAAGCTGATATTATTTAAGGCTGCTCTAATAGATTATTTTACATTTGTTCATCTCTGCAGTAATATTTATCTTCACGATTGGCCACCACTCTTGTGCATTAGCCCACTAATGGTTATTGATCTTTACATTTTTAAATCAAACAATTGATTACCCATATAGCTGCTTGCTTTGTCGGGTGGGCATTTTAAGCAGCAAGCATACTCATTAAAGTAAAACACTATCTAATGAATTCTGTATTTATTTGAGCTCTCCATATTATAGTAATATAAACCATTAAATAGTCAAAAATACAACTTACATATTTGTTGGTACATGTTTTGTTTTAACTGCTAATCAGCAAACATTATATGTGTTGTATACCTTTAAATTGGCATTCTGCAAAAATAAATAAATCTATGCATATGAAAAAATAGAATTTAAACTCAAAAATATGTTAGCATGAAAATGCGTTATAGGGGGAGAGGGATACATCTCTGTTTGTATGACAAGAAAAAAAAATCTGAAATACATATGAAATGCTCTATTTTAGATAAAACAAACAAAAAAATGGTTAATTACAAACACCTAGATTATGGTCATTTCAGCATTAAAACATCACCATAGCCATTACAAGTGTTGAAGATAGCTATACCACAAGCCTTTTAGCCTGTAACGCAACGTCGGTCCTGCACACGTACAAATGACGTTTTTTCATGGGACTTCCATAGCGCAGCCATTATGAGTTTTGCGGTGAGGCTAAAAAGCTTGCGTTGCAGCCTATACCGACACGATCCGTTTCGCAATCTGAGAGCAGTAGTTATGAGTTTTATGCTACAAAACTGTTATATAAAACTCATAACTAAAGTGTTACAAAGTACACTAACACCCAAAAAGTACCTATTAACCCCTAAACCGAGGCCCTCCCGCATCGCAAATACTATATTAAACATATTAACCCCTAATCTGCCGCTCCCAACATTGCAGCCCACTATTAAAAATTATTAACCCCTATTCTGCCTCTCCCTGACATCGCTGCCACTATACTAAAGTTATTAACCCCTAAACCACCGCCCCCTGCATCACAAACACTATGTAAATATAATTAACCCCTAATCTGCCATCCGCCCACATCACCCCCACTATACTAAAGTTATTAAACCCTACACCGCCGCCAATATAATAGGCCTATTAACCCCTAAACAGCAAGCCCCCCAGAATGAAATATACTAAATTAAACTTGTAAACCTAACCCCCGCCTAACTTTATTTTAAAATTACAATTTCCCTATCTTAAATTAAATTAAAACTTACCTGTCAAATTAAAAAAAATAAGTTTAAACAACAATTAAACTAATATAACTATTAAACTAAAATTAAACTAACAACCAATTAAATAAACTATATTACACATTAAAAAAAAAAAAAATCACTATAAAAATTACAAACTATCTAATTACAAAAAATAAAAAAATACTAAATTACAAAAAAATAAACACTAAATTATGAAAAATAACAAAGAAAATGATCAAAAAATAAAAAAGAATTACACCTAATCTAATAGCCCTATAAAAAGTAAAAAAAGCCCACCCAAAATAAAAAAAACCCTAGCCTACAATAAACTACAAATAGCTCTTAAAATGGCCTTTTAAAGGGCATTGCCCTAAGTTAAACAGCTCTTTGACCTGAAAATAAATACAAAGACAACCCAAACAGTAAAACCCACCACCCAACCAACCCCCCAAAATAAAAAAAACCTAACTCTAACAAAAATCTAAGCTACCCATTGCCCTGAAAAGGGTATTTGTATGGGCATTTAGCTCTTTTGCATTGCCCTGAAAAGGGCATTTAGCTTGTTTACGAAAATTCTATTGTATTCTATTGGTTGATTTGAATAGTCAATATAATTTCAGTAGCTCTCATTCTATTGGCTGATTTGAGCAGCCAATAGGATTTCAGTAGCTCTCATCCTATTGGCTGATTTAAATTTCAAAAATGAAATAATCCATTAGGAATGCAATGGACGCCATTATGAATTGCGTGCCTTGCATTGAATATTCACTATACTGCGGCAACCGTATGAAGAGGATGCTCCGCGCTGGATGTCTTCAGGATGGACCCGCTCTGCGCCGCCGGGATGAAGATAGAAGACGCTGCCGGGATGAAGATGCCACCTTGGTTGAAGATGGAGCCACCTGCCGCCGGGATGAAGATGGAGCTGCCTGGATGAAGATGGAGCCACCTGGATAAAGAAGGAGCCGTCTGCAGCCTGGATGAAAAGGGAGCCGCCGGGATGAAGATCCTTCAAGTGGGACTTCAGCAACTGTAAGTGGATCTTTGGAGGTTAGTGTTAGGATTTTTTAAGGTTTTTTAGGTGTTTCTTTTTTAAGTTTAGGGTTTGGGCTTTTCATTATCAAGCTAAATGCCCAGTAGCTTAGTTTGTTTTAGATTTTTTTTTTTATTTTGTGGGTTTGGGGACGGGATTTGTAATGTTAGTGGGTCTTTGTATTTTTTTTACAGGTAAAAGAGCTGTTTAACTTAGGGCAATGCCCTACAAAAGTCCCTTTTAAGGGCTAATGGTAGTTTATTCTAGATTAGGTTTTTTATTTTGGGGTGTTTTTTTTTTTAAATGGTATTAGAATAGGAATAATTGTTATTATTTTTGATAAGTCTCTTTTTATTTTGTGTAATGTTTTTATTTAGTTTTGGGGTGGGTTTTTATTTTTAGATTAGGGGTTGGGCATTTCATAAAAGAGCTGAATGCCCTTTTAAGGGCAGGAAAAAGAGCTTAATTCCCTTTTAATGCCCATACAAATGCCATTTTCAGGGCAATGGGTAGATTAGGTTTTACGTTATTTTTATTTTGTGGGTTTGTATACTGTTAGGGGGTGTTTGTTATGCAATGCCCTACAAAAGGCCCTTTTAATGGCTCTTGGTAGTTTATTATAGACTAGGCTTTTTATTTTGGGGTAACATAAGAATCATAGGAAAACACTGCGATCCATAAAAAAGCTTGTTTAATTTTCAAAAAAAGTTGTAAATCCACACACACATAAAAAATATATATATATATATACGGCAAAGAGCGTTTAAAAACAATGAAAGGCAGGTAAATACATGTTCAGGAACCAGATTATCCTACATGTTTCGGTTGTCCCTTATTCATGGATATAGCTGGCTACCCCTACTTCCTGTCTTTAAATACCTGCACCTGTCTTCCTATTCGTGCTTGGTCTCCCAGATGTTAACCCCTTAGGTGCCCTTTATATCCATAGGTGATCAGGTGGTATTGTCAACCTAATTAAATTGCTACCTACAACCTTCATGTCTAGTAAAATCTAAGTGCTTTACACATCTAAAAAGAAATACACCATCTTATCATAGCACTAAAAACTTATAAGTCTATTTGGGATTTACTTAATTAACAAAAGAAGAAAAAATTCTTTATATTTAATATTATCCCCTTATCCTGCCGTGATGTGTAATTTCTAATTTTCCACCACCATGTGCCATATAATTAATAGTTGTTAGGCTACCTAAATTATTTATTGTGTATTTAAACCTAGATATCTCAAGTTGTTAGGGAAAAACATTTGTTGTTATTATTTTTTTGTTTTGTGTTACTTTTTCCAGAAGTTAATGACATCCCCTTCAATTTTGAAGCCCTGCGGTCTCCTGGTCCTCAATTTAAATATCCAGAAAGCTTCACGCAACATCAAACGTGCTGTTCTGTCCCCTCCTCTCAGGGGATTCCGAACACACTCGATAACCTGCTATGAGAGGGACCTCACATCCCCCCATGGACTGCTATGAAGTGTTGTGAAAGCCCGGAGCATTCAACATTGTGTGAGATGTCATTCAGGTGTTCCCTAACCCTGGAGCGGGCCTCTCTCATCGTGCAACATACATACTGTCCGTTGCACGCTGTACACTCCACCAAGTAGACCACAAAAGTGGTTCTACAATTGGTGCAGCTGGCTAAATCAAAGACCCGATTGGTCGTTGTAGATTAAAACGTGGACGTAACCTTACAATGCTGGCAGGCTATACACTTGGAAAAGTGACATTTAAAGTGTCCTTTGACACTCAGCCAGCTACTACTGGCCCTCATCCTGTCCTTTAATACAATAGGTGCCACCATGTTTCCTATGGTACATGCTCTCTTTGGCACAATATTACAGCCCTTGGATATATAATCCTTAAGACTGTCCTCTGCTGAGAGAATTGGTAAATGCTTATTTACAATATCAATGATGTCATTGAACTGTGGACTGTAAGTCATGATTAATGTTGGTCTGCATGAGTCATAAGTCTGTTTTTTATCACTTTTCATACCTTTTATCATTTGTTCCCTGCTCATTCTGGTGACCTCCAGATGCGCTCTGTTGATAGTTTTAGCTTAGTAACCTCTCTCAATTAATAGACTCCTTAGGACCTCACTTTCCCTTATAAAGTCCTCTTCCAAGGAGCAGTTCCGCTTAATCCGCATGAGCTGCCCCTTGGCCACCCCAAACCCCGTATGATGGGGATGGTTGCTCCTCGCATGGAGCAAGGAATTGGAAGTTATGGGTTTACAATAAAGGGTGGTGAGGATTCTCCCACTTCCTATGTTTATTTCCCCAATTTGTGCAGTGAATTTGAGGCCCACCTCATTGGAATTGAGGTAAGCCAAGAAGTCCTGTATCTCTGTGTCATCACCTACCCAAATAAATAGAAGGTCATCTATGAACCTCTTATATGACCTAATCTTATCCTTGAATCGGTTACTATCTCCAAAGACGTGGGACAGCTCCCACCAACCCATAAAAAGGTTGGCGTATGATGGGGCAAATTTAGCCCCCATCGCTGTCCCACGTCTTTGGAGATAGAAAGTATGTTCAAATTTAAAATAATTGTGGGTCAGGAGAAACGCAAGGGCCTCCACTACAAATCTAATCAAATCCTCATGATTATTGCTAAAATGTGATAGCATGTATTTGATGGCCTCAATGCCTTGGTTGTGTGGGATGGCCGAATATAGGCCAACCACATCAACTGTTAGCCACTTGCAGTCTCTGTCCCACTCAACACCATCCAAAACTTTTATTAAATGGGTGGTATCCTTGAGATAGGATGGCAAAAGGTGGACAACGGGCTTTAGAAGGGACTCGATCCAAGATGATAGTTTCTCGAATAATGACCCAATCCCAGAGACAATAGGTCTGCCCTACACCTCCACCAAGGTCTTATGTACCTTGGGGAGGTGATGGAATATAGGGACAATGGGCTTTTGTACCATCAAATAATCAAAAGTTTCTTGATCAATCGGTCCCCTCATCATACCGTCGTCCAATAGATGTCTCAATTCTACTCCAAATCTCTCTGTAGGATTGTAGCTTAGTACTTTGTATATCTGGGTATCAGTTAGCTGTCTTAATGCTTCCTCAATGTATTTATCTCTTCCCATCACAACAATACAGCCCCCCTTGTCAGCCTGCTTGATGACTATGTCATCCCTTTTACCAAGCTGCTCAAGGGCCACCTTTTGGTTTAGGCTCAGATTATGTGTGGTCTTATCATTACACTCTGAGAGTGTAATTAAATCCTCTTCAACTCGGCGATGAAACGCCTCTATGAAGGGTCCTCTAATCCTAGTGGGGTAAAAAATAAACTGTGGTTTGAATCCTACATGACTAGTTTTAATCTGTGTATCTGACTGTAGGCTAGATATCCCTAGCTCATGAAGGGGTGTTTTTTTTTTTTTTTTTAAACAAGGTATTAGAATAGGAATAATTTTTATTGTTTTGGATAACTTCGTTTGTTATTTTTTGTAATGGTAGGTTTTTAATTTTTTGTAATTTTAGTGATTTTTATTTTTGTAATGTTAGGTTTTAGTGTAAGGCAGTTAATTTTTTATTTCACATGTAAGTTTGTATTTATTTTAACTAGGTAGTTAGTAAATAGTTAATAACTATTTACTAACTAGTCTACCTAGCTAAAATAAATACAAACTTACCTGTAAAATAAAAATAAAACCTAAGCTAGCTACTATTAGTTATTTTGTAGCTAGCTTAGGTTTTATTTCACAGGTAAGTTTGTATTTAGTTTTAGTTAATAATTGTAACTTTAGTTTAGCTCTATTTTAATTATGTTAAAGTTAGGGGTGTTAGGGTTAGGTTTAGGGTTAGGTTTAGGGGTTAATAGTTTAATTTAGTTTGTTGCGACGTGGGGGGCAGGTGGTTTAGGAGTTAATAGATTTATTTAGTAGTAGTGATGTGGGAGGCCAGAGGTTTAGGGGTTAATAGCTTTATTTAGTGGCTGCGATGTCGGGGAGCGGCGGAATAGGGGTTAATATATTTATTATAGTGTGGGCGATGTTGGGGTGCAGGGGAATAGGGGTTAAATCTTTAGTATAGTGGCTGCGATATCGGGAGCGGCAGATTAGGGGTCAATAGCTTTATTTAGGTGGCAGCGATATCGTCAGCGGCAGATTAGGGGTAAATAACTTTATTTAGGTGTCGATGATTTCAGGGGCAGCAGATTAGGGGTGTTTAGACTTAGGGTTTATGTCAAGGTGTTAGGTTTAAACATAACTTTTCTTCCCCATAGACATCAATGGAGCTGCGTTACAGAGCTTTTTATTTTGCGCTTCAGGTGTTTTTTCTGACACCTTCTCCCCATTGATGTCTATGTGGAAAGCTTGCACGAGTACGTCAAAACAGCGCTTGAATTGTGTGCGGTAATGAGCTTAAAACAACCTTATAGCACGCACAAGCCGGCTGTTTGAAAACTTGTAATGGCTGCGCTATAGAGGGTTAAATAACGTAACTTTTGTTGCATTCGTTAATTTCCCTATAGCGCACATAACTTGTAATCTAGGTGATAGTGTGTTTAGGAATGTTAAAGTGCCATAAAACATGTTGAGATCTGTGCATATTCTAAAAGGGCTAATTAAGTAAAAATTAGTTTGCATTAAAAAATTGATTAAAAATTACAGGCATGTATTTTAAAATTATTTTCAAAAATAAGCAAAATGACTTACATAGCTGTGCTTTCTGGAGTAGACCGATCCACCCCCCTTATCAGTGTTTAACATCAGAAACACAGGCATTGAGGCCCATTTATCAAACTCCGAATGGAGCTTGAGGGCCCATGTTTCTAGCGAGTCTTCAGACAGGCAGACAGACATCGCCACAATTCCACCCGATCAAGTACGATCGGGTTGATTGAAACCCCCCTTTGCCGCCGTTTTCCGCGAATCTGCAGGGGGCGGCCTTGCACCAGCAGTTCACAAGAGCTACTGGTGCAATGCTGGATACGGAGAGCGTATTGCTCTCCGCATTCAGCGAGGTCTGTTGGACCTGATACGCACTGCCAGACCCTTGATAAATAGGCCTAATTGTATTTTAACACAGTATTACAGTATCTTTTTTGCTTCTAGGCATGCTCCAGAGTCCAGCAGATAAGTAGTGTTAAAGTCTTGCATTCTACCATATCAATGGTGGATATAGAGGCAGCCATAAAAGGAACTGCGTTGGGGGAGTTAGAGCTGTACAATTCCGACACTTAAAAGAAAGGGTTAATGGCGAGGCACTGCAGAATAAATTTGCAGGTAAAATAAATAAAGTTCATATTATTATATTTTGTCTCTATCCAAACTAGTTTTATGTCCCTTTAAGTATTTGAGACAGTGTTGGCATAACTGTGATATTCCTCATATTGACTTTGAGGAAAAATATTTTAAAGATGTATCATTAAACAGATTCATAAACGCTGACATTTTTAAATGCTATGAATTTGTATAACTTCACCTTGCTTTTTTGCTAGCATAAATAATTATGCATGTGAATTAATTAATCTGAGAAATATCCATGTGTGAATAATTTTATTCTTTACATAAAACTAGAGTCACTTAGTTGCAGAGCAGGCAGTGAATAAAATGTGTTTAACATCCATAGTATTCTGTCTACATAGACATGAAACATAAAACAGATATACTGCTGCACTTCTATAATGTGTATTTCATGATTAGAGTGCTTGTTCTTTGCTTGGAATGAGTGCTTTGCAATATGAGGGAAATATTTTTATTTTCATAGTGGATGGCAGCTGTTCTATGCGGATTGAATGCATAACTAGAGCCAAATTGAAGCAAACTGGGCATTTTTGTTTCTTTGATCAGCAAGCAATTCCCTTCATTCTATAAAAGTGAAAGTTTTAACTTTGAAATATTTTATGACATAGCAGTACTGTCTTCAGGCAAACTACTGCTTGTGGAGATTGAATAAAATATGTTTTACTTGCTGCACTTGAATATAAAATACTCCTCTATTGGTATATGGATGCTTACATATTTCGAGCTTCTATAAAACAACTCACATGTATGTTTGTGTAACATACTAGTATACTTATATACTTATAATCTACATTTGTATTCTGACAGTATACAATTTGAATTAGCTATTGCATGCCTATCAAAAGGACAATAAACACTGAGGGCCAGATTACAAGTTCAGCACAAAAAATCCCTTCTGTGAAAGCAATATTTGCACTCAATTGAGTAAAACCAGCGCACGCAAATGTGCGTTGGTATTACAAGTGAGGTGCAATGCGAACGCGACTTCTCATTGCATGGAAACATTACGCTCACGAGAGTGCGCTTTCATAGGCTACAATGGGAGCCCCATTCTCATGTCGTGAGATATGGCATGAAAACCTAGCGCAGCGAAAGGGGTAAGTCACGCAACGATTAGCAGCAAATATAATTATATACAGTATGTATATGAATATATATATATATATATATATATATATTTAAAGAAATAACACAGTCTGCATAGACTGCAACGTAAAGGCATTTTTCAGTGCCCCGCACCTACCACTTTTAACTTCATATAACTGAAAACAAAAAAATAATAATATACTTAATTTTATTTATTGCAAAACCAATACACACTACTTTATTTTGAGTGCAATTGGGGGACATTTAGAAAATTAACCAGAGATTTGTAATGGCTAGTTATTTATCGTGCACCAATAAATGAGCAAATTTACACATGATAAATTAGCGATCCACTAGTAATCTAGCACTGAGAGGGTAATATAAAATGATAAACTGTATATATATATATATATATATATATATATATATATATATATATATATATATATAAAACTCTGCAATATACTTCCATTATTTATTTTGTCCACTTTCCTGAAATTCCATTCTAAAATTGTGAGCTTTTCAGTTCCTGTTAGAAATGGAAGTGCAGAACACTGTTATATTCCACACAGCAATTGGCTACACACTCTAGTGACCTATTTATTAATGTCACTAATTGGCCACAGCAGAGAAGGTAACCTAAGTGACAACATGGCAGCTCCCATTGTTTTATAGACACTAACATTTTGCACTTATTTTGTCAATATTTAAACAACTAATGAAACTTTAAAAAATATATCAACATGTTATTCTAAAACTAATCTTTTCTTTGAATGCATTATTCTATCTAGCATTTATTTAGAGCTAGATTATTAGTGGATTGCAAAATATCGCTTCAGTCAAAGCGATATTTGCACTCCACGTAGTAATACCAGTGCATGCACATGTAAACGCAACAGCGAATGCGACCTATGTAAAGGTACTTTTCAGTGCCATTTATTTTAACACCCCACACCCGCCAACTTTAACCCCTCATATCAGCTTTTTGCAGTTTTTTTTTTAATTTAAAAAAAGGCTACAATTTTTTTTAAAATAAAAAAAGAATATTCTTTATTTTCGAGCCAATTTGGGGTTATTTTGAAAATTAACCAGAGGTTGTAGTGGCTGGTTATTTATCGCTCGCCTGTAAACTAGTGAATTTGATAAAAGTGCTACACTTGTAATCTAGGCCTTAGCGTTTAATGTCCCTATAATACTAGATTTATCATAATCTGCAATGGAAGGATAGTAGAAATGAATAAAGATGCATGAACATAAACTAATGGGGCAGGTTGTTCAGAAAGGGCGGAAGTACAAAATTATAGTTCTATTATCTAACAATACATCCTTTATACGTTTATTTTTGGAGCTGGAGTAGACTTGATGAGCAAATATGAATAAAAATGCATGACAAACTTGAAAAAATAATATATTTTTGTGGCTAATAAAACAGGTCTTGTTGTGTAAGTACTCAATGGGGTCAATTTATCAAGCTCCGTACACAGCTTGATGCCCCGTGTTTCCGGCGAGCCTTCCGGCTCACCGGAAACAGAAGTTATAAAGCAGTGGTCTAAAGACCGCTGCTCCATAACCTGTCCGCCTGCTCTGAGGTGGTGGACAGAGATCAACCCGATCAAATGCGATCGGGTTAATTGACACCCCCTGCTAGCGGCCGGAATTTCAAAATTCTTTTTTTTTCTGAAGTCCAAACTTTTGAATTAATATTTTTATAAAAATAAATTTAGCAGCAATTACTATTTTTGTCAAGTGTTCAATCTTCTCCGAATGTGTTTTTGGTGTTCTAAAACAGGAGTTGCCAACCTTTCGGACCTCAGGGACCACTAAACTCACAATTTTGAAAGCTCTCAATATGGATGTGAGCTAACCACGACTGATGTTACTGGCAATTACTATAATACTGGTGGAATATGGCTGATCTGTTGGATGGCAAATACTGGAATTCAGGTGGAATGGCTTTGTGTGCGGAAAAATTATTAAAATTAAAAATAATTCATATTTAATTTTAAAAAAAAAAGATGGAGGGGAGGAATACAAACAGTGATGTAAGTCCATCAGAAGGAATTAGAAAAACTACTACAAAGAGACAGGTAAAGGGAAGAAAATAAATGAAATATAAGAGAGAATTTTTTTGTAAGATTTTCCTTTTTTTATATACTTTAATTCCACTATTTCAAGTCAAAACTATACCAACCTCTGCTGTATTTAGAATGGAAGCATATTCCTCTTAGCAGTGCGCCGGGTGGGAGGAGTTAAAAATAGAATCTAGCTACGTAAGTTGAACTGTACTACGCAACATGAATAGGGAGATTGTAATTTAACTCCTCCTCCGTCAGTTTTCAGTGATGTACAGCCAGGCACTGTAGGGAGTTGCGGCGTGACGGGGGTGACACCATCAAAAGAGATTAATTCCTGCTTGATGGTGTCAAGGACCACCAACATCTTCTGATGGTCCACGGACCACTGGTCGGCGACCACTGTTCTAAAATATAAATTATAGTCCATATTTATTTATTTTAGAAAATATTACCTTTATGATTACAGTCTTGTACCTTTATGTTGCATGAAAAAGGTGTATTATGACGTGTAAATGTTGCCTAAGTTACATAAGATATTGTTTTTTACACTGGGTCCCATCCCCTCTCTAAACTGTCCCATTTAACACATCTGCAAATATTACAAAATACAAACTATACCAAAATACAAACCTTTTCCGGTCCTAAGCAGTTTGGATAAAGGATTTCTTCCTGTATTAAAAAGAAACAGAATATCTGTAGAGACTCACCCAAACTCTCAAACGCCCCAGTGGAAATATATATATATATATATATATTTGTAAATGTATTTAATTAATATATTTCAAATTAATATTTTCATTACAGCATACTAGCATAAAATCAAAATGATTATTTTGCATAATAAAATCATTAGCAATATTTATAAATAAATATGTAATAAGTACTGGGATATAACAAAACAACAGTACTTCATCTATCATGAGCTCTTTTTAAGTGACTTAAAAAGGTAACCAAACACTGTATTTTACAGGGTACATTTTGCATTGAAAACTGTTTAGTTAAAGTAACAATGTGTGGAATGTTAATGCCAGGTGGTCTTCAGTCCCAAAAGTGTGGGCATTTATATTGAGCAATAAATTATAGAGAAAGTGACAATGTGAGTATTTAAACACCATTTTACAGACTCATCTCCTGTTTTTATGCTTCATTGAATCCCAGTTCTATTTAGTAGCGGCTAATTATTGTGTATATGCATCTTCTAACCTAGAAACATCAATTAGTTAAACCTACTGTTTTTAGATACAATAGATAGATAAATAAATAGATAGATAGATGGCTAGACAGACAGACAGATACAGACAGGCAGACAGATAGATAGACAGTTATAGATAGATAGATAGATAGATAGATAGATAGATAGATAGATAGATAGATAGATAGACCGACAGAGATAGACCGACAGAAAGACGAACAGATGGGTGGACAGACAGATGGAATGACAGACATATGCAAAGACAAAAAAAATAGCTTGGAATGAAAAAAAATTCTATCATATCATCCGATATATGTTAAACCATTTGTTCAGAATTACAGTAGTTTGCTTAGGAAAATCCATTTGTCCTCTATTTTACTGAGGTGAATTCCTTCAGGGCAGCAGAGGATCAGAATCATAAACTTAGATAGAGTTAAAGTAGTAATATTACTGCAAACAACTTGCACTAAAATAATGAGATTGGGACTGTCCAAGAACAAAAGTGTCATGTGATACAAGAATCAATCACATGACAAGTACATTGCTAAATCTTTATTGAAGAAATGTAAAGTTGAACATTTGAACCCCGTCCCACCTTTACAGTAACTGTTTTAGCTGAATTAACTATTTTTTTTTTATGCATGCATTTGCTTATTCATTTGTCTAATAGACAAACAGAAAAATGTAGACTTGTGCACAAGTGAAAAAAAAAATTGCCCAGAAGATTTATTTTGGAATTTTACAAAAGGTCTGTTCAACCAAATTTTGTCCATGTAGGTATTCATTTTGGATGAATATTGGAGTCAGATTCATTACCGCTATTTCCAAAGGGAACAGGAAATATAGACAACTAATATTAACAGAAGAACAAAGCATTCAATGTTAACAGAAAATACAACTCTCTGATTGAATTTGAGCCAATGACTAGCTCACAGAGGCACAGAAGTCACTCAAAGGCATGTTCCCAAAGCTTTTGTCAAATTGATTAAAATGCCTGAGCCTCCTCTAGACTCCCACCTCACTGTGATAGGTTATGGCTTGATTGGATAAGCCTTGAAGATTAAAATCCAATATTTGGTGCTTGACTAGCTGTTTCTAACCTCAGTCACTAGTATCACTATAGCAAGATTGGACAGAGGATGATGGATAAATGAATGGTCAGAGATGTGCACGGGTGAAAAATTTGTTTTGTGTTTTGAATTCATTAACATTATTTCCAAAGGGAACAGCAAATATATACAACTAATTTCTTACATTTTAGAAATTTAGAATTTGAACAATTACAAGAATCAATAATTTAAAGCTAAAATAACATATAACTAGCTGATTGAATTTGTCAGTGACTAGTTCACAGAAGCACACAACTGCACACTCCAATAGCTCTCAAAATGTTGAGTTTACCCTAGTCTTCAACTTCCCTAGTCTAGGTTAAGGATTGATTGGACCACCTGACTGGCTGTCCTTAAAGAAGCATTACAAACCTCAAGATATTAATAAAAAGTATTTCATTACATGTAGTAAAACAACTTTGCAATATACTTTCACTATTGTTCTCCTTTTCTGTAATTTAATTCTGAATATTGTGAGCTTTCCAAATCATGTTAAACATGGAAGTGCAGACACAGCAATATTTCATACAATCACTGGTTGCACACTGTAGTAAGCCATTTAGAACCATTCCTTATTGGCCTCATCAGAAAAGGTAACCTACAATATGGTGACAACCACTGTTTTATGAACATTGACTTTACTCTTATTATTTTCAATATTTAAACAACTAATATTTTTTTTTTTTAAAATACATTTACAAATTATTCTCAGGCTAATCTAAGCTATGAATACATCAGTCACACAATTATTTATTCAGTTTTTAATGTCCCTTTAACATCAATCATTAGTAATACTATAGTAGGACTGGACAGGGGACAATGGAATCATGAATGGTCCAACCCCTTGTACTTCATTACAAATAAAGGAACTGATTAGCTAAACAATATAGTGCCTCCCCTCTTTCCTGACCCTTTCTACCTTTTTTAGGCACCAAACAGCATAAACAAACACATTTGGTCAAATAATTGTTTGTTCTTTGTCTGTTTCATCTGATAACATAGTCAGCTGTTCATGTATTGGATGAATCACTGAATTGCCTTAAATTCTTAAAACTTGTATTTGTCCGAAGGTGAATGTGTATTTCTAAAATATATGACCACTGCTTGAATAAAAACTTTCACAAAGCCCAGTTGAGAATTACTTCACTCAGACATCGCAGCTCACCTAAAGCCTAGCTAAGGTATGATGAGAAAATCATCTGCAAAGAAGTAGTAACCTATATATTTTACAATGTTCTTATTTCTCAGTTTTAAATCCCTTTAGTTTCACACTATTTCACTCTTACCCCTGTTATTAACCCCCCCTCTCTGCTTATCTACACAGCTGCCTGCATACAAACTTCATCTATTTCAGAAAATACTTTACACCTTCTCACCACAATGTTTACTCTTATTATATAGCCAATCTTAAAGGGACACTGTGATGAGAGCAGGATGTGATGTCACTAGCATGTGGGCGGGGCTGAGGTCCGGTGTCTGTGTCGCAGTTAGTTTAGTACAATCAACCTGTCTGGATGTGTATTGCTATGCTCTGTAATAAAATAGAGTTGTACCATCATTGCTGTGTCCTGCATATGTCCTGCATCTCATGACATGGTGTCAGAAGTTCTGGACTACGCTTCTGTTTCTGATGATGACGATGTCAAAGTTTACCCCACCTGAGCCTTTTGACTTTTCTCAGCCTGCAGCTTGGCCCACATGGTGTCAGCGGTTTCAGCGCTTCAGGATTGCATCCAAACTGAACAAGGAGAGTGGTGAAGTACAAGTTAATTCTCTTTTATATTCTATGGGGAAAGATGTAGAGCCAGTGTTCAATGCTTTTACTTTCCAAGAAGGGGACGAAGTTAACTTTGATATAGTTATGGATAAACTCAGTGCCCACTTTGTGCCCAAAAGAAATGTGATTCATGAGAGAGCTTGTTTTCACAAACGTAATCAGCGTGTGGGAGGAATCTGTGGAGTCATTTGTGCGCAGCCTGTATGAATTAGCTGAATTCTGTGAGTTTGGTGTTGCTAAAGAAGAGCAAATCAGAGACAGAATAGTTATTGGAATTGCAGATGCTGAAGTCTCCCTGAAGCTGCAGTTAGAGCCTGATTTAACGTTAGACGGGGCTATTAGGATGGCCCGCCAGAGTGAACTGGTGAAAAAGCAAAGTGCTGATCTGAGGTCTGAGAGTATTGTGGATGAAGTGCAACAGTCTAGGAAAATTACTAGTGAAAGGCACAGTGTGAGCGGTAGATCTAAAGTACTGGAAAGGCCTAGAAGTGGATGGGCGCAACATGGCCGATGCACACGGTGCTACCGGGCTCATGATCAGAGTGCTATATGCCCGGCCAGAGATAAAAGATGCAGAAAATGTAACAGAATAGGCCATTTTGAAGTGGTGTGTAAAACTGAATACATTAAGGAGATGCAGGTGGACAGTGACCAGGAGGGTCAGGAAGTGTCTTTTGTGGGGTCTGTTGTGGAACGGACAAGCTCAGAGGAAGATTGGAAAGTTACTTTTACTGTAATGGGAGCCAAAGTTGATTTTAAGATTGACACAGGAGCAGATATCACTGTAATGTCTTTTGCTGAATTTATGAAACTGCCTCGACAGCCCCAGCTGGCGAAGGTTACTACAAATGTTCATAGTCCTGGTGGCCGCATTGATTGTGTGGGGAAATTTCTTGCCAGCTGTGAGTACAAACAAAGGAAGTTCACCATATGGGTGCATGTGATCCGAGGTCAGTGTGTTAACAGTTTATTGAGCAGAAAAGCAGCCTGTGACTTGGGCCTCGTGGCCAGAGTGAATGAGATCTCTGAAGATATGTTTGGCGAGTTGGGCCTACTGAGCTGCAAACCTGTCCGTATAGCACTTAAAAGTGACGCAGTCCCGTACAGTATTTCTACTCCTCGTAGAATTCCGTTCCCGCTCATGCCTCAAGTGGAGAAAGAGCTCATGCGCATGAAGTCTATGGGGGTTATTGAAGAGGTTGTTGAAGCAACTGATTGGTGTGCCCCCATTGTTCCAGTTGCAAAGAAAAACGGAAAGGTGCGCATCTGTGTGGACCTGAAAAGGTTGAATGAGGCAGTGAAGAGGGAGAGATTTGTGCTGCCGACATTGGAAGATATAGCCCCGAAGTTGGCTGGGGCGAAGTTCTTTTCCACATTAGACGCTTCTAGCGGCTTTTGGCAGATCCCCCTGGATCCAAAGTGCCGCAAACTGACTACCTTTATCACTCCGGTAGGTCGGTTCTGCTTCTGCAGACTTCCCTTTGGGATATCCTCCGCTCCTGAGATCTTTCAGAGGGAAATGAGTTCTCTCCTGAGTGGCCACGTGGGCACAGCAGTCGTCATGGACGACATTCTAGTGTATGGGTCTACAGTGGAAGAGCATGATCAGCGTTTGGGTTGTGTGCTGCAGGCTATCAAAGAGTCTGGGCTGAAGCTGAATAAAGAAAAATGTCATTTTAGGAAAACTGAATTATGCTACTTTGGGCATATCATCAACGGGGATGGCATCAAGCCGGACCCCGAGAAAATTCGGGCTATCGAACAGATGAAAAGCCCTTCTGATGTACATGAGCTGAGACAGATATTGGGCCTTGTAAATTACGTGGGCAAGTTTCTTCCAGATTTATCTACAGTTTTGCACCCTATCACAGAGTTGCTTAAGAAAGATGTTGCCTGGGTTTGGGGACCCTCACAAGAAAAAGCGTTCCTGCATGCTAAGTCCCTGCTGGGGTCTGCCCCAGTGCTGGGGTTCTACGACCCTTCAAAAAAGACTGTGGTTAGTGCTGATGCAAGCAGTTATGGGTTGGGGGCTGCACTTCTGCAGCTGAATGACAACAAACTACAGCCCATCGCCTACTGTTCCCGCACACTGACGGCTGCTGAGTCAAAATACGCTCAAATTGAGAAAGAGTGCCTGGCTGCAGTTTGGGCCTGTGAGCGCTTTCAGCGTTATCTAGTGGGTTTGGAGAAATTTAGTCTGGAAACTGACCACAAACCGCTAGTCCCTCTTATCAAATTCTTATGACATCGACAAAACACCCTTGAGATGCCAGAGACTTTTAATGAGACTACTCAGGTTCAATGTTCAGGCAGTGCATGTGCCGGGGAAGCAGCTGGTTGTGGCAGATACACTGTCCAGGCTCCCGCTGGCTGCTGCTGAAGAATCCTCCACAGAGTCGGATGTAAAAGTGTATGTTGATTCAGTTCTGGCCTCTAAGTCCATTTCTTCAAGGAAACTGGAAGAGATAAAGAAAGAGACATATTTGGACACAGATCTGCAAGAAGTTATAAGGTACATAAGAGATGGCTGGCCCGAGAGCCGGGCAGCCTGGATGTCTTTAAATGCTTACCAGCCAGAGAGGTCGCAGCTCACGGAGCTGGAGGGGTTGGTGCTGTTCCAAGACCGTATTGTAATTCCTGTCAGCATGAGGAAGGAGATGTTGAACAGGATACACGATGGGCACTTAGGCATTACAAAGTGCAGAGAAAGAGCAGCTACAGCTGTGTGGTGGCCTGGGATCAGCTCCGACATTGCAAATCACGTGTCTAAATGTGCCTTTTGCCGGGAACGCCGGCCTACTCAGAGAAGGGAGCCCTTAATGTCTACTCCGCTGCCTGCGGGGCCGTGGCAGAAAATAGCTGCTGATTTGTGCGAACTGCACGGGAAAAAGTTTCTTGTTGTTATCGACTACTATTCCAGGTATTTGGAAATAGCACCCCTGAATGATATCACAAGTCAGGCCGTTATCATTCGCCTGAAGAGCTTGTTCGCCCGCTGGTGCATTCCAATGGAGCTGGTGAGTGATAATGGCATGCAGTTTGCTTCTACAGAGTTCAGTGCTTTCAGCAGGGAATATGATTTTGTACATTCCACGTCAAGTCCACATTATCCGCAGGCCAACGGAATGGCTGAAAGGGCAGTTCAAACAACAAAATTCATTCTAAAGCAATCTGAACCGTACCTAGCCCTCTTGTCATACAGGGCGACGCCCATTCAAGCCACCGGGTTTAGCCCGGCACAGCTGATGCTAGGACGCCAGATTCGCACCACTTTACCCTCAGTGGGTGTCTTCAAGCCGCCTGGCCCTGTTCCTCGGGACGAAGTCCTTAGGAGGGATGAAGAGGCCAAAAAGGGTTATCGTTTCTTCTACGACAGGAGACATTCTGTCAGGCCTTTACAGGAACTGAAAGCGGGCCAAAGTGTCAGAATTAAACTGGATGATGAGAAGAAATGGAAGACGCCTGCTACGGTAGTGGGCCGCTCTCCAGAACCAAGGTCTTACACAGTCCTTACAGAGGGAGGGACGGTTACACGCCGTAACCGAAGACATCTTCAGCCTGTACCTGAGAGTCTGGAACCGGATACCTCAGTACCACCGCCGGTGGGATCCCCTGTTCTAAGGGAGGTGCCTTCCCCTCAGCAAGATCATAGCGGGGATATATCTTTGCCTCCAGCAGACTCTTGTTCACCATCTTCTGTATCAGAGGACAGTTCATGCAAAGTTACATCAAGCGGAAGAGTGGTGAGGCTTCCGGCCCGATACAGGGACTGACTTTAGCTAGAACAGTGACCGGAAGTATGGGCAGAATAATCCCATGGTCACTGTGGACTAGGGTAGTCTACCCCGATGTCCAAGTCAGGATGTAATTTATTTGTTCATGTTTTCTAATCTATCTGTTTTATAATGTTCTAAAACAAAATGTTGTTGTATACCCTGTTGGTGTACCTTGTTATTTAATATATGCGAATGTATGCTTTGCCTTTGAAAAAGGGGAAGATGTGATGAGAGCAGGATGTGATGTCACTAGCATGTGGGCGGGGCTGAGGTCCGGTGTCTGTGTCGCAGTTAGTTTAGTACAATCAACCTGTCTGGATGTGTATTGCTATGCTCTGTAATAAAATAGAGTTGTACCATCATTGCTGTGTCCTGCATATGTCCTGCATCTCATGACAGACACTAAACCCAAAAAATTATTTCATGATTCAGATAGAGAATACAAATTTAAACAATATTACAATTTACTTTTATTATTTATTTT
The DNA here is from genome assembly GCF_027579735.1 of Bombina bombina. NCBI lineage: Eukaryota > Metazoa > Chordata > Amphibia > Anura > Bombinatoridae > Bombina > Bombina bombina. The sequence goes on from NC_069502.1 coordinate 594,745,225, forward strand.
GCTTCATTTTTTAGATATCCTTAGTTGAAGAAAAAGCAATCCACATGGGTGAGCCAATCACGCAAGGCTTCTATGTGCAGGAACCAATCAGCAGCTACTGAGCCTATCTAGATATGCTTTTCAGCCAAGAATATCAAGAGAATAAAACAAATTATATAATAGAAGTTAATTAGGAAGTTGTTTAAAATCGCATGCTCTTTTTAAATCATGAAAGAAAAAATGTGGGTTTCATGTCCCTTTAATTGCTCTCAGGGGAAACTATTACAGTTGATCTGATTGCAATAAAGGATATAAAGCTATATTGCTTCCTGCATTTCAGTGTAATATCATTCTGCGCTTTGCATCTTACTTACTTTAACCATGTTTCTGAATTTTCTTTCCTCTCAACTTGTGCATCACTCCTTCTGCATTAGATTGTAAACTTGAGAGTCTTTATACCTGCAGGCCACTTTGAATAGGTGCTACTATCATTGATTGGGGTCAAGGACAGGGCCTCTCCTCTTGTTTATGTCTGACAATCTACTACAGGGATGTATCAACAAAAATGAAACCTATCCTACTGTACTTTGTTATCGTATGTATTGTAATGTACCCCATGATAGTACTTTACTTTGTATAGCGCTGCAGAATCTGTTGGCGTTTTATAAATAAATTTTATATATATATATATATGTATGCAAAGTAAGGTGTTTAGACAGCACTCTCAAGTAGATGGTGTAATTGCCGTTAGTCAGAGAAGTTAAAAAACAAAGAATTTAAAAAACAGAGACAAGAAAGCATCATAGTGTAGTATGATCACCAATTTGTTTCAAAATTGTGAGATTAGTAGTGCTCACCTGGTATATCCATACTGAGAAATCCGGTGTCGGTAGTCTCTCATAGCAGACAAATAAGGCAATTCCGTACAGGAAAAATAAAACCAAGCAACTCTAGTGTGAGTCTCTGTGCTCCTGGACCGCAAAACCGGATGTGATGTCACTCACTGCATAGCTCCATCCTTACGCATTTTGTGAAGCACTCTTCACTTTGTCAGAGGGCAATCTGTCACCAGCCTCCTCCATGGAACATTTATACACCTTAGAAAGGGGTGGGGCTGGTTGTATAGGCGCTAAACTTAATATTTTTTTATGATATCGATATTTTTAATGTTGTATGCACTTCTAAGTTGGAATACACATAATACACGCAATAGGATATAATCCGCTTAATCAGTTTTTATCTATTACAAAATATACAAAATACACATATTAATATTACGTTTACTATTGGGAATTACAGCGCTTACACATATCTCTTTTGCTTTATATCTTTATATATATATTAATGTATTTATATATATATAGAATACCACTACAACAAGTGTAGGTGTAAGCTTTTTGTAGGGAGCGCAAAACCAAAATACAAAGTGGAATTAATATATGTATATACTGTATATATAGTATGTTAACAATATTTAAATAATGTAATATATTATAATATAAAATGAGCAAAAACATAGATATTATAGATACATAAATGCAGTATCAGCAATAATAGTTATCAATATCAGCTAATAGAATATAATCCCCAGAAATGCGGGATAACCTTTCCCAAGAGATCCCTAATACAATAAAAATGAGAACGAAGAATACTGGGAAATATTCAGTATTGATCAATAAAAAGTAACAATTAACAAGTGCTCTGTACACTGTATTTCACTTTTTTATATATTTAAATACATATATTTATGTATGTGTATATATATATATATAGATAGATAGATAGATAGATAGATAGATAGATATACTGTATATATATATATATATATATATATATATATATATATATGTGTGTGTGTATTATGATTTTGAATAATTTAAAATAAACATTGGCATGTTGTTAGCAATATTTAATACACTTCTACTCTTTTCATCTTAAATATACTGGAAATATCATGAAGAAAAATATTATATACATTAATAAAAAGGTTAACATGTTTATAATATTGCATAAATTCACTCCATGGAATAACAGTGGGACTTGTTTATAAGGACAGTACTGAGAATAAAGTCATGACTACTTGTGTAAAAAGTCTGTGTATTGCGTTCAGCTATGTTTTTATTTTTGCAGACCTATTATTTCAATAGCATTGACTGCTCAGCCATCTTCTATATTAGATTTAAATGTAATGGTCAATAAGCAGAAAGAGAACCAGTAGTATTTGCAATAGAGTTAAGGGAATTTATCTCATGTTTATTCAAACTTACATAAGTGCAGAGCAAACATTTATAAATATGCCTGCAGGCAATGCTCGAAGTTTGAATAAATATTGGGCATATGGTGAGCAAATGTGTTCTAGGTGCCCATAACTACTGAGAGATTTCTGATTTCTTTCCTGCTTGGGGTCATTTATATCATACTTTTGTGTTTATTGCATTTGTTTTTTTGTGCTGATCTGGCACACATCAATTTTGTACTCAAGGTTTGACAAGCTGTGTGCACAAAAAGCTGCTTAGCACTATAAAACAGAGATCAAATATAAAGACTAGGAGATTTAATGTGCAAATAAAATAAAAATATCATGAAAGTCACAGCCTTTCTGTGATATTATAAAATGTTTAACCAGTTTATTTTTTTGTAAATTCTGAAGAATACATATTAAAGCATATTAATACATTGTTAGCATTTACAAACTATTAGAGGTCTGTGTGCTCACTATATCCTAGGCAGAAGTTCTGTGTGTAGACACGCACACTTATATCAAACAAGTAAATATGTGACAAGAGATTCTCTTTTTTTATAATAGAAAAATAATAAATGAATAGTAAACTTGCATCAAACTGGAGTTATCATCATGTGGTAATTGTCAAAATTGTAATGGCAACAAAAATAAAATTTGACTTTCAATAATTTATAATATAAATCATATTTGTACTATATACAGTTTAAGCATTATTACCCCTTAGCTATTAAGCCTTTATGGATACTTGAGCTTCATTTTATGATACAGAAAAGCTTATTTTTGTTACACATTTTATGTAGTGGATAATAAAGATACAGTTGTTATTCTAAATATTGACAGCATATACAATTTTCTATAGTTGGGACTTATATTGTCTGATCTATTCCATGTACATGAGAAATTGTTTCTATAACTTCTGCAATGAGTAAATCTCATTTTCAACATAATAATAAATGTTATATTTTCTGTCACATAGTAGGTCTATTATCAAGAAATATATTATTTTATTGCCTTCCACTAGTGACCTCAAAGCTCTGTAATAATGCTGTATCATCTTCATTGTATGTTATTCTATAACTTCCCTGAAATGTGGGTAACCATTAATCCATTAATCTATTTTTATCTATCTATCTATCTATCTATCTATCTCTGGTAGGATGGTAGTGGGGGTGTGAGGGAAAATTATTTCTAATCGAAATTCAAGGGTTAATTTGTCCGTGCTATAATAAGCTGACCCTCACTGTAGGCAAGAAATATACATAGTTATGTACTTGAAATGCAAGAAGAATTGCAAAAAAGAGACAGATTGCCCAACTCTAGGAATATATATAAAGAAAATAGATTTTTTTCATTCAATTTGGCACATTCATGCTAAATAACTTTATTTGAAAATTGCCAGTAAATAGGAGTCCAGCCGGACTCTTGCACACACACACACATACACACACTGTTAAAAGTAGCTTAAACTCAATATTGTAGAACTTAAAAATTAACGGCTAGATTTATAGTTCTGCATTAGCCGTCAAAAGCAGCGTTAAGGGGTCCTAACGCTGCTTTTGGCCGCCCGCTGGTATTTAGAGTCAAGCAGGAAAGGGTCTAACGCTCACTTTCAAGCCGTGACTTTTCCATACCGCAGATCCCCTTACGCCAATTGCGTATCCTATCTTTTCAATGGGATCTTCCTAAAGCCGGTATTTAGAGTCTTGGCTGAAGTGAGCGGTAGAGCCTCTACTGACAAGACTCCAGCCGCAAAAAAAAAGTCAGTAGTTAAGAGCTTTATGGGCTAACGCCGGTTTATAAAGCTCTTAACTACAGTGCTCTAAAGTACACTAACACCCATAAACTACCTATGTATCCCTTAACCGAGGCCCCCCCACATCATCGCCACTATAATAAATATTTTTAACCCCTAATCTGCCGACCGCACACCGCCGCCACTTACATTATCCGTATGAACCCCTAATCTGTTGCCCCTAACATCGCCGACACCTACATAATATTATTATTAAGCCCTAATCTGCCAACCGGACCTTGCCGCCACTATAATAAATGTATTAACCCCTAAACTGCCGCACTCCCGCCTCACAAACACTATAATAAATAGTATTAGCCCCTAATCTGCCCCACCCCCAACGTCGCCGCCACCTAACTTCAAGTATTAACCCCTAATCTGCCGACCGGACCTCGCCGCTACTCTAATAAATGTATTAACCCCTAAAGCTAAGTCTAACCCTAACCCTAACACCCCCTAACTTAAAAATAATTTTAATCTAACGAAATAAATTAAATCTTATTAACTAAAGTATTCCTATTTAAAACTAAATACTTACCTGTAAAATAAAACCTAATATAGCTACAATATAATGAATAATTATATTGTAGCTATTTTAGGATTTATATTTATTTTACAGGCAACTTTGTATTTATTTTAACTAGGTACAATAGCTATTAAATAGTTATTAACTATTTAATAGTTACCTAGTTAAAATAATTACAAAATTACCTGTAAAATAAATCCTAACCTAAGTTACAATTAAACCTAACACTACACTATCTATAAATTAATTAAATAAATTACCTACAATTACATACAATTAAATAAACTAAACTAAATTACAAAAAAAGCAAACACTAAATTACAAAATATAAAAAAAAGATTACAAGAATATTAGGCTAATTACACCTACTCTAAGCCCCCTAATAAAATAAAAAAGCCCCCCAAAATAATAAAGGTCCCTACCCTATTCTAAATTAAAAAGTAACCAGCTCATTTACCAGCCCTTAAAAGGGCTTTTTGCGGTGCATGCCCCTAAGTAATCAGCTCTTTTGCCTGTAAAAAAAATACAACCCCCCCAACATTAAAACCCACCACCCACATACCCCTACTCTAACCCAAACCCCCCTTAAATAAACCTAACACTACCCCCCTGAAGATCTCCCTACCTTGAGTCGTGTTCACCCAGCCGGGCACCGATGGACCAAAAGAGGACATCCAGAGCGGCAGAAGTCTTCATTCTATCCGGGCAGAAGAGGACTTCCGGACCGGCAGACATCTTCATCCAAGCGGCATCTTCTATCTTCATCCATCCAGAGTGGAGCGGAGCCATCTTCTTCCAGCCGACGCGGATCCATCCTCTTCAACCGACGCCTACTCGCCGAATGAAGGTTCTTTTAAATGACGTCATCCAAGATGGCGTCCCTCAAATTTCGATTGGCTTATAGGATTCTATCAGCTAATCGGAATTAAGGTATTAAAAATCCGATTGGCTGATCCAATCAGCCAATCAGATTGAGCTTGCATTCTATTGGCTGATCGGAAACAGCCAATAGAATGCAAGCTCAATCTGATTGGCTGATTGGATCAGCCAATCGGATTGAATTTCAATCTGATTGGCTTATTTAATAAGCCAATCAGATTTTTCCTACCTTAATTCCGATTGGCTGATAGAATCCTATCAGCCAATCGGAATTCAAGGGACGCCATCTTAATAGCTATTGTACCTAGTTAAAATAAATACAAAGTTGCCTGTAAAATAAATATAAATCCTAAAATAGCTACAATATAATTATTCGTTATATATTGTAGCTATATTAGGGTTTATTTTACAGGTAAGTATTTAGTTTTATATAGGAATACTTTAGTTAATAAGATTTAATTTATTTTGTTAGATTAAAATTATATTTGTTAAGGGGTGTTAGGGTTAGATTTAGCTTTGGGGGTTAATACATTTATTAGAGTAGCGGCAACGTCCGGTCGGCAGATTAGGGGTTAATACTTGAAGTTAGGTGGAGGCGACATGGGGGGGGGGGGGCAGATTAGGGGTTAATACTATTTATTATAGGGTTTGCAAGGCAGGAGTGCATTGGTTTAGGGGTTAATAACTTTATTAGAGTAGCGGCGAGGTCTGGTCGGCAGATTAGGGGTTAATAAGTATAGGTAAGGTAGCGGCGACGTTGGGGGGGCAGATTAGGGGATAATAAATATAATATAGGGGTCGGCGATGTTAGGGGCAGCAGATTAGGGGTACATAGGTATAATGTAGGTTGCGGCGTTGTCCGGAGCAGCAGATTAGGGGTTAATAGTATAATGAAGGTGTCAGCGATAGCGGGGGCGGCAGATTAGGAGTTAATGAGTTTAAGGTTAGGGGTGTTTAGACTCGGGGTTCATGTTAGGGTGTTAGGTGCAGACTTAGAAAGTGTTTCCCCATAGGAAACAATGGGGCTGCGTTGGGAGCTTAACGCTGCTTTTTTGCAGGTGATAGGTTTTTTCCATTCCCAAACTGCCCCATTGTTTCCTATGGGGGAATCGTGCACGAGCACGTTTTGCCAGCTTACCGCTACTGTAAGCAACGCTGGTATTGAGGGTTGAAGTGGCGGTACATTCGGCTCAACGCACCCTTTTTGGAGCCTAACGCAGCCCTTCAGACAACTCTAAATACCAGCGTTGTCTTAAGGGTGTGTTGGGAAAAAAGCTGCGTTAGCTACACGGGTCTTTACCGACAAAAATTTAAATCTAGCCGTAAGGTAATTATAAAATAATATCTGATACAATGTACTCAGTTGGTAATATTGTCTCCCTTTTATAAGGTTTTACCATTGAGTATTGTATCCAAATGAATGTGTAATATAAGTTTATGAGATAGATTCTGAAATTTCCACTTAATAAAAGTGATTGAGCTATCGCTTGTTGCTACATATACTGATACTTTAAAGAATATATCAGAAATAAAATATATATGTCAGCTCAAAATTGAAATATTACTTAAACTTAAATATGTCTAACGCTGTAAATAACAGCTATGACTAAATAGTAGCTATTAGTGCAGACAAAAAGCCCCACTGTTAGAAAATACCGCAGCACGCACACACTGAACTAGAAAAAGTCCCTTCTATAGCGGGGACTTGTATTTACTTTTAAGCTGACTGCAGATGCATTAAAAGGAGAATATCAACTAAAGTACTGAGCAAGCAATTTTAAAAGAGAGGAGGTACTATGACCTTGTGAGAGTGCCTCTGAGACGCACATTTCATATAACGCTTCCTCGGAGGTGTACGCGCCAGCTGAACTGGGCGGTTTATATCACATCAGTGTGCCCGCCTAACACCTAAGATAGGATTACATTTGCTGAATCATTCATTACTGATTGGTTCTACTACCCGTCTAGTATGTACATTAGACCAATGAGGGATAAGTTGATGACATCATCACTTAATCCCCAATCATCGTTGACCTTGTATTATTTCCTGTTTACTTTGTCAAATACAAGCTGAAAAACGATAGATACAATGTATACATATACGGACAACTGCAATCCACATAGATTTAATTTGTTTCAACTTAATCATATTATAATATCTTTGTGAATGTGGATGCTTGCTGAAATAACAGATAGGTTTTATGGTCCCTCGCTTATATCTTGTAACAAGGGTTGATGTTATACACATAATTAAAGGTGTGTTTACAGAGAGTAAAAGATACATCAGAATTTGATTGTCATATTATGCCATGATACTGCCGACATTTTGGTGAAGAATGGTGAAATGTTCTTTCTTAAACAAGATTTACAAAATTTATAAAGTGATAGAAGGGGAAAAAAATAACCCATATAGTTTACCGTGTATTGACTATAATATACATTTAAAAAATTGCTAATATTAACATCTATGTGATACCATACGGTTGTGGGAATTCGTGTTAGACAAGAACAAGTGATGATACAATGTTGCAAGAAACAACCATTTGTGAAAAAAATATATAATAAAAATTTTGCTAAAAGCAACCTTTTGTGAAAGCACCAATATACATAATTAGTGAAGAAATGTGAACTTAGAAATCGGTATATATCAAGGTACATAAAAGCATACAACCTATTAATGACTCAAGATCGAACGTGTTTATCATTCCTAGTCCTTTTTATAGATAAACACCATAATTATTATATTCATTAAGTCCTGTGGGTTGTACAGTATTAAGTAAATGTATCCATCTGCATTCGGCTTTTAACAGTGAATTCTCAAGATTACCACCCCTTATGCCTAATGTTATTTTTTGTACCACTGTAAATTTAAGATGGTCATATTTTTTCTTATGTGCATGTAAGAAGTGTTTAGCTACACTTGTAATTTTCAGCCCTTTGATAGATCTTTTTTGGCATTTTTGATGTTATTTTTATGTTCTGCTATTCTTACATGCACTTCTCTGGTGGTCATACCTACATAGGCTTTTACACATTTACAATATAGTATGTAAATAACCCCAGATGATTTGCAGGTGAAGTGTTGTTGTATTTTGTGTATTTTGCTGTATCTGTCTTTTAATTCATGGCTTTTTTTAACTAGGGGACATACTGAACAGGTACCACATGGGTACATACTAGGATTTGTATCACTTCGTCTAGAAAAGTGTACATAGTGACTTTGCAGTAGTTGATCCTTCAAATTCCTTGGTCTCTTATACCCTATGTTTATGCTGTCGCCTATTATTCCCTTAAGATCCAGATCACTTTGGAGAATATGCCAGTTGTCATTTAAGATATTGACCACTTGGTACATCTGAGGATTGTAGGTAGTTATCAATCTTGGTATACTGACAGAATCATTTTTATTTTTAGGGTGAAGAAGTTTTTGTCTCTCAGTCTTTAATGCTCTAAATTTGGCTTTTTTTACACATCTCTTACTATATCCTCTTTGTAGTAATCTGGATGTGAGAGCTTTGCTTTCATCCTCAAAAATATTGACACTTGAGCAGTTTCTTCAAATTCACAAAAATTCCCCATATGGTATTGCTTTTAAAGTCCCTTGGGGGTGAGCACTTATTATGTAATAGTCTTTTAGTCGATGTTTCCTTTCGGAAGACTTTAGTATTGACGGTTCCATCATCATTTTTGAATATTGTAAGGTCAAGGAAGTTTATATGTTTTAAATTTGCTGCGTACATTAATTTGATATTAAATATATTAACATTTAGTGTGGATAAAAATGTATTAAAAGATGTTCCTGTGTCCCCTCCCATAGGAAGACCAATGTACCTTAACCACAATGGTACATGGTTGGTAAATTATTCCATGCCAGCTGTAAATACAATACTTTGCTCCCAGAAGCCAAGACATAGATTGGCATACATGGGTGCGCATGAGGTGCCCATTGCGGTACCTTGTACCTGTAAGAAAAAATTATCCTTCAATGTAAAAATATTATTTAATACATATTTCAAAAGTGAAATGACAAACTGATTATGCTTTTTATTTTCATATTCATTTGTGGAGAGAAAATATTTCCCCTTGCGTCTAAACCATCATCATGTCTGAGACTAGTATATAACGATTCTACATCGTTAGTGACAAAAGATGTCTGGGCTGAGATGTAAATTCTGGAGGATTTGTAATACCTTCATTGTGTTGCGAACATAGGATGGCATACTCGTTAAATATTCCCTAAGCCTTTGGTCAACATATTTGCTTGCTGCCTCAGTTAGAATATTGTTCCCAGACACAATAGGTCTTCCAGGTGGTTTGGTAAGATTTTTATGAACTTTGGGCAGGAAGTATATGTTGGCTAGGGTTGGGTTTCTTTGAATCAGGAAATTTTTTCTCTGTATTAGTAATTACTTTGTTATTCCAAGTCTGTAAAATGAATTTATTATACTGCTCTGTATATTCTGACTGTGGATTAAACAGCATTTTTTGTAGCAATCTTCATTTGTCAACTGTCTCATAGCTTTTGCTACTTAATCAGTTTTAGACCAAAGGACTATATTTCCGCCCTTATCCGAGGACTAGATTATAGCATCTGTCCAAGATCTTATTTCCTTAAGAGTGTGGTTTTCAGAATTTGAGAGATTATGATTCGCATTATATATTGGCAGTTGTTGGATTTTATTACTGACAATCTGAGAGAATACATTGACTTGTGATAGTGAAAGAGAGGGCATATATGTGGATTTGGGTTTCAAATCCTTTTCCCAATGATTGTTGTGATATTTAGTGTCACTAATTTCTAATAAATTTTCCAGATCTTTCAAAAATTCCAAATCCTCCTTAGATAAGGAAGAGTCATTTTTGTTGGAATACATCTTTTTAAGCAGTAGCTTGCGTGAAAATAGTTGTAAGTCTTTAGTTATTTCAAATTTATTCAGCTCATTAGCGGGGCAGAAAGTTTGGCATGTCTGTCTATCTGTCTGTCTGTCTATCTATCTTCTTTCATCTATCATCTATCTATCTATTTAAAATAAATGTATAATTGACTGGCATCTGTGATGACCAATTAAGTCCACCAGCTTGCTATAAACTGTATGCATTTAATTCATATTAATTTAAAACATGGCAAAATAAAGATTATAATCTCAGTTTTATTCTTAAGATTTCTTTGCATATTTGATATTGATCGTGATTACCACAAACTTATTTCACAGCAAACAAATAGACATACATTAACTGAGTATAATCTGCATTAAATTTATCACAGAACTACCAGGTCTGTGTTCATGAAAATTTGCTGAATTGAACCAATTTAACATGTCTCTAAGTTCTGAAAGTCCTATTTGTCATTTTTTTAGATGATTAAATAGGATTAGCACAGCTTCCGAAACATCAACAACAAAATTTGATGCTGTATTTGCAGACCATTTGTGATCCTAATTTTACCCACCACCTTATTTAGATCAAGCTGATTTTCTGGTGTAGAATTCAGGTCTAAAATAATCAAGTCTGACAGGGTAAAAGTTATGAGGAAGGAGAGCTATTCACATTTGTTCATCTTTATTTTGAAAAAGCCTCTTTCACATTCAAATGTGCTCACAGGCAAAGTTAGAATAAATTTCATGAAGCTCAGAAGATGACCACATTTGTCACCAATTCCCTGTTGAGTTCCTCCAACCAAAACAGTCACTAATTTGTTACAATAAACAAACTGTGCATCTAATATTGGATGAAACTGATAGATTTGAGTTCTAATGTCCTCATTGACAAATTCTGGAAGGAAAAAAACAATCTAGCAAAACATCTACTATGCATAAAATCTCTTTCCAAATACTAGACAGATAAACATTATAAACAAGAAAGGTAATTGATGTAAGTTGGAGGAAATAATAAGATCTAAACCTTCAGAGTTTTCTTTGCTATGTTTTGAAGGATATTACAGACATTGAGGCCCATTTATCAAGCTCCGTATGGAGCTTGAGGGCCCGTGTTTTTGACGAGTCTTCAGACCCGCCAGAAACACAAGTTATGCAGCAGCGGTCTAAAGACCGCTGCTCCATAACCCTGTCCGCCTGCTCTGATGAGGCGGACAGGAATTGCCACAATTCAACCCGATCGAGTACAATCGGGTTGTTGACACCTCCCTGCTGGCGGCCGCGAATCTGCACAGGGGGCGGAGTTGCACCAGTAGCCCTTGTAAACTGCTGGTGCAATGCTGAATACGGAGAGCGTATTGCTCTCCGCATTCAGCGATGTCTGTCGGACCTGATCCGCACTGTTGAATCAGGTCCGACAGACACTTGATAATTCGGCCTCATTGGCTGTAGAACTCCTTCTTCAAACAATCATCAATGCTGAACTGTACTGCTTCCAGAAATATTTTTCTTTAAACTCTGGAAGGCATCAACCTTTCCTTTTAACTCCTAGAATCCTAGCTTTGCCTTCTTGTCATACTAAATGTAATGAAAAAGTTACCAAGGTGCAGGCCTGAAACATATTACATGATACAATTCAACAATATTTAAAGGGAAAAAAAATCACTTTAATAAATCATTATTAGTTTTATTTGGTTTTATTTGTGCCTTATTTAGGTTGTTTCTGTTTCTGTAAGTTTAGCAAGGAATTAAAATACAGTTAAAAAATATCCCAAAGAACAAAAAGAGAAAATATATATATATATCTCTATTAGGGATCCATTTACGAAGCAGCGTAAGCTGCTCCAAAGCCCTTGTTGGGCAGGTTTGCACATGCAAGGCTGCTTCTCACAATGTAAGAAGCAGTGGTCATTAGACTGATGCTACTTACACACCTTCACCACCTCTGAGATGGAGAAGAGAAATTACTCCAAATTCGCTTACTCAGGTGATTGACAGACTCTTCTCTCGTTTTACCAATGGGAGTGTTTAATGATGCATATGGGCCAGCGGACAAACAGATCTGCTTGCTGTATGCAGCAAAGGCTTACAGACAAGTTCAGAAGCTTGTCCATATGTCTCTTAATACATGGGGCCCTTAGAGTGGCCAAGAACATTTTTGTTACTAAAGCTGTTGTGGACATCTGCAACACTGGAAGATAGGTTGCGAAGAGTGTTGTACAAGTTACATAGCTGTAAAAGCACATCATACATGAACAAAAAATACTGGATTAGTGATAAACTTGTGGCAGCAAAGTAGAAGCATAGCTGTAAAAGCACATCATACATGAAAGAAGACTAGTGACAAACTTGTGGCCGCTAAGAAGAAGCATCTGGCTTTTGCTTGCTTTTCTCCTCTCACACTCTTTCAAACATTATAATTATTAATATTGTGCTTTTTTTCTCTCTCTCTACATGAGCGTTATGTCTCAGCCTATGCTCTCCATGCATGTCTGTGTGTGAGCAATTTAGTATTCATGGGATATTTTGATTCTCTATTTCTTTACAGAAAGAGAGGGGGAACAGAGTGAGATATGGAGTGAAGGAGAGAAAGAGAGGAAGCGAGGGAGAGGAGATTAAGACCTGATGAAGTTATGGTAAAATTGCTTTGTAGTATTTTAAGAAATGGTCGAGCACACATCAGAAATGACCTACTCATCATGTCCCATCTTCTTATGTGGGCAATAGTGTCTACATTTTCAAAGAGGAATAGCTGTTCTTAAGATCTGCATAGTTATAAAAAAATGTTACGCACACACATTCAGATAGACACAAATGCACATAAAAACTCACAAAGTATGAGAACAGAGATTTACTTGCACAAATCTGTTAAAGAGACAGTTTACTTGAACATTTTTTTGTTTAAAAAGATAGATTATCCCTTTAGACAGTTTACTTGAACATTTTTTTGTTTGAAAAGATAGATTATCCCTTTATTACCAATTCCTCAGTTTTGCATAACCAACACAGTTATATTAATACACGTTTTTCCTCTGTGATTACCATGTATCTAAGCCTCTGCAAACTGCCCCCTTTTCTCAGTTCTTTTGACAGACTTGAATATCTGTGCTGACTCATAAAAAATTCCACAGAAGTGAGCACAATGTTATCTAATATGATATACATGAACTTGCACAGTCTAACTGTGAACAACTGTAAAATTCACTGAGATAAGAGGTGGCCTTCAAGAGTTTAGAAGTCAGTTTGAGCCTACCTAGGTTTAGAGTTGAAAAAAGAATACCAAGAATACAAAGCAAATTTGATGATAAAAGTAAATTGGAAAGTTGTTTAAAATTGTATGCCCTATCTGAATCATAAAAGTTTAATTTTGATTTGACTGTCCCTATTTATAGTCCCTATAGTTAGAGAAAGGCCATATTTTAAAGGAAAACATATGAGCAATACAAAACAGTACTTTTAGTTTCTCAGTTTGTGTCTGAGGCCCTGTTATTCACAGGATTCTCCAGCTTGGAGAGAAATTGTGGTTCAAACATCACGGGTGCTAAACTCACTGAATGCTCAAAAGAAAAAAGGGGCAGAACTCTCCAGAACTATGAGATCTCTGTCATTTATGTATGTGAAGGAGACTGACAGTTTGATGCATAAAATGGGAAGGACAGGGTAGATCCTTGGCTGAACGGTGGACCTCCCAGAGTATGCCTGAAGCTCTCTCACTAGTCTTATGAAATTGTGTAAGCATTTTAAACAAGTTGGTCTCACTGAATTATCTTGAAAACTGTATGTAGGGGAAGATTTCTCAAAATTCACAATACTTATTTTAAAATGACATGCAACAAAAATTTTTTCTTTCATGATTCAAATAAAGAATATAATTTTAAACATCTTCCCAATTTATTTCTATTATCTTTTTTGCTTAATTTCCTTGGTATCATCTGTTGAAGAAGCACTACTGGGAGCTAGTTAATGCATTGGGTGTGTTAATAACATGAATAATTTACTGTATGTGCAGCAACCAATCAGCAGCTCTTTAGTCATCCTAGGTGTCTTTTAAAACAAAGAATATCAAGAGGACAAAATAAATTATATAATATAAGTCAATTGGAAAGTTGTGTAAAATCACCTGCTCTATCTGAACATTTGTATGGTATGTCCCTTTAACTAAAATAAAAGTAACACATACTAAAATATACACAAAAACAAGTTAAATTGTAGTTAAGACATTTAAGTTTAATTTGTTATTGATGAAAACTGAGCCTTTATATCAACACAGGGGTTCTCCAATTACCCTCTCTCTCCCATGTGCAATTTTGTATCCCAGAGAGCCTCATTACTTTCTATGGAAGGTATCTCTCATATCTCTGAGACTTCTTGGTTCTTCCGTTTTCTTAGAAAATTGATGAAAACTGAGCCTTTATATCAACACATTGGTTCTCCAATTACCTTATCTCTCCCATGTGCAATTTTGTATCCCAGAGAGCCTCATTACTTTCTATGGAAGGTATCTCTCATATCTCTGAGACTTCTTGGTTCTTCCGTTTTCTTAGAAAATTCTGTGAGTTCGGCCCCTATGTAGTTTGCACTATAATTTCTTAAACTGAAGCTTACAGTTTTTGAACATAAGGCCCTTTATCATAGTAGTGATCGCCTGACACCCCAACAAATATAAAAAACAGTGGAGAATGTTGAACCACAATAATTAAATTATCATTTTAAAGGCACACATCCTATATAATAAAAGACCAAGTGTGTTTGTCCGAAGCTGTCATGTGCAGTAGAGACTGCACACAAGGACAAACACACTGCACAGAGAGAGCAAAAGAGAGGGGGAAGAGAGAGGGCAAAAGAGAGGGAGAAAGACAGCAAAAGAGGGAGACACACAGCAAAAGAGAGGGGGGAGAGAGAGGGGAGAAAGAGAGAGCAAAAGAAGGGGAGAGAGAGAGCAAAAGAGAGGGGGAGAGTGAGCAAAAGAGAGGGGGGAGAGAGCACAAAAGAGAGGGGGGAGAGTGCACAAAAGAGAGGGGGAGAGTGCACAAAAGAGAGGGGGGAGAGTGCACAAAAGAGAGGGGGAGAGTGCACAAAAGAGAGGGGGGAGAGAGCACAAAAGAGAGGGGGAGAGAGCACAAAAGAGAGGGGGAGAGAGCACAAAAGATAGGGGAGAGAGAGCACAAAAGAGAGGGGGGAGAGAGTGCAAAAGAGAATGGGGGAGAGAGCGCAAAAGAGAGGGGGAGAGAGAGAGCAAAAGAGAGGGGGAGAGAGCACAAAAGAGAGGTGGGAGAGAGCACAAAATAGAGGGGGAGAGAGCGCAAAAGGGAGGGGGGAGAGAGCACAAAAGAGAGGGGGAGAGAGCGCAAAAGAGAGGGGGGAGAGAGAGCAAAAGAGAGGGAGAGAGAGAGCAAAATAGGGAGAGAGAGAGCAAAAGAGAGGGGGAGAGAGAGAGCAAAAGAGAGGGAGAGAGACAGCAAAAGAGGGAGAAAGACAACAAAAGAGGGAGAGAGACAGCAAAAGAGAGGAGGGAGAGCACAAAAGAGAGGGGGAGAGCACAAAAGAGAGGGGGGGAGAGAGAGCACAAAAGAGAGGGGGGAGAAAGAGCACAAAAGAGAGGGGGGAGAGAGAGCACAAACGAGAGGGGGGAGAGAGCACAAAAGAGAGGGGGGAGAGAGCATACAAAAGAGAGGGGGAGAGAGAGCACAAAAGGAAGGGGGAGAGAGCACAAAAGAAAGGGGGAGAGAGCACAAAAGAGAGGGGAAGAGAGCACAAAAGAGAGGGGGAGAGAGCGTAAAAGAGAGGGGGAGAGAGCGCAAAAGAGAGGGGGGAGAGAGCGCAAAAGAGAGGGGGTAGAGAGACAGCAAAAGAGAGGGAGAGAGACAGCAAAAGAGAGGGAGAGAGAGCAAAAGAGAGGAGAGGGAGAGAGAGAGCAAACGAGAGGTGAGAGAGAGAGAGCAAATGAGAGGGGGAAGAGAGAGAGCAAAAGAGAGGGAGAGAGACAGCAAAAAAGGGAGACAGACAGCAAAAGAGGGGGGGGAGAGGGGAGAACGAGAGAGCAAAAGAGGGGGGAGAGAGAGAGCAAAAGAGAGGAGGAGAGTGAGCAAAAGAGAGGGGGCAGAGAGCACAAAAGAGAGTGGGGAGAGTGCACAAAAGAAAGGGGGGAGAGTGCCCAAAAGAGAGGGGGAGAGAGCAAAAAAGAGAGGGGGAGAGAGCACAAAAGAGAGGGGGGAGAGAGCACAAAAGAGAGGGGGAGAGAGCACAAAAGAGAGGGGGGAGAGAGCACAAAAGAGAGGGGGAGAGAGCGCAAAAGAGAGGGGGAGAGAGCACAAAAGAGAGGGGGGAGAGAGCACAAAAGAGAGGGGGGAGAAAGCACAAAAGAGAGGGGGAGAGAGCGCAAAAGGGAGGGGGGAGATAGCACAAAAGAGAGGGGAGAGAGTGCAAAAGAGAGGGGGGAGAGAGAGCAAAAGAGAGGGAGAGAGAGAGCAAAATAGGCAGAGAGACAGCAAAATAGGGAGAGAGACAGCAAAATAGGGAGAGAGACAGCAAAAGAGAGGGGGGAGAGAGAGAGCAAAAGAGGGGGAGAGAGACAGCAAAAGAGGAAGAAAGACAACAAAAGAGGGAGAGAGACAGCAAAAGAGAGGGGGGGAGAGAGCAAAAGAGAGGGGGGAGAGAGAGAGCAAAAGAGAGGGGGAAAAGAGAGGGGAGAAAGAGAGAGCAAAAGAGAGGGGCGAGAGAGAGAGAGCAAAAGAGAGGGGAGAAAGAGAGAGCAAAAGTGAGGGGATATAGACAGAGAGCAAGGGGTGGGACCACTGTACTGCAAAAAATGCCCGTGTACACGGGCTTTAGGACTAGTATTACATATTTGAGGAATTTATTTTTCTCATTATAACCTAATTTGTTTTGTGACAAGGTAGGTTTGATCTTAAATAATCCTATTTTGTTGCATACCTTAGTTTCTGGCTTCATTAGTCCATAATATAGCAGGGCAGCTCAATGTAGCAAACTCAACAGACCATTGCTACGAGACATAGAAAACATGAATTAATGTCTGGATGATGACCCAGCCTCTATAGTCACCTGACATTATCCATTAACCAAAGTACCCATCATAAGTGAGAACCACTTCAAAATAGTTAAATTGATACTAAACACTAAAGGGATACTAAGCCCAAATTTTTTCTTTAATGATTCAGGTAGAGCATGCAATTTTAAGCAACTTTCCTATTTACTCCTCTTATCAAATTTTCTTCGTTCTCCTGCTATCTTTATTTAAAAAGCAGGAATGTAAGGCCAGCCAGCGAATTTTAGGTTCAGCACCCTGGATAACACTTGCTTATTGGTGGCTACATTTAGCCACCAATAAGCAAGCGTAAACCAGAATCGGAACCAAAAATGGTCAAGCTCCTAAGCTTTACATTCCTGCTGTTTTAAATAAAGATAGCAAGAGAACAAAGAAAAACTGATAATAGGAGTAAATCAGAAAGTTGCTTAAAATTGCATGCTCTATCTAAATCATTAAAGAAAAAATTTGGGTTTAGTATCCCTTTAAGACGGCTTCCCAGATTTCTACCTTATGAAGTTTTTTGAGAGAATGGCAAGAGTATCCACTAGATTTAGAGTTCTGCGGCCAAAGGGGTGCGTTAGCTACACATGCTTTTTTTCCCCCGCACCTTTTAAATACCGCTGGTATTTAGAGTTCACAGAAGGGCTGCGTTAGGCTCCAAAAAGGGAGCGTAGAGCATAATTTACCACCACTGCAACTCTCAATACCAGCGGTGCTTACGGACGCGGCCAGCTTAAAAAACGTGCTCGTGCACGATTCCCCCATAGGAAACAATGGGGCAGTTTGAGCTGAAAAAAAACCTAACACCTGCAAAAAAGCAGCGTTCAGCTCCTAACGCAGCCCCATTGTTTCCTATGGGGAAACACTTCCTAAATCTGCACCTAACACCCTAACATGAACCCCGAGTCTAAACACCCCTAACCTTACACTTATTAACCCCTAATCTGCCGCCCCCGCTATCGCTGTAGCTATTTCAGGATTTATATTTATTTTACAGGTAACTTTGTATTTATTTTTACCAGGTACAATAGCTATTAAATAGTTAATAACTATTTAATAGCTACCTAGTTAAAATAATTACAAAATTACCTGTAAAATAAATCCTAACCTAAGTTACAAATGAACCTAACACTACACTATAAATAAATTAATTAAATGAAATACCTACAATTATCTACAATTAAACCTAACACTACACTATCAATAAATTAATTACATACAAATACCTACAAATAAATACAATTAAATAAACTAACTAAAGTACAAAAAATAAAAAAAGAACTAAGTTACAAAAAATAAAAAAATAATTTACAAACATTAGAAAAATATTACAACAATTTTAAGATAATTACACCTACTCTAAGCCCCCTAATAAAATAACAAAGCCCCCAAAATAAAAAAAATGCCCTACCCTATTCTAAAATACAAATAGAAAAGCTCTTTCACCTTACCAGCCCTTAAAAGGGCCTTTTGCGGGGCATGCCCAAAAGAATTCTGCTCTTTTGCCTGTAAAAAAAAAACATACAATACCCCCCCCAACATTACAACCCACCACCCACATACCCCTAATCTAACCCAAACCCCCCTTAAATAAACACTAAGCCCCTGAAGATCTCCCTACCTTGTCTTCACCACGCCGGGTATCACCGACTCGTCCAGAGGAGGCTCCGAAATCTTAAAGTAAGCCCAAGCGGGGGCTGAAGAGGTCCATCATTGGGTTGAAGAGATCCATCATCGGCTAAAGAGATCCATCATCCGGCTGAAGAGGTCCATCATCGGGCTGAAGAGGTCCATCATCGGGGCTGAAGAGATCCATCATCTGGCTGAAGAGATCCATCATCCGGCTGAAGAGGTCCATCATCGGGCTGAAGAGGTCCATCATCGGGCTGAAGAGGTCCTTCATCGGGCTGAAGAGATCCATCATCCGGCTGAAGTCTTCTATCAAGCGGCATCTTCAATCTTCTTTCTTCCTTATCCATCTTCATCCCGCCGACGCGGAACATCCATCCTGGCTGACGACTTCCCGACGAATGACGGTTCCTTTAAATGACGTCATCCAAGATGGCATCCCTCAAATTCCGATTGGCTTATAGGAGTCTATCAGCCAATCGGAATTGAGCTCGCATTCTATTGGCTGTTCCGATCAGTCAAAAAATTGCAAGCTCAATCTGATTGGCTGATTGGATCAGCCAATCGGATTGAACTTGAATCTGATTGGCTGATTCCATCAGCCAATCAGAATTTTCCTACCTTAATTCCGATTGGCTGATAGAATCATATCAGCCAATCAGAATTCGAGGGATGCCATCTTGGATGACGACATTTAAAGGAACCGTCATTTGTCGGGAAGTCGTCGGCCAGGATGGATGTTCCGTGTCGGCGGGATGAAGATTGATCCAGAAGAAAGAAGATTGAAGATGCTGCTTCATAGAAGACTTCAGCCGGATGATGGATCTCTTCAGCCCGATGATGGACCTCTTCAGCCCGATGATGGACCTCTTCAGCCGGATGATGGATCTCTTCAGCCCGATGATGGACCTCTTCAGCCGGATGATGGATCTCTTCAGCCGGATGATGGATCTCTTCAGCCCGATGATAGACCTCTTCAGCCCCCGCTTGGGCTTGGATGAAGATTTCAGATTCTCCTCTGAACGGATCGGTGATACCCGGCGTGGTGAAGATAAGGTAGGGAGATCTTCAGGGGCTTAGTGTTAGGTTTATTTAATGGTAGTTTAGGTTAGATTAGGGGTATGTGGGTGGTGGGTTGTAATGTTGAGGGGGGGGTATTGTATGTGTTTTTTTTACAGGCAAAAGAGCAGAATTCTTTGGGGCATGCCCCGCAAAAGGCCCTTTTAAGGGCTGGTAAGGTAAAAGAGCTTTTCTATTTGTATTTTAGAATAGGGTAGGGCATTTTTTTATTTTGGGGGGCTTTGTTATTTTATTAGGGGGCTTAGAGTAGGTGTAATTATCTTAAAATTGTTGTAATATTTTTCTAATATTTGTAAATTATTTTTTTATTTTTTGTAACTTAGTTCTTTTTTTATTTTTTGTACTTTAGTTAGTTTATTTAATTGTATTTAATTGTAGGTATTTGTATGTAATTAATTTATTGATAGTGTAGTGTTAGGTTTAATTGTAACTTAGGTTAGGATTTATATTACAGGTAATTTTGTAATTATTTTAACTAGGTAGCTATTAAATAGTTATTAACTATTTAATAGCTATTGTACCTGGTTAAAATAAATACAAAGTTGCCTGTAAAATAAATATAAATCCTAAAATAGCTACAATATAATTATAATTTATATTGTAGCTATATTAGGGTTTATTTTACAGGTAAGTATTTAGCTTTAAATAGGAATAATTTATTTAATAAGGGTTAATTTATTTCGTTAGATAAAAATTATATTTAACTTAGGGGGGTGTTAGTGGTAGGGTTAGACTTAGCTTTAGGGGTTAATACATTTAATAGAGTAGCGGTGAGGTCCGGTTGGCAGATTAGGGGTTAATACTTGAAGTTAGGTGTTGGTGATGTTAGGGAGGGCAGATTAGGGATTAATACTATTTATTATAGGGTTATTGAGGTGGGAGGGAGGCGGATTAGGGGTTAATAACTTTATTATAGTAGCGGTGAGGTCCGGTCGGCAGATTAGGGGTTAATAATTATAGGTAGGTAGCGGCGACATTGGGGGGTAAAGATTAGGGGGTAATAAATATAATATAGGGGTTGGCGGTGTTAGGGGCAGCAGATCAGGGGTACATAGGGATAATGTCGGTTGCGGCGGTGTGCGGTCGGCAGATTAGGGGTTAAAAATTTTTATTAGAGTGGCGGCGATGTGGGGGGCCTCGGTTTAGGGGTACATAGGTAGTTTATGGGTGTTAGTGTACTTTAGAGCACAGTAGTTAAGAGCTTTATGAACCGGCTTTAGCCCAGAAAGCTCTTAACTCCTGGCTTTTCTCTGCGGCTGGAGTCTTGTCGTTAGAGTTCTAACGCTCACTTCAGCCAAGACTCTAAATAACGGCGTTAGAAAGATCCCATTGAAAAGATACGCAATTGACGTAAGGGGATCTGTGGTATGGAAAAGTCACGGCTGCAAAGTGAGCGTTAGACCCTTTCCTGACTGACTCTAAATAGCAGCGGGCGGCCAGAACCAGTGTTAGGAGCCCCTAACGCTGGTATTGATGGCTAACACACGGCTAGATTTAGAGTTTTGTCGGTAACAACCCACGTAGCTAATGCTGGCTTTTTTCTGGCCGCACCTTTAAAATAACTCTGGTATTGAGAGTCCACAGAATGGCTGCGTTAGGCTCCAAAAAAGGAGCGTAGAGCATATTTAACACAACTTCAACTCTCGATACCAGCGGTGCTTACGGACGCGGCCAGCCTCAAAAACGTGCTTGTGCACGATTCCCCCATAGAAAACAATGGGGCTGTTTGAGCTGAAAAAAAACCTAACACCTGCAAAAAAGCCGCGTTCAGCTCCTAACGCAGCCCCATTGTTGTCTATGGGGAAACACTTCTTACGTCTGCACCTAATACCCTAACATGTACCCCGAGTCTAAACACCCCTAACCTTACACTTATTAACCCCTATTCTGCCGCCCCCATTATCGCTGACACCTGCATATTATTATTAACCCCTAATCTGCCGCTCCGTAAACCGCCGCTACTTACATTATCCCTATGTACCCCTAATCTGCTGCCCCTAACACCGCCGACCCCTATATTATATTTATTAACCCCTAATCTGCCCCCCACAACGTCGCCTTCACCTGCCTACACTTATTAACCCCTAATCTGCCCGAGCGGACCGCACCGCTATTATAATAAAGTTATTAACCCCTAATCCGCCTCACTAACCCTATAATAAATAGTATTAACCCCTAATCTGCCCTCCCTAACATCGCCGACACCTAACTTCAAACATTAACCCCTAATCTGCCGACCGGAGCTCACCGCTATTCTAATAAATGTATTAACCCCTAAAGCTAAGTCTAACCCTAACACTAACACCCCCCTAAGTTAAATATAATTTAAATCTAACAAAATAAATTAACTCTTATTAAATAAATTATTCCTATTTAAAGCTAAATACTTACCTGTAAAATAAATCCTAATATAGCTACAATATAAATTATATTTATATTATAGCTATTTTAGGATTTATATTTATTTTACAGGTAACTTTGTATTTATTTTAACCAGGTAAAATAGCTAAAATAGTTAAAATAATTACAAAATTACCTGTAAAATAAATCCTAACCTAAGTTCCAATTAAACCTAACACTACACTATCAATAAATTAATTAAATAAAATTCCTACAATTAAACCTAACACTACACTATCAATAAATTAATTAAATACAATATCTACAAATAAATACAATGAAATAAACTAACTAAAGTACAAAAAATAAAAAAGAACTAAGTTACAAAAAATAAAAAAATATTTACAAACATTAGAAAAATATTACAACAATTTTAAACTAATTACACCTACTCTAAGCCCCCTAATAAAATAACAAAGACCCCCAAAATAAAAAAATGCCCTACCCTATTCTAAAATTAAAATAGAAAAGCTCTTTTACCTTACCAGCCCTTAAAAGGGCCATTTGAGGGGCATGCCCCAAAGAATTCAGCTCTTTTGCCTGGAGAAAAAAAACATACAATACCCCCCCCAACATTACAACCCACCACCCACATACCCCTAATCTAACCCAAACCCCCCTTAAATAAACCTAACACTAAGCCCCTGAAGATCTTCCTACCTTATCTTCACCACATATTTGTAGATATTGTATTTAATTAATTTATTGATAGTGTAGTGTTAGGTTTAATTGTAGGTAATTGTAGGTATTTTATTTAATTAATTTATTGATAGCGTAGTGTTAGGTTTAATTGTAACTTAGGTTAGGAATTATTTTACAGGTAATTTTGTAATTATTTTAACTATTTTAGCTATTAAATAGTTCTTAACTATTTAATAGCTATTGTACCTGGTTAAAACAAATACAAAGTTACCTGTAAAATAAATATTAATCCTAAAATAGCTATAATATAATTATAATTTTTATTGTAGCTATATTAGGATTTATTTTACAGGTAAGTATTTAGCTTTAAATAGGAATAATTTATTTAATAAGAGTTATTTTATTTCGTTAGATTTAAATTATATTTAACTTAGGGGGGTGTTAGTGTTAGGGTTAGACTTAGCTTTAGGGGTTAATACATTTATTAGAATAGCGGTGAGCTCCAGTCGGCAGATTAGGGGTTAATGTTTGAAGTTAGGTGTTGGCGATGTTATGGAGGGCAGATTAGGGGTTAATACTATTTATTATAGGGTTAGTGAGGCGGATTAGGGGTTAATAACTTTATTATAATAGCGGTGCAGTCCGCTCGGCAGATTAGGGGTTAATAAGTGTAGGCAGGTGGAGGCGACGTTGAGGGGGCAGATTTGGGGTTAATAAATATAATATAGGGGTCGGTGGTGTTAGGGGCAGCAGATTAGGGGTACATAAGGATAACGTAAGTAGCGGCACTTTGCGGTCAGCAGATTAGGGGTTAATTATTGTAGGTAGCTGGCGGCGACGTTGTGGGGGGCAGGTTAGGGGTTAATAAATATAATATAGGGGTCGGCGGTGTTAGGGGCAGCAGATTAGGGGTACATAAGTATAACGTAGGTGGCGGTCGGCAGATTAGGGGTTAAAAAAATTTAATAGAGTGGCGGCGATGTGGGGGGACCTCGGTTTAGGGGTACATAGGTAGTTTATGGGTGTTAGTGTACTGTAGAGCACAGTAGTTAAGAGCTTTATGAACCGGCATTAGCCCAGAAAGCTCTTAACTACTGACTTTTTTCTGCGGCTGGAGTTTTGTTGTAGATTTCTAACGCTCACTTCAGACACGACTCTAAATACCGGAGTTAGGAAGATCCCATTGAAAAGATAGGATACGCAATTTACGTAAGGGGATCTGCGGTAATGAAAAGTTGCGGCTGAAAAGTGAGCGTTAGACCCTTTCCTGACTGACTCCAAATACCGGCGGTAGCCTAAAACTAGCGTTAGGAGCCTCTAACGCTGGTTTTCACGGCTACCGCCAAACTCTAAATCTAGGCCACAGAACTCTAAATCTAGGCGTATGAAAAGCTGTTATAAGGCAAAGGGTGGCTATTTTGAAGAATCTTTCTTAAAAAAACAATAGTTATGATTTTTTTTTAACATTTTGATCACTGTATTATCTGATTCTCTAGGTTTGAAAATAACAAGCAAACAATAAGATTTCCTTTGGTAAAAACTAAACAGTAATCAATAGTTTTAATACGGCTTATTATCTGTGGAAGAAACATGGTTGAGAATGTGTTTTGTAATTATACAGTATAACAATGATTACCCATAAATTATATTACAGTTCTTCTAAACTTCATTTTCAGTTCTTCAAATAACAAAACAAAATGAATTACTTTTATTAAGGAGTATTTCCTAATGATTTATTAACTATCGCCTAGATTTAGAGTTTTGTGGCCAAAGGGGTGCGTTAGCTATGCGTCTTTTTTTTCTAGCGCTGCTTCTAAACAACGCTGGTATTTAGAGTTCTCTGAAGGGCTACGTTAGGCTCCAAAAAGGGAGCGTACAGGCATATTTACCGCCACTTCAACTCTCAATACCAGCGTTGCTTACGGTAGCGGCTAGCTGGAAAAACATGCTCATGCACGATTCCCCCATAGGAAACAATGGGGCAGTTTGGGCTGAAAAAAACCTAACACCTGCAAAAAAGAAGCGTTAAGCTCCTAACGCAGACCCATTGTTTCCTATGTGGAAACAGTTTCTAAGTCTGCACCTAACACCCTAACATGAACCCCGAGTCTAAAC
Organism: Bombina bombina; assembly: GCF_027579735.1. NCBI lineage: Eukaryota > Metazoa > Chordata > Amphibia > Anura > Bombinatoridae > Bombina > Bombina bombina. The sequence continues at coordinate 594,770,431 of NC_069502.1, forward strand.
ACCCCTAACACTTATTAACCCCTTATATGCCACTCCCGCTATCGCTGACACCTGCATTATATTATTAACCCTTAATCTGCCGCTCCGGACACCGCCGCAACCTACATTATCCCTATGTACCCCAAATATGCTGTCCTCAACATCGCCGACACCTACATAATATTTATTAACCCCTTATCTGCCCCCCCAAAGTCGCCGCTACCTTACCTACACTTATTAACCCCTAATCTGCCGACCGGACCTCGCCGCTACTCTAATAAATGTATTAACCCCTAAAGCTAAGTCTAACCCTAACACTAACACCCCCCCTAAATTAAATATAATTTAAATCTAACGAAATAAATTAACTCTTATTAAATAAATTATTCCTATTTAAAGCTAAATACTTACCTGTAAAATAAACCCTTTGTAATATATGGTCATCTTATAAGAATGACCAGTATTAACTGTGTTTTAATATTTAATTGGGCAATATGGCTCTTTTTGGTCATTATCTTATTTGTAAATGATTAATTTCAAAGTGTCTTTATTTTTCTCATTTTCTGTTTATTTTCTGTTCATTTTCTTTCTTTCATAAAAGCTGTTTTCTAGGTAATTTGGAATAATAATTTTTTGATGTAAATAGTGATGCAATTTTCTAACAAGCCAAGTATAGCTATACTTTCACAAGTAATATGTTTTTTTGTTTTTAAGCACACAATCTAATGCATTCTGAAGGGGCTGAGTATTAAATTAACAAGGAGAAATTTCATGTGTGAAACTGATCAAATTACAAAATTTAAAGATCAATCTCCTATTGGTTCCTGCCCCTTTAAATACATTAGCTTTCATTACTTGCATTTAGCATCTATGAGTAAGCGCACACCAGTGCAAAACATGTTAGATGGCTAACTACCCTCCTTGTCAATTTTGTGTCTCTTCTATTTTAATGGAATAAAGTCTTTTTTTACCTGTTGCTCAGCAGCCTTCCATTTTTTTCCTTGCTGAGTCTTTTGCGGTCGTCCGCCGCTATTTGGTTGGCTCCACACACCCCCCCTTCCCAGCCTTGGTCTAACCCACTCACTCCCCGGTCCTAAGCGGAAGAAACCTGTAGCAGCTCCGCTCTCTCCCTACCCAATTAACTACAAGTACCTACAATTACCTACAATTAAATAAACTAAACTAAATTACAAAAAAACAAACACTAAATTACAAAAAATAAAAAAAATTACAAGAATTTTAAGCTAATTACACCTACTCTAAGCTCCCTAATAAAATAACAAAGCCCCCCAAAATAAAAAAAATTCCCTACCCTCATCTAAATTAAAAAAGTTAACAGCTCTGTTACCAGCCCTTAAAAGGGCTATTTGCGGGACATGCCCCAAAGAAATTAGCTCTTTTGCCTGTAAAAAAAAAAACACAATACCACCCCCCAACATTACAACCCACCACCCATATACCCCTACTCTAACCCAAACCCCCCTTAAATAAACCTAACACTACCCCCCTGAAGATCTCCCTACCTTGAGCCGTGTTCACCCAGCCAGGCACCGATGGACCAAAAGAGGGCACCGGAGCCGCAGAAGTCTTCATCCTATCCGGGCAGAAGAGGACATCCGGACTGGTAGACATCTTCATCCAAGCGGCATCTTCTATCTTCATCCATCTGGAGCGGAGCAATCTTCTTCCAGCTGACGCGGATCCATCCTTCTTCCACGACGCCTACTCATCGAATGAAGGTTCCTTTAAATGACGTCATCCAAGATGGCGTTCCTCGAATTCCGATTGGCTGATAGGATTCTATCAGCCAATCGGAATTAAGGTAGGAAAAATCTGATTGGCTGATTGAATCAACCAATCAGATTCAAGTTCAATCGGATTGGCTGATCCAATCAGCCAATCAGATTGAGCTTGCATTCTATTGGCTGTTCCTATCAGCCAATAGAATGCGAGCTCAATCTGATTGGCTGATGTGCACCTGCAATTCAACATGGAAATTTTAAAGTTGTTCTTTCTAGGACACATTATTTGTTTTTGGGCGCTTTTTTCCTATTTTTTGTACATTTTGGATATATTGATGTGTGGAGCAGACACACAGGATTTAGCTGCCAAAAGCCTGGGATCTATTAAGGGAGATTCGTCCCCACCCACCCACCCGTTTTAATACTGAAGAAATATCACAGGATCAATTTTGTTGCGCTCCGCTGTGCAGGTTGGTAAAAAACTTCTTTATATATATATAAGAGAGAGTGGGGAGAGAGAGAGCGCAAAAGAGGGGGGAGAGAGAGAGAGCACAAAAGAGAGAGAGAATGCAAAAGAGAGGGGGGGAGAGAGAGCTTAAAAGAGAGGGGGAGAGAAAGCACAAAAGATAGGGGGAGAGAGAGCAAAAGAGAGGGGGAGAGAAAGCAAAAGAGAGGGGGGGAGAAAGCAAAAGAGAGGGGGAGAGAGGAAGCAAAAGAGAGGGGGGAGAGAGAGAGAGAAAAAGAGAGGTGGAGCGAGAGAGAGCACAAAAGAGAGGGGGAGAGAGTACAAAAGAGAATGGGAGAGAGCAAAAGAGAGGGGGAGAGAGAGAGCAAAAGAGAGGGGGGGATAGAGAGAGCAAAAGAGAGGGTAGAGAGAGAGAGAACGCAAAAGAGAGGGGGAGATAGCGCAAAAGAGAGGGGGAGTGAGCACAAAAGAGAGGGGGAGAGAGAGAGCAAGGGGTGGGACCGCTGTACTGCGAACGGGCTTTAGGACTAGTACTTTACAGGGAGTGCAGAATTATTAGGCAAATTAGTATTTTGAACACATCATCCTCTTTATGCATGTTGTCTTACTCCAAGCTGTATAGGCTCGAAAGCCTACCACCAATTAAGCATATTAGGTGATGTGCATCTCTGTAATGAGAAGGGGTGTGGTCTAATGACATCAACACCCTATATCAGGTGTGCATAATTATTAGTCAACTTCCTTTCCTTTGGCAAAATGGGTCAAAAGAAGGACTTGACAGGCTCAGAAAAGTCAAAAATAGTGAGATATCTTGCAGAGGGATGCAGCACTCTTAAAATTGCAAAGCTTCTGAAGCGTGATCATCGAACAATCAAGCGTTTCATTCAAAATAGTCAACAGGGTCGCAAGAAGCGTGTGGAAAAACCAAGGCGCAAAATAACTGCCCATGAACTGAGAAAAGTCAAGCGTGCAGCTGCCAAGATGCCACTTGCCACCAGTTTGGCCATATTTCAGAGCTGCAACATCACTGGAGTGCCCAAAAGCACAAGGTGTGCAATACTCAGAGACATGGCCAAGGTAAGAAAGGCTGAAAGACGACCACCACTGAACAAGACACACAAGCTGAAACGTCAAGACTGGGCCAAGAAATATCTCAAGACTGATTTTTCTAAGGTTTTATGGACTGATGAAATGAGAGTGGGTCTTGATGGGCCAGATGGATGGGCCCATGGCTGGATTGGTAAAGGGCAGAGAGCTCCAGTCCGACTCAGACGCCAGCAAGGTGGAGGTGGAGTACTGGTTTGGGCTGGTATCATTAAAGATGAGCTTGTGGGGCCTTTTCGGGTTGAGGATGGAGTCAAGCTCAACTCCCAGTCCTACTGCCAGTTTCTGGAAGACACCTTCTTCAAGCAGTGGTACAGGAAGAAGTCTGCATCCTTCAAGAAAAACATGATTTTCATGCAGGACAATGCTCCATCACACGCGTCCAAGTACTCTACAGCGTGGCTGGCAAGAAAGGGTATAAAAGAAGAAAATCTAATGACATGGCCTCCTTGTTCGCCTGATCTGAACCCCATTGAGAACCTGTGGTCCATCATCAAATGTGAGATTTACAAGGAGGGAAAACAGTACACCTCTCTGAACAGTGTCTGGGAGGCTGTGGTTGCTGCTGCACGCAATGTTGATGGTGAACAGATCAAAACACTGACAGAATCCATGGATGTCAGGCTTTTGAGTGTCCTTGCAAAGAAAGGTGGCTATATTGGTCACTGATTTGTTTTTGTTTTGTTTTTGAATGTCAGAAATGTATATTTGTGAATGTTGAGATGTTATATTGGTTTCACTGGTAAAAATAAATAATTGAAATGGGTATATATTTGTTTTTTGTTAAGTTGCCTAATAATTATGCACAGTAATAGTCACCTGCACACACAGATATCCCCCTAAAATAGCTATAACTAAAAACAAACTAAAAACTATTTCCAAAACTATTCAGCTTTGATATTAATGAGTTTTTTGGGTTTATTGAGAACATGGTTGTTGTTCAATAATAAAATTAATCCTCAAAAATACAACTTGCCTAATAATTCTGCACTCCCTGTATATTTGATAAATATATATTTTGTATGTATTTATATTATATACTACAGGTATATGTCTATCACTATATAAACAGTGGGTCACTATGCTGATAGCATTGTGATCCACTATTTATAATGCAGAGGATATGTTATACTATGCGCATGTGTATGCTAAACTCTGCGTGCTCGGAACATGGCTGCTATAGAAAAAAATAGCATGGACTCTGTAGGAGAGAAATCAGATGGTGTGTGTCACCTTCTTAAAAGCATTAGAGTGGGTTTCATAAAGTCAGAGTAAGTTAATTAGGAATTACAGAACACCAACACCAAACACCTTTGTTTAGCAATTGTAAGATATGTATTAGCGTGCAACCCACGTGTGTTGCACTTGTATGGAAAATGGCCCACGAGTCAAATGAGTTTGACACCCCTGAATTATTGACTAGATGATGAGTGGAGCGATATAATAATTTGACCCCGTAAAGTGGCAAATTTTTCCCATTACAGGTGCACGTTAAATAACCAGCCATTACCAGACCTCTGGTTAAAAATTAAAAGTTGCCCCATTTACCCCTAACATAAGAGGAGAGTTTTGTAACATTAAAAATAAAGATGAACAGACAGGGACTTCCTGTGGGAGGGGCGTGTAGCAGACGTGCACGCCATCGCTCTGTGAGAGAGAGCCGAATTCAAACCAGCCCCGCCACAAAGCTCCTATTGCCGGAGAGTGAACCCTGCCTGGGGAGAAGTAAACAACTGTGACACGGAAGTCCGCAAGACCAAACTTGGCCGCCTGGTATCGGCCACCAGCACAACAACATTACGAAAAGAAGCACTGCTGAGAAAAGCAGCAGAGGATTAGCCCTACACCCCCAACAAGTATTGTGAGCATCCTTTTGGGACACTACAGCGCGGATTGTGGGCGGCAAGTGGTAACAACTATCCGGCCGGTCCGGGAAACAGACGGGAGGTGTCTCGGCTGGAGCCGGCAAGCGGCGGGATAGCGGCAACGCCAGCGCATAAAAAAGAGCAGGACGGCAGACAAAGAACAGGTTACGCAAGTATAACTTTCATATACACTTGCTTTATAATGTGCTTGTCTGTGTGCCTGTGGGAAAGGTGAATTTTGCTGAAATCTACAGTGCTTGGGAAGGGGTGTGAAGATGGTTGACCCTGTGAAACTGAGTGATGGTCTACGGGCCTGTTTAGTGGCGGGGCAGCAAGGGAACAGAAGGGAACTGCTATTTAAAGATCCACCGCTCCAGGTATAAAATCCCACGCTGTTGGAAACGCTGCATATAAATACATGCTTATTAAGAAAAAGTGAACAGTGATTATTATATGCCATAGTATGGGAAACTGAGCGGCATAACGTGCATTTGGGATTACAATTGGGACTGCAAATTACCATAGAGCTGGGACACAGATTGAAGTTCAGCAGTCTGCAGAGTTCCAATGTGCTTTTTTCTTTTTCTGCTGTTGTTTCTTCCATCAGGATAAATTCCCTCCTCCGTGGGAACTCTTACACAGCTGTTGGAGGTTGTTACAGGGAGAACCGTAGCCCTTAATAGGAGGACATTGGATCTGTGCCTTTCTTTGTCCACACGAGACAGGGCTTTTGAACAAAGGGACGGTACAGTCAGCCGGGACAGTTTGATATAGTTTTCTTACCTCCACGGCTAAAATTGTTAAGAGGCAAGGGCCAGGAGGGGGCAGAATTGAGCACGACATAATATCTGTGTCCCCCTCACTGATACAGTTAGCCATATAGAAGACTTTATTAAGCAAATTTTATTCACCACTGCTGCATAATTTAGATCTGCATAAGCTGCCAGGTCTTGTAAATACTCTATATTGGTTGTATTAATAATATAATTGTATGTAATTTAACTTTGATGGGAAGTAGAACAGGTTGCTTCAATATCCGAGTTTTTGGTATCTGTAGGGACATAAAATACTGAAGGAGTTTAAAACCTGTTGTCTAGATATATATTTCTCATAGATAGAATCAAATTACATTCTCAGGACACCAAATCCGGATAGCGGATATTAGCTGATAAGGTCTGAAATCTAAAATTTGGGGAAAAAGGGAACAACAGGGCTGGGAAGTAGTTGATAATATCGCACAGCAGGTAGAGTTCCATGTTATAAGACTTAGAGAAACTAAACACTAGTAGTTTAATTAGGCTCCCCAGTGGATCCTACACACCTGTATTTTTTCACGTTTTTTTTTTTTTTTTTTACTCTTTGCACTACAGCAACTGTTGCAATTTGGATATTGACACTTAGTTAAATTTTATCATAGTAGCACACATACACTTGAGGCTTCCCCTGGACTCCCCACTGGGAGATATATCACCGTATGTGATTACCTACTGCAGACATTACTGCAAGTTTATAATCACACTATTACCACTATTAGATAAATTATCTGAAGTTTTTCTTCTCCTTTTTTTCTTCCTTCAACTTTTTTTTTTTTTTTTCTTTTTTTTTCTCATTCACAACACCACACTCCTACATTTCATGGAAAGGTATATTCCTAACCTTAAAGTTAGGTCCCCGGCGATGCCCCCAAAGAGAGATAAAAAGTCTAAATCAGCACATGAGTTAGGATTAGAAGAAGGTACGGACCCCCAAACAACAGGCACAGAGAAACAGCTGACACTTAACCAGCTCGCAGAAATGATGTTGCCCCAATTTGATTTAGTCAAAAAGGAGATAGCCTCCCTATCCTCAGAGATCAGATCCTTTTCAAACAGAATACTAGAAGTAGAAGACAGGATTTCAGGGGTAGAAGACAGACTAAATACACATGTTGCAAACTGGTCCAATTACGAGAATAAAATAAAAATGATGCAATTCAAAATAGAGGACCTGGAAGATAGGTCTCGTAGGAATAATATCCGAATTATCGGATTACCAGAGACAAGCGAGTACAGAGATCTAGTGTCTTTTGCTGCAGTAACTCTGCCACAACTACTAGGAATGCAGCTAATAGAGGCAATACAGGTTGAGAGAGCACACAGAACAGGTCCGGTGAGGGAGCCCCAAGATGGTAACACTCGTCCAAGGATGGTCATAATCAAGTATTTAAATTTCCAACATAAAACACTGATTATGAGCCATTACAGAAAAATCCAGGGCTTTAAGATAGGCACGAAGCCGGTCTATCTGTTTCAGGACTTCTCAGCTGAGACGTCCTCAAAGAGAAAGCCAATGGCACCATACTGCTCAGGGCTAATCAAAGCTGGGTTTCAGGCGAATATGCGGTATCCCGCAAAAATTGTTATTTTCTCAGAAGGAAACATGTCCGTATTAAATACAGTAACGGAAGCAAAGAAATATTGTAACGAAAAGGGTGTAGAGTTATGACAGAACGAATATGTTATGTTTTTTTCCATATTAGATCAACAATGATGTGGTTACACGGTTACAACCGTGATTTTTTTTTTTTTCTTTATTTTTCCCTCTTTTTTCCTTATACTCGCTATCTACATGTTTGTTTAATTGCGGTTTTATTTATTCGCTACAGGACACCGCCAGAGGCCTTGAACACCCGATCCCGTATGATCTCGGAAGTGGAACAGGGCCGAGCTTGGTCAGTACTGGGATGGGCAACCGCCGGGGAACACCAAGAGCGGTAGTCATGATTGCGCAACTGGATAGGTTGAATTTATTCCCTGACGGAGAGGTAGGAAAGCTGTTATGTTTTATATATAACCTTGATTATGGGTTTTTTAATATAAATATTAAAATTAAATGTTGAAGTTTGTATCTTGGAATGTGGGAGGTATTACCTCACCCATTAAAAGAAAGAATGTGTTAAAAATGCTAAAACAGCACGCGCCAGACGTTATATTTTTGCAAGAGTTACACTTGAAAGCGGCAGAAATACAAAAACTGCAAACCAATTGGATCACTGAAATTATAGCAACTCCCTGCAACAGTAGGAAGCGGGGTGTTGCTATAATGTTCACTAGAAAGCTGACATATGTGGTTAAGAGCCAAATTCTGGACCCTAAAGGGAGGTTTTTGTTTGTAGAAGTTGAAATTAATAACCAAGTATGGATGCTTTGTAATATATACGGTCCAAATGAAACCGCGCCAGAATTTTGGGCGACGATCAAAAATAAAACGTTGAAGTATCTGGGACAAAAAATGGTAATGGCGGGTGACTTCAATGCCACAATGTGTCCTGAGATCGATAGATTAAGATTTAGAGCCACAAGAAAACACAACAGAGAAGCTAAGCTCTTGAGGGATATGGCCAAGATGTTAAACCTGCGAGATATCTGGCGTGTACAGCATCCGGATGAGCGTGAATTCTCATGCAAATCCAAAGCATTTAATAATTTTTCACGTATAGACATGTTCTTGGTTAATGAGGGACTACTGACATTAGAAATTGAGTCGCATATAAAAGAAATACTCATTTCAGATCATGCGATAATTACGTTGCAGATTGAGGATGCTAGTATAAAAGGCAGCAGTCGGAACGCGTTCTGCTTCCCCAAATACATGTATTCAGACGAGAAGTTTAGAAATTTTTTATCAGAAAAATGGAAAGAATATTATAGTCTGAATAGCTTAGACAAGTGCCGCCCTGAAGTATTGTGGGAGGCAGGAAAGGCAGTTTTGCGTGGCGAAATTAAGAACTATATGGTCAAGAGGAAGAGGCAGTTAAAAGCTAGGGAAACTCAATTGTCCAGTCAACTCAATAACGCATATAGAAGATATGTAAATACCCCAAATAGTTTTGCATGGAATAGATATAAAACAGCTAAAGCTGAACGTGAGTCCTTTCTCAGAGAGAAATGGGCAAGAGAGGATATCCGTACAAGAGCATTTTGTCAGGGATATCAGGGGATAGCTACAAAACAGCTCGCCAAGTTAATAAAACACAGGAAAAATAATAACCTGATACCACTTATCAAAGAGGGGAACAAAGCGCTGACTTTAACAACAGAGATAAGAGAGGCCTTCCACAGATATTACCAGAAACTATATTCTAAGGAGAAAATAGACCGGACGAGAATGGCGGAATTTTGGCAAAAAATTCAAGTCCCTTTAATTGACACTGCTGAGCTAGAACAGCTAAATGCCCCGATAACAGAGAATGAGGTTAAAAGTACAACTGACAGAACCAAAAATAATAAAGCCCCGGGGCCTGATGGACTCCCGTCAGAATTTTATAAAATTATTAAAGATGACATTGCTGGTACATTAACAGAACTTTACAACGATTACTTTATTCATGGGAATTTAAATTCACTGTACTTCACTGATTCAATAGTGACACTAATTCATAAGAAAGGGAAAGCATTAGACGAAATGGGATCATATCGTCCAATTTCACTCCTGAATCAAGACTATAAAATACTAACATCAATTATTGCAGAGAGATTGAAGAAGGGGGTGAGTAAATTAATTCATCCGGACCAATCCGGATTTATTCCGGGTAGAAACCCCGTACGGAATATGCGGAGGGTATTAGTTATTCTAGATCACTACTTTAACACGATACACAGACCCAACAATAAATCACAGGCAGATATGGCGATGCTTACGATCGACGCAGAAAAAGCGTTCGATTCTATAATCTGGGAACACTTATTCATAACGCTTAAGAAATTCGGTCTCGAAGGTAATCTGGTGCAGTTAATTAAAAAGATCTACACTGCTCCACGGTCTCAACTGCTAGTCAATGGTGAATTATCTCAATATCTAACCCTTCAAAGAGGTACCAGGCAAGGTTGTCCACTGTCGCCCATGCTCTTCGATCTTGCATTAGAGCCTCTGGCTGTACAAATCAGGCAAGAACTAAGGGGTATAGAACTCGGGGGGCACAATGTTGTAATTTCTCTATATGCTGATGACATCATGTTATTTTTGCAGCACACAAAAGAAAGTATCCCCAAATGTTTGGCAATTATTAACAATTTTACTACCTTTTCAGGATACAAAATTAACAAAGAAAAGTCAGAATTGCTATGGATAAACCAAACAAAAGCGAGCCTTTTACAACACGGGTTCACAGTTGTAAAATCGTTAAATTACCTTGGCATTAAAATAAGCAAAAACCCTAATGACTGGTACAGTTTAAATTATTCTGATTTCTTTGACAAATTAGAGGATAGACTAGGTAAGTGGAATGTAAGATACTTATCGCTCTCTGCGAAGATAGTACTGATAAAAACAATTGTCTTCCCCAGGTTATTATTTTTAATGCAAAATATACCCATATTTATAAATAAACGAGACGTAGCTAGGTACAATAGAATATGTGCGCATTTCATCTGGGGGAAAAAGAAAATTCGCGTAGCAACTGAGAAACTGGTTCAAAGCAAAAGATGGGCAGGCTTGGCTTTGCCGGATATTGTGAGATAGTTTCTCTTTTGAAATTTGGCATAGACTGGCTAATGGAAGCTAATTATGTTACTTATTATGACTTAGAAACTACATTGATAGAACCTTTCGATCTCAAGGCTATTTTACATTACCATTTAGGAGTCTACCTAGTAATGTCTACTCTCTTTTAACCTTCGTAAACGTGGTACGGGCATGGCAGAAGTTTTGTGGATTAGTTGGGCAGGAATTTCATCTCTCAAAATATTTACCGTTTATTGGCTCTCCGGATTTTACACCGGGATTGTATGACAATATGGCATTTAAAATTTGGCGTAAGAGAGGGCTGCAATATTTTTTTCAGCTAGTTCAGGGTGAAGGGCAAGCTGTGCAAACATTTGAAGCATTGGCGAATCACTATCAGCTACCGATAAAAACCTTCTATGCCTACTTGCAAGCCAGAAGCTATCTTTCTAAACCACTGCAAATATATAGATTTCAGTGGGACCCTGGGATTGAGGCAGGAGTGAAACTGTATGTGAGTGGGAAAAGATCAATATCATATTGGTATACATTACTATTAAATATATCAGGACAAGCACACGTCAATAAAAGGAAACTGTTTTTAACTAAATATATTAATCATTTCCAAGTTGAGGATATTGGTAGGAGTATAAGACTGGCAAATGCAGCCACGAGTGTAACCAGCTGGAAAGAATCGCAGTTTAAGCTCCTAAACAACTTTTATCTCACCCCAATGAGGATCAGCAAATGGGGACAATCGGGTCATAAGTGTAAATAGCGAGTCCCCTTCCTATTATTTTTTTTTTTTTTTTTTTTTTTTCTGCCGAGTAGGCAATATACAGTTACTGAACAAGAACCGCAATTTCTGGACCAGACATTAGGATAGAAAGATGGGTTAGTTAGTCATATTTGGAATTTTATGCTTTGTAGTATGTGTCTTTGTGATTATGATGATCCCTGCGGTTCCGACATATGAAGCTTTTAATAATAATATGTAAGAGATAGGAGTAATCACAAAGAGATGTGCAAAATTTGTAGTTTCACTACAGCAGTGCTTCTTGTTCTACTTTTTTTTGGTTTTTTTTTGTATTTATATGTTGAGAGAACATATGACTGGTATAATTACTGTAAATATAATGTGACTTTAAAGGGAGAAATATTGATACTAATGTACAGAATGTAACTTGGTTTGATATTTGATGCACTGATTTTTCTGTATTGTTTATGTTTGTGAAAAAGATACAATAAAAAAAAAAGAGAAAAAAAAAATAAAAAAAAATAAAGATGAACATCTTTTTTTTAATTAAAAAAAAACTGCATGAAGCAGTTATAAGGGGTTAAAGTGAGGGGATGTGGGGTGTTAGAAAAAAAAACGTACTGAATGTCCCTTTAAATAGAAGTAAATGGGGGACTGTGTTTTACTCTAAATATATATGTATATGAATATATACATATATATATATATATATATATATATTTATATATATATATATGTGTGTTAATATGTGTATATACATATATATTTATGTGTTAATAGGTGTATATACATGTATATTTATGTGTTAATATGTGTATATACATATATATTTATGTGTTAATAGGTGTATATACATGTATATTTATGTGTTAATATGTGTATATACATATATATTTATGTGTTAATAGGTGTATATACATGTATATTTATGTGTTAATATGTGTATATACATATATATTTATGTGTTAATATGTGTATATACATATATATTTATGTGTTAATATGTGTATATACATGTATATTTATGTGTTAATATGCTTATATACATATATATTTATGTGTGAATATGTGTATATACATATATATTTATTTCTTTTTATGTGTATATACATATATATTTATGTGTTAATATGTGTATATACATGTATATTTATGTGTTAATAAGTGTATATACATATATATTTATGTGTTAATATGTGTATATACATATATATTTATGTGTTAATATATGTATATACATATATATTTATGTGTTAATATGTGTATATACATATATATTTATGTGTTAGTATGCTTATATACATATATATTTATGTGTGAATATGTGTATATACATATATATTTATGTGTTAATATGTGTATATACATATATATTTATGTGTTAATATGTGTATATACATGTATATTTATGTGTTAATATGTGTATATACATATATATTTATGTGTTAATATGTGTATATACATGTATATTTATGTGTTAATATGTGTATATACATGTATATTTATGTGTTAATAGGTGTATATACATATATATTTATGTGTTAATATGCTTATATACATATATATTTATGTGTTAATATGTGTATATACATATATATTTATGTGTTAATATGTGTATATACATATATATTTATGTGTTAGTATGCTTATATACATATATATTTATGTGTGAATATGTGTATATACATATATATTTATGTGTTAATATGTGTATATACATATATATTTATGTGTTAATATGTGTATATACATGTATATTTATGTGTTAATATGTGTATATACATATATATTTATGTGTTAATATGTGTATATACATGTATATTTATGTGTTAATATGTGTATATACATGTATATTTATGTGTTAATAGGTGTATATACATATATATTTATGTGTTAATATGTGTATATACATATATATTTATGTGTTAATATGTGTATATACATATATATTTATGTGTTAATTTGTGTATATACATATATATTTATGTGTTAATATGTGTATATACATATATATTTGTGTTAATATGCTTATATACATGTATATTTATGTGTTAATATGTGTATATACATATATATTTACATGTTAATATGTGTATATACATATATTTATGTTAAAAAATCATAAATCCCAGCCACTGAGTCTTAGAATCAAGAAGTTTGATCTTTCACACTAAGCAATCATAACATCCATGGGTATGTGTGGATCTGAGTGAACCTACATCAGATGTTTCCTTGATGGTTGTTATGATTGCTTAGTGTGAAAGATCAATTTGATCATATCTTTTGTTGAAGAATAAAAAACTTCTTGATTCTAAGACTCAGTGGCTGGGATTTATGATTTTTTATTATTATTATACAGTCTGTGACCGGACTTTATCCCGTGCCTGAGCATATTGTCTAGAAAGGGTGGTGCGGTCACACTATATCTCATATATATTTATGTGTTAATAGGTGTATATACATGTATATTTATGTGTTAATATGCTTATATACATATATATTTATGTGTTAATAGGTGTATATACATGTATATTTATGTGTTAATATGTGTATATACATATATATTTATGTGTTAATATGTGTATATACATATATATTTACATGTTAATATGTGTATATACATATATATTTATGTGTTAATAGGTGTATAAAACATACAGGAAAAGGAACTCAGTAGTGCTGAAAAACAGATGCGTGAGAAACCACTTAAGGTCAGCTAATAGTGCGGTATATTCCAAACTATATTCCAGCTTAGGGAAACTCTCATAGGTAACTGCATAGGCAAATCAATCAAGATTAATCCCCCACTGTTGCCCAAGCCTGCTTACTCTACCGGACACTTTGGGATCTACGATGCACGGGTACCTTATACCATCTCCGAGTGCTCGTCTCTTCACCGGCTCAGCTGCTTGGCGTCCTCGTGGGTCTGCAGATGTACAGCGTCTCTCCTTCTCGATGAGCGCTAGATCCTATTTGCTGGTAAAAGCGTCAATCAGCAGTAACCAATCCGTGGAAAGAACTGATGCTGAAAATTCACCAATGTCTATTAGCTGCAAACACACACCTCCCCACAGCTCAACAATCCAGGATTCACTGGCAAAATATAGAAATATAGAAAAGCGGTAGTCCTGGAGAGTATAATTAAAACGTCTTTATTTCAAACTCAGATTTAAAACGAATGGCAATCACAAGTAAAAGCATAACAGGTGTGGCACTGTTATGCTTTTACTTGTGATTGCCATTCGTTTTAAATCTGAGTTTGAAATAAAGACGTTTTAATTATACTCTCCAGGACTACCGCTTTTCTATATTTCTTAATAGGTGTATATACATATATATTTATGTGTTAATATGCTTATATACATATATATTTATGTGTTAATATGTGTATATACATATATATTTACATGTTAATATGTGTATATACATATATATTTATGTGTTAATAGGTGTATATACATGTATATTTATGTGTTAATAGGTGTATATACATGTATATTTATGTGTTAATATGCTTATATATATATATATATATATATATATATATATATATATATATATATATATATATTTATGTGTTAATAGGTGTATATACATATATATTTATGTGTTAATATGTGTATATACATATATATACATATATATATATATATATATATATATATATGTGTTAATATGTGTATATACATATATATTTATGTGTTAATAGGTGTATATACATGTATATTTATGTGTTAATATGTGTATATACATATATATTTATGTGTTAATATGTGTATATACATATATATTTACATGTTAATATGTGTATATACATATATATTTATGTGTTAATAGGTGTATATACATGTATATTTATGTGTTAATAGGTGTATATACATGTATATTTATGTGTTAATATGCTTATATACATATATATTTATGTGTTAATAGGTGTATATACATGTATATTTATGTGTTAATATGTGTATATACATATATATTTATGTGTTAATATGTGTATATACATATATATTTATGTGTTAATAGGTGTATATACATATATATTTATGTGTTAATATGCTTATATACATATATATTTATGTGTCAATATGTGTATATAAATATATATTTAAAGGGACACTGTACCCAATTTTTTTCTTTTGTAATTCAGAAAGAGCATGCAATTTTAAGAAACTTTCTAATTTACTCCTTTTATCAATTTTTCCTTGTTCTCTTGCTATCATTATTTGAAAAAGAAGGCATCTAAGCTTTTTTTTGGTTTCAGTACTCTGGACAGCACTTTTTTATTGGTGGATGAATTTATCCACCAATCAGCAAGGACAACCCAGGTTGTTTACCAAAAATGGGCCGGCATCTAAACTTATATTCTTGCATTTCAAATAAAGACACCAAGAGAATGAAGAAAATTTGATAATAGGAGTAAATTAGAAAGTTGCTTAAAATTTCATGCTCAATCTGAATCATGAAAGAAAATTGTTGGGTACAGTGTCCCTTTATGTGTTAATAGGTGTATATACATACATATTTATGTGTTAATATGCTTATATACATGTATATTTATGTGTTAATATGTGTATATACATATATATTTATGTGTTAATATGTGTATATACATATATATATATATTTATGTGTTAATAAGTGTATAGACATATATATTTATGTGTTAATATGTGTATATACATGTATATTTATGTGTTAATAAGTGTATATACATGTATATTTATGTGTTAATAGGTGTATATACATATATATTTATGTGTTAATATGTGTATATACATATATATTTATGTTAATATGTGTATATACATATATATTTATGTGTTAATATGTGTATATACATATATATTTATGTGTTAATATGTGTATATACATGTATATTTATGTGTTAATAGGTGTATATACATATATATTTATGTGTTAATATGTGTATATATATACATATATGTATGTTAATATGTGTATATACATATATATATGTATGTGTTAATATGTGTATATACATATATATATGTGTTAATATGTGTATATACATATATATATATATATGTTAATATGTGTATATACATATATATGTGTTAATATGTGTATATACATACATATTTATGTGTTAATATGTGTATATACATATATATTTATGTGTTAATATGTGTATATACATATATATATGTGTTAATATGTGTATATACATATATATATTTATGTGTTAATATGTTTATATACATATATATGTGTTAATATGTGTATATACATATATATATGTATGTGTTAATATGTGTATATGCACATATAAACGCATACATATATATGTATGTATTTATATAAATATATATTTTTATCTTGCTGGCCAACACTGCAAGATTTGCCGCCTGCGCTGCGCTAGGTGGTTTGACGTGACTCAGGCCATGAAAATGAGGCTCCCACTGCAGCCTATGGAAGCATGCTCTCATGAGCGTAAGGCTTCCAGGCAATGTGAATGTGACCTTGCGCTGGTATTACTGAGTGGAGCGCAAATATCACACTCTCAAAAGCTCAATATTGTGCTCCATTCGTAATCTAGGCCTATGTTTTCAAAGAGATATATACCAGATAATATGGTTACAAATTATAGTTAAAATTATCCTATATTGTGAAATTTGAACCAAAGAAATTTATAAACTACTTCTGCAGTTATTTAAAGTGACAGTCTACTCCAGAATTGTTATTGTTTAAAAAGATAGAGGAACCCTGAAGGAAAACATTGAGGAAAGGGTTATGCAACCCCCATGGAGGCCAAGTGAAGGGGTCAAATGGGGGCCAGTAGGTGAGGGTGGGCGATGGAAGGTAGCGGAAGTGTGGCATTTTAGGATCAGATTGTGCGAGGAGAAGCTTCTGCTTTCCTGCACACAGCTGAATGGCGGGACCCATTGAACGGCAGGTGGCTCTTACCTGTCTTGCTGTGGCTGCTTTCAGGAGCTGTTTGTTCGGCAAGTTTAGAGCTGAGCAGAAGTATGACCGGGAGCATCTAATTTTGACCAGGACGCATAAGGAGAAGCTCCCGCCCTCCCTCTCTCCCCTTTTTCTATGTGGTTTGATCTGTATGTCGCAGCTTGGGGGTGGCGGGGGTGCTTGCCTATTGTATGGTGGTTCTGAACAGAGTGGATTGTTGGTGCCTCCTGTTTGATTGGCAGGGGAGAATTTTATACAAGGGGGCATGCCCTTCTCAGTGGTAGGATCGGCACGTGTTGTGGATGGGCAAGAACCCTGGGGTTTTATGTTTAACTGATTATTGGGTAATGTATGGATATACTATTTATGGTGTTCAATAAAACAAGCTGCGGCCTCCTTGTGCCATGTGTTCATTTAAGTGGAACGTAAGTGCCTAGTATGGGGGTCCAAATAATCCCTTTATTATACAACACTGTTATATTTACACACTGTTTACCTCGGTGATTACCTAGTATCTAAGACTCTGCATACTGCCCCCTAATTTCAATTCTTTTGACAGACTTGCATTTTACATAAAAAAAAACATAGATTTTGATGGCAGATAAGAGTCATAGGCCCAGCAAATCTGTCCAATATTTCCTAAAAGTAAAAACTCATCTAGTTCGTAGGACAGCCTTATGCTTATCCCAGGCATTCTTAAAGTCCCCCACAGTGTTTGTCATTACCACAGTGTTTGTCATTATTCCATGAATCAATCACTCTTCCTGTAAATTAGTGCTTCCGCAAATTACTACTACCCTTTAGCCAATCAGTGCTTACTCATAAATAATTCCACGGAAGTGAACAGAGTGTTATCTATCTGGCACACATGAACTAGCAGTGACTAGTTGTGAAAACTGTCAAAATGCAATTAGATAAGAGGCGGCCTATAAGGGCTTAGAAATTAGAATATGCACCAGCTAGGTTTAGCTTTCAACGAAGAATACCAAAAGAACAAAGCAAATGTGATGATAGAAAAATATATTAAAATCTTTATCTAAAATGTTTATAAAATATACATATATACAGTATATATATAAATATATATATCCAGGGTCTATGATTGTATGACTTTATGAACTTAGATGTAACAAAATTACTTTTTGGTTTGTCTAAAGATATTATAGAGCAGTTTAAAATAATTATAGCCACATTTGTAAGAATGCAGTGGCATTTTAATATTATAAAATTGCTTTTTAAATGGAAGAAGAATTTAGTTCCTTTGATGTTACTTGCTTCAGGGTGTAGTGAGCAAAAGCTAACGACAATGCTTAATGCTTCACCTGACAACCAGGATTCATGGGTAAACGTAAGTTTAATTAAACTACAGTTTTTCTATGTATAATAACTTCAGCATGTGTGCTAGTATATCTGTCACACATAGCATTCAAATGTATTGAAAGTTATATTTATAAATGTGATGAGGTAAAACCGTTTTACAACAATAACACAAACATATACAAGTTTCTATTTACTGTAAACGCTATCAGACCAAACAACCCCCCCCCCTCAGAATGATTTTTTTTTATAATAACTAAACAGCATTTGTTTTAATTAACTTGAAGAATGTCAGTCATGTTAATATACTGAAATATGGTTTGGGAATATAGAAATGGCCCTATAAATCTAGTGGTAAAAAGAGTAGTACCTCAAAAAGGACACGCTGACATTGCCAAACAAATACATTATCTTCTCAATTAAGTAAATTAAGTTAAACATAATAATACACATTCATTTTTATACCAATAAACATTAGCAAAACCCAACTACAAATGCTCACTGTACCCATAACACCCCAATGAAATCCGTTTAAAGACATACACATTTATCTCTATGGTTTTGGAGCCCAACAGGTTAATTATGTCACCTATAAACACCACTATTCATTAATAAAAGGAATCAATCAAAATATAGTCCCTTCAACATGTGATATGAGAAAGCTGCTAAAATTGACATTTTTTTGTCATTAATGGTGCACGTTTAATTTTTGGATTAGGAAATCAGGAGATTAAAGATTCAGATAATTACTTTGTGCTGTTTTTTGGGGTTAGCAATTCTAATATATTTGTGTTATTAATGGCAAAAGCCTTTTAGGATTGTGATCAGTGTAAAACATGCTGATAATACCAAGTGGCATTCGGAAATCTTCAAAATCTTCATCTTCTGAAAACAAAAACAAGATTATGATCAAACCCTAGGTGATTAAATCAGTAGCATTTGCTAAACTATTCTCATCAAAGGATTTCTTTAAAATGTATCTGTGGGATCTAAGGCCCATTGTAAAGATATCCCTGCAAAAGACAATGCCACAATTTAATTGTGTTACTACAGTTAGATCAGTAGTAGGCATGCATTCGTTATCAGAAAATCCAAATAATTAAGATTTTTTTTTTGTATTTTTCAGAAAAACAATAAACATGCAGTCCCTTTAATGAGTCAACAAATTAATGAACAAATGTATGCTATAAAAAAGTAATTGACTTGCTTATGTGATTAAAACAATTACTCTAAAGGTTGTAAAGGCTTTTCTGCAAAAAAATTACACTATTGAATAATGATCCAGCAAAGTCCCCGTGAGCTGATTGATTCATGTGTCAGCCATTAAATAATATGAAATTTACTTTTGTTCTTGGCCAATCCTAACCCTGTTAGAAAAAAAAATGCAAAGTATGCTGCTGGCTTGTAGCAATAGTACTGCCTACTACTTTAACTATATTTAAATTTAAGTTGCTGTTCAGCTGCTATTCTGTTGCCATATAATTGTTCCTTGTAGGAAATAGTGGGTGGAAAATTTTTAATTTACAAAAAAATTCTAAATGGCCCCCTAAGCGAATACTGGACCAATGGAAATATTTTCTTTTCCATGATGAACAGTTAGTCTGAAATAATTTTTTTTGTCAGGAATCATATCTAATTATTGCATACATGTTTTTATATGTTACTTGGCTTTCCATGCCTATTTTATGACACAAATTCTTGTTTAATTTTAAAGCAGACATTATTTAAAGGGACACTGAACCCAATTTTTTTTCAGATAGAGCATGCAATTTTAAGCAACTTTCTAATTTACTCCTATTATCATTTTTTCTTCATTCTCTTGCTATTTTTATTTGAAAAAGAAGGCATCTAAGCTAAGAAGCCAGCAAATTTGTGGTTCAGGACCATGGACAGCACTTGTTTATTGGTGCTGTCCAATCAGCAAGGACAACCCAGGTTGTTCACCAAAAATGGGCCGGCATCTAAACTTACATTCTTGCTTTTCAAATAAACATACCAAGAGAATGAAGAAAATGTGATAATAGGAGTAAATTAGAAAGTTGCTTAAAATTGCATGCTCTAGGAGGAAGAGGAGGAGCCTGAGCACAGACTGCACCTTGCACCTGTGCAGGTATCTCTCCCATGCAGTCGCACCTTGGCGGTAATTCGTGCCTGGAAACCCTCAGGTTGGAGGGACTTACTGCAGCTGGTTTAAACCAACAGCCCAGCTATCCTCCATAGCGTATACACTGACCATACGCTTACGACAGAACTTTACCGGAGAATTCAATATTGTTTTTGCTTAGCATACTCTCCAATCTCACTAAATGTGTGGACAATACCAAAATTTATCCCACCTGCCATTGGGCTAAAGCGAAAAGACATACAAGCAATAAAGCGCTACGGACTTTATCCGAGAAGCCTGAGCAGTTTGTTACTTCTTTTTTTTGGGCAGAAGACAGACGACTACCCCCTGCAGAACCTACCGGTTCCTGATCAAGAGACAGCGTTGCAGCTGCCGCCTCCACCCACCGATGATGCGTGTGGAGAACTGATAGAGCCCCCCTCCTGGTTTGGGGGATCACGGAACCGGCCTCTTACCTCCCGCCGGAACTACGCAGATGAATCCAGTAGGCGGATGAGCATCAGAGCCAGGTGAACCAACTGGGATCTCCTTCACAGAGCTACTCCCGCGGCTGTGGGACGACAACTGCAGAAAAAGTTGCAGGCGGTGTCCGGAGACACGAACCCAGGAGCCTGAAAGACGGTGCTCTGAATCATCCTGGCTAAGATCCCGTAATCTGAATAAAAGCAGGGGTAAGAAGACATAAACTAAGCTACTCTGTCTATGCTCATATCATTAGCTCAGGCTCTCTCTTTAAAAATAATGTAACGCTCCTTTCATCAGGATTGCACTGTAAGGGGGACTTTGTGGACCCAGCTCTCCTATGTATACTGGAACTCTCTCCCATTTTATCTTCTCCTTTTTTTTGCCCGGTGGTTATATCAAGAGTTAATCACAGGCGGCCCCTGACCGGAAAACTTATACCTGGAAACTGATTATTCCTTTTGCTCCCCTAGTTATATCACTGTATGGGGAAATGCTGGAATTAATGAAGGGGACTTATTTTGTTGATGTACAGAGTATGGGCCAATCTTGAGCTAAAATAACGGCTACCACAATTGACTCTTCTGACATAAAGAACTCACTGATTTATGTACTCCCTTTTTAGGGCCTACTAATCCAAAAGTTTAACACAGACCTAGATGCTAAGTGTGTCTTAGGCTTGGCTACATTCTGAAATGTGATAGTTCAGTTTTTGAGTGGAAAAGAAAGGGAATAATCTAAAATAACACTGATACCACCCTAAAAATATACCAATGTTAGATTTTAAATTCTAACCAAGGGCAGGTATACTGTGTTGGAATAACCAAACACTGCCTTTTTTTTTTTTTTTTTTTTTTTTTTTCTCTTTTGTGTTTAAGTACTTTTTTCCCAGTTAGTTAAATGAAATCTGCTGCAAGTTTAACTTCTCATTAAGAAGGTGTATCTGTGCTCTTATGTTTTTACTGTTAGTTTAGAAAGTACTAAAATATTTCTATAATTGCTCTGTTATATCCACCGCACCTAACCTAAAGTGGATTTATAAATACACCCTATATATATGAAGATTGTTAAGAAGTTAGCTATAACATAGTAAGGGGTGAGCTGGAACCTATATCTTAGAACTGGCTCTTACTTAAAAAAAAAAAAAGGAAGAAAGGTGGGAAAGGGAAAGGAAAAAAATGTTTTCCACTCAAAAGGTTGTTCCTGTACCCCTTTGTATTACTGCTTGTTGGGAAAACATTTGAGTATCGTTTTCATCTGTCTTGATATATCTACTCCATTTGACTCAGAGTGAGTTTGTAGATGTATCCTGTTGTTAATTGTCCATCTGATTAAGTACTGCTTACACAGGGATTTATCTTGTTTTGATTTTTACATGGAAACTGCTAAAATCGTAGCTACAATAGAGGCCAGGGATTGGCTGAAATCTATACTTCATATAAACTCCTTATTAAAGTAAAAATCCTTAGGCCCTCTGGCTGGCGTGGGGACTCCCCTACACAGGAATTTACATGCACTACCCCATTAAACTGAGGATTTTCCTCCTCCTTTCTCTCTCTTCTGGTTTTTTTTTTTTTTTTTTCTCACCCCTTTCCCTCACTTCCTCCCCCTCCCCTATTCACACATTCACACTCCTCACATTCTCACTTCCCTACTCCTTTTCTTCACGTAATTCACTCTACTACCTAGGCTAATCACACAGTATATGGATAAATTTCTTCATAGTCACTCCCGGACTCCCCCGCCAGTCATGGCAGCAAAACCAAGAGAGAAAAGGAATAAAAACATTATAGAGACAGCTGTCGAGATACAGCCAACCCCTGCTAATATACTCTCTATTAATGAAACTTTTAACATGCAGACCCTAGTTTCAAACATTGCGGAAGCATTAAATCCTAAATTTGATGCCCTCAGGGCAGAGATTAAACAAGAGATCTCACTCCTGTCCCAAGAATTGAGACAATTCACTAATAGAATTAATGAAGTGGAACAAAGGGTGTCCGATCTTGAGGACCTTACAATCACACATAGTGTAAGCATAGACTCCACCTCAGCTACTTTGTTCAAAATGCAAAGTAAAATTGAAGATTTAGAAAACAGATCTAGGAGAAATAATATCCGCATTATTGGGGTACCCGAAGCAAATCAACCCGAGAACTTAAACTCATTCATCTCAGACACCCTAGTACAGTTACTTAAAATTCCCTCTAGTAATCCCCAAATAGTGGTAGAAAGGGTACATAGAACAGGGAAGCAACAGGTTGACAACAGAGGCAATATTAGACCCAGGCCAGTGATAGCTAAATTACTTAATTTTAACGACAAGGTGACCCTTCTCCAACATTTTCGTAAGAATCAGCCCATAATGTTTAAAGAGAGCAAGATTCTCCTATTTCAGGATTATTCAGCAGAAACATCACTTAAGAGGAGAAATCTAGCTCCAATCTGCTCTAAATTCATCCAGAAGGGTTATCAGGCTTGGATTAACTACCCTGCTAAACTCAAGGTTTTTGTTAAGGGAGAAGTATTTATGTTTGAAAATGCGCAAGAGGCATAAAATCTCCTGAGTCAGTTAAATGCCAGTGAGTGAACTGAATAGGTACCAAAGAAACATGGCACCTGCTTGCCAATATAATTGTCTTTTGGTCTTTCGTTCGTTTTTCCTTTTTTTTTTTTTTTTTTCTTCTTTCTTCTCTCTCTGGTTTATTTATCCCCTCCCCCTTGCCTCCCACACCAATTGCATGTATCTATCCATTGAAATAAATGGTTAACTTTAAAACAGTATCCTGGAATGTAGGAGGTATTACTACCCCTATGAAGAGGAAACTAATTATTACCCAATTAAGGAAACTGAACACTGACATAGCTTTCCTCCAGGAAACGCACCTTAATCTAGAGGAAGTATAAAAATTAAAGACATCATGGGTTAAGGAGATATTTGCCTCACCGGGACAGGGGAGAAAGAGAGGGGTAGCCATTTTAGTGGGGAAAAGAATTAATACAGAAATACTCTATGCCGGGGTGGATCCGGAGGGGAGATCAGTAATTTTAAAAATAAAAATTAACAATCGTGTGTTCACATTGTGTAACGTTTATGCACCTAATATTCTTGACCCAGAATTTTGGAACCAATTGCAGACTGAGATACTTTCTAAGATGGAAGGTAACCTTATTCTTGCAGGTGACTTTAACATGGCCCCTCAGTGCCCACTTGACAGATTGAGACAAAATACAAAACAAAAAAAGCATAAAAAAGATAATTTGGAAGCTAAATTACTCATGAAGCTAATGCAAAACCTAGGCATTAGGGACATATGGAGGATGCAGAATCCTGATGTTAGAGAGTATACCTGCTTATCTAAAGCTCATAAAACATTATCAAGAATTGATTTTTTTCTTATTGACGAAAGATTGTGCACATATGAGATTAAAACAAAAATACTTCCTATATGTTTGTCTGATCATGGGCCAATCATCTTAGACCTCCAGGATAAGCAGCCTAAATTTAAGCCAAATCGTTTTTTTTTCCTTCCTACTTAGCCTCTGACATGAAATTTAAGAACTGGCTTAGAGTTAAGTTTAATGAATATGCTTTCAATAATTCAGAATACAGAGACCGTCCCGCTATTTTCTGGGAGGCAGCGAAAGCTGTGTTGAGAGGCGAAATCATAGCCTATATGGCTTCATTAAACAGGAAGATGCAACAAAAAGAAAGGGAACTAACAAATGCAATAACAAATGCCTATAACCGATTTCTTTTGGACCAAAATCCAGCCAACTGGGATAAATATATTAGTGCAAAAAGTAACAAAGATGATCTTTTATTGTATAGAGAAACCCAAAAAGAATTAAAATTACAATCTAAATTATACAAATTTGGTAATAAATCGGGGAAATTATTAGCTAAATTGGTTAAAAGTGAAAAAAAACCCTCGTTAATTGAGAGATTAGTTGTAGGGGAGACTGAAATTTTCAAACATGAGGAAATAGTGGAAGAATTGAAAAAATATTATCAAGAATTATATTCTGCTAGACTCTCAGACTCAGCTCAAGCGGAAGATTTCTGGAGTAAAATCTCAGTTCCTAAAATCTCTAATGATATATCTGAAACTCTTAATGCCCAAATCACAGAGGAAGAAATTAAGAAAACTATCGCTGATCTTGCTCCTAACAAAACCTCCGGGCCGGATGGGCTGCCCAACGAATTTTTTAAAATTCTATCCTCAGAGATATCAGCACATCTCTGTAAATTATATAACTCCATGTATATAGATGGAGAAGAGATGACAAAATCTTTTTCATCCTCCTATACAACTCTGATACTCAAAAGCGGGAAGGATCCAACTTTATGGGAGTCATATAGGCCAATCGCTTTATTAAATTCCGATTACAAGATTTTTACATCAATTCTTGCACAAAGGCTACAAAAAATACTAGGTAATATCATCCATAAAGACCAATCCGGGTTCTTAAACTCCCGAAACTCTTCAGCAAAAATTAGAGAAATGCTGGTAACAGCAGAATATTTCTTCTATAGGGGGGAGGAGGGGAGGAGATGGGACAGGGCCCCCCCAGATTTAGCGGTTATTTCAGTTGATGCTGAAAAAGCCTTCGACTCTGTTCAATATGATCATCTTTTTTATTCCTTAGAAAAGTTTGGGTTCTCAGGAGGGTTTCTTGATTTTATTAAAAATCTATACAATCAGCCTCATACGAGTCTAATTGTAAATAACTTACTCTCCCCCCAAATTGTTCTGGACAGAGGAACTCGTCAGGGATGCCCCCTCTCCCCTCTCCTCTTCAACCTCTGTATTGAACCCTTGGCAATTGCGATTAGGCAACAACTTGAAGGTATTAAAATAGGGGATTATGAAATAAAATTGGCTCTATATGCAGACGATATCCTTATATATCTATCAAACAGCAAAGTTAACCTCCCTAAACTGCTACAAATCATAGACCAATTTGGCTCCTTCTCAGGCTATAAAGTAAACACTACCAAGTCAGAATTATTCTGGCTTAGGAAAAATAATTCTTCCCCCAGTAATCTTCCTTTTCGTCTAGTTAAAGACTCATTTAAATACTTAGGTATCAATATCCCAAGTGAACCAAAAGATCTATATAAGCTTAATATCTTACCAGTCATCTCAACTTTCAGAGAAAAGCTTAGAAACTGGGAGAGTCTACCACTCTCTATCTCTGGACGGATAGCATTATTCAAAATGGTTATTTTTCCTAAATTACTATACGTTTTGCAGAATACAGCAATAATGCTTCTGGAAAGAGATATACGTTTAATAAATAGCATGCTCAGAAGATTTATCTGGCAAAAAGTTAGACCCAGGATCTCCCTAAATAAACTGTCATCTTCAAAAATTTATGGAGGCTTTGCCCTGCCAGATATAAGGCTGTACAACTTGGCTTTCCTAGCGCGAATTATAGCTGACTGGACCCTCTCTAAGGATTATGTGTTAAATAATAACCTTGAAGAGAAAATATGTTATCCATATTTACCAACAGCCTTGCTACACTGTGAGCCCAAAGATTACCCAGCGAATATTAGACCACTTAAAATGTTTCTCAACCCCTTAAGGGCCTGGAGAAGAATCGGAAAGCTCATAGATATAAACTGGCAGGTATTACAATATCTACCTCTAATAGGTAATCCTAAATTTCAGGCAGGCTTAGATTCATCTGTGATCAAAAAATGGCACTCATTAGGATTGGATAAACTTATATACTTTGTGGAGCAAGAGAGAAAATGTATTAAATCATTTGATGAACTTAAAAATAATTTCAATCTCTCCAACAAGGAGTTCTTCGCATACCTACAGTTAAGGCATTATATTGCAGACTTGATGCGAATAACTAATTGGCGTTGGGACCTAGGCAGATTAGAGGACTGGTTTACACTGGTCAAAAACGGGCTGATGTCTATTACCCCATGCTACCACTTATTGGGAGATGGCAAAGGGAAACACCTTCTCGAAAAACTAGCGCAGGTCTGGAATCTAGACTTAGCGCAGGACTATATCGATAGTCAATTCATAAAAAACTCCATTCGTAGAGTGTCTCAGGCTACAATATCTGCCACCTGGAGGGAGGCTCATCTAAAACTTATACATAGATATTATTATACCCCCGAAAAAGCATTCAAGCTTAAGAATTCAAACTTTGACAAATGTCCTAAATGCTCTAAGATGGCTGCAGACCTGAAACATATGATTTGGGACTGTCCACGGATTAGACAGTGTTGGTCTAAAATGGAATACTGGGCAAAGACATCACTTAAAATCTCTCCTCTGGATCTCTCTCTAACCCAGGTTATATTCTGCTTAAATAATCAAAAAGAGTATAGGTCCAATGAGAACTTAATCATCTCTATTATCTTAGCAGTCAGATACCTAATCTTTAAAAAGTGGAAGTCAAGAAATTTACCAACAATATCAGAAATTAAGAACTTTCTTAAAAAACAATGTATCCTAGAGCAGCGGGATACCAACATTGATAAGGAATCTGACATTAAGCTTTTTTTAAAAAAATGGGCACCACTCATTAAATCACTTACAGAGATAGAAATAGATCAAATAATATTTCCCTTCCAAAACTCAGAGATAGTACTCTTGGGAATATGGTAAAGGAAGATGTGTTTTGAATGTTCTCCATCTTTTGTGCAAGGTGTGTGGAGGGGGGGCTCCCCCTTTTTTTTTTTTTTCTTCTCAACTCATTTTTCTTTATGGTCGTTGTATTGTTGTTTAGGGAAAACAACAAGGGGGGGGGGGGAAAGGGGGAAAATATATTTCAACAGGAAAATAAGTATGGATTGTTTATTATCGATTTAGTTTAGTGGTTTATCTATCTTTTTTCTTTGAAACTATATGAAAATGTATAAACCTGTTGAAATACAATAAAAATTATTTAAAAAAAAAAAATTGCATGCTCTATCTGAATTACAAAAGAAAAAATATTGGGTTCAGTGTCCCTTTAATTAAGTCCCACATTGTATCTTATGCTGAATTACGTTTTTCACATGGATAAAGCCTCAAATCTATGTCCAAAAGAATATGTAATTATTATTTTTTACTATTAAAATTGTTGCCATGTTTTGTAGCTGTTAAATTCCTTGATACTACCGATTTCTTGTTTTTCCATCTTATTTTTTAAACAAAATATTGTGAATAAAGAGTACAACCTTTATATATTTTTTCATTTATATATGGGAAGTTAAACAGATTGAGGTTGTAATGTAACATGGTTACTTATGTATAGTTAAATAATTGCTATATCCTTCTATTATTTATTTTGTCCACTTTACCTGTAATTTAAATCTGAAAATTGATTATTTAGTAGTGGGCCATGTTTTATCTTAAATTTCCCCTTATCTATTTTTCTTGCTGAAGGCAATTATGGATAGATAGAAACAGGCAATAAAATAGACTGTCCAGACACAGGGCTCCCACACAGCCTTGTTTGCACAGAAATAAATAGAAAACAAATCTAAACATGTCAGGGCCCATTGCTTTCTAGAAACTAGAAATTAAACCTTTACACTTAAATTTTCAATATTTCAACAACTAATATAAAATAATAATAATAAAAAAAAAATATTCTTATTATTCTAAGGCATTCCAACCTGTCCCCAGGCCTCCATAACAGGCCAGATTTTAAGGGTATCTGAACTGGAGCACAGGTGAAATTATCAGCTGATTAGTAAACCTGGTTATTTTAGCTGCTCTCACCCAAGGTAATAGTGAAAATCTGGTCTGTTAGGAAGGCCTAAGGATAGGCTAATCTTTGCTTTGAATACACCATTAAAGGGACAGTATACACTCATTTTCATATAACTGCATGTAATAGACACTACTATAAAGAATAAGATGCACAGATACCGATATAAAAATCCAGTATAAAACTGTTTAAAAACTTACTTAGAAGCTTTCAGTTTAGCTTTGTTGAAAAGGTAGTTGGAAAGCCCACTGCAAGTGGGAAATAAGACACTTTTCCCCCCTCCCCCTTCTTTTGCATTTGAAAAGACCCTTTACACAAACAGGAGCAAGCTGGAGAAGGTATACATGAGTATTCACATAAAACTTTGGC
This sequence comes from Bombina bombina, assembly GCF_027579735.1. Classification (NCBI taxonomy): domain Eukaryota; kingdom Metazoa; phylum Chordata; class Amphibia; order Anura; family Bombinatoridae; genus Bombina; species Bombina bombina. The sequence continues at coordinate 594,799,757 of NC_069502.1, forward strand.
GCTTGGTTAGGAGTCTGAAAATCTGAGCAATGTTATTTAAAAATAAGCAAAACTAAACATTTTTTTAAAAAAAAAAACTTCATGGGCTATATAAATTGATCATCTACAAAACATTTATGCAAAGAAAAAATGAGTGTATAATGTCCCTTTAAGTCTAGCATGTATTGTACTTACTGGTTAACATCTCTTAGTGTGCTAAAATGTGGCATGGTTAACATCTCTTAGTGTGCTGAAATGTGGCAGTTTTGTAGCTGTTTTTCAGTTATTTAATGTAAGAATAAAGTGCTATTTTTCAGAAAAATTCCTTTTAACCCCTTAGTGACCAGAGCACTTTTCCATTTTCTGTCCGTTTGGGACCAAGGCTATTTTTACATTTCTGCGGTGTTTGTGTTTAGCTGAAATTTTCCTCTTACTCATTTACTGTACCCACACATATTATATACCGTTTTTCTCGCCATTAAATGGACTTTCTAAAAATACCATTATTTTCATCATATCTTATCATTTACTATAAAAAAAATTATAAAATATGAGGAAAAATGGAAAAAAAACACACTTTTTCTAACTTTGAACCCCAAAATCTGTTACATATCTACAACCACCAAAAAACACCCATGCTAAATTGTTTCTAAATTTTGTCCTGAGTTTAGAAATACCCAATGTTTACATCTTCTTTGCTTTTTTTGTAACTTATAGGGCCATAAATACAAGTAGCACTTTGCTATTTTCAAACCATTTTTTTTCAAAATTAACGCTAGTTACATTAGAACACTAATATCTTTCAGGAATCCCTGAATATCCATTGACATGTATATATTTTTTTTTAGAAGACATCCCAAATTATTGATCTAGGCCCATTTTGGTATATTTCATGCCACCATTTCACCGCCAAATGCGATCAAATACAAAAAATTGTTCACTTTTTCACAAATTTTTTCACAAACTTTCAGTTTCTCACTGAAATTATTTACATACTGCTTGTGCAATTATGGCATAAATGGTTGTAAATTCTTCTCTGGGATCCCCTTTGTTCAGAAATAGCAGACATATATGGCTTTGGCATTGCTTTTTGATAATTAGAAGGCCGCTAAATGCCACTGCGCACCACACGTGTATTATGCCCAGCAGTAAAGGGGTTAATTAGGGAGCATGTAAGGAGCTTTTTGGGGTAATTTTAGCTTTAGTGTAGTGTAGTAGACAACCCCAAGTATTGATCTAGGCCCATTTTGGTATATTTCATGCCACCATTTCACCGCCAAATGCAATCAAATTAAAAAAAACGTAACATTTTTCACAATTTTAGGTTTCTCACTGAAATAATTTACAAACAGCTTGTGCAATTATGGCACAAATGGTTGTAAATGCTTCTCTGGGATCCCCTTTGTTCAGAAATAGCAGACATATATGACTTTGGAGTTGCTTTTTGGTAATTAGAATGCTGCTAAATGGCGCTGCGCATCACACGTGTATTATGGCTAGCAGTGAAGGGGTTAATTAGGTAGCTTGTAGGGAGCTTGCAGGGTTAATTTTAGCTTTAGTGTAAAGATCAGCCTCCCACCTGAAACATCAGACCCCCTGATCCCTCCCAAACATCTCTCTTCCCTCCCCTACCCCACAAATGTCCCCGCCATCTTAAGTACTGGCAGAAACTCTGCCAGTACTAAAATAAAAGGTATATTTGGGCTTTTTTGTGCATTTTTTGTTAGCATATTTACATATGCTTCTGTGTAGGGATCCCCCTTAGCCCCCAACCTCACTGATCCCCCACTAAACAGCTCTCTAACCCTCCCCCTCTGACTTAATGTGCGCCATCTTGGGTACTGGCAGCTGTCTGCCAGTACCCAGTTTAGTGAAAAAAATGCTTTTTTTTTAAATAAAATATGTCCCTTTTCTGTAGTGTAGCTTTCCCCCCCCCCAAGACCAACCCCCCACCCCTTCCAGATCCCTTAGATGGTTTTGAAAAAAAGTTTATTTAATTTTTTTTTTACTTTTACTTTTTTACTTTTCTGTAGTGTAGCGGTTCCCACCCACTAACGCCCCGTGCACGCACCCGCCCGCCACCCCCCGTGCACGCGCGCACGCCCGTGCGCGCCCCCGACGGTCCCGATCCCGATCCCGCCCCCCGTGACGTCACGCGCAACACCGATGGCCGCCCACCCGCCTCCCAATTCGGCTCCCACCCACCAACGATACCGGCCATCGATGTCCGGTGCAGAGAGGGCCACAGAGTGGCTCTCTCTGCATCGGATGGCCATGTATGGTTATTGCAGGATGCCTCCATATCGAGGCATCACTGCAATAACCGGAAAGCAGCTGGAAGCGAGCAGGATCGCTTCCAGCTGCTTTCCACACCGAGGACGTGCATGGTACGTCCTCAGGCGTTAACTGCCTTTTTTTTGAGGACGTACCCTGCACGTCCTCGGTCATTAAGGGGTTAATCTCATTCACTAGTGGGTTTTTTTTTACTCCTATTCCATGTTTTTCAAAATCTGAATGATCACTACCCAAGAAATAACAATATATTTGTATTGGGAAATGTCCAGTCAGATCTAAGCAGATAGTGGGAAAATAACCCATACGATGCATTATCAGCAATGGCTTCAGTGATCAAAATCTTTTCAACCATGGGTTTTGCACTTTCTTTTTTTTAAAAAAAGGACACATTGAATTAAACACACAAAGGGAATTGATAAAGTGCAAAACTGAACTTTTCAACATGTTTGACAGCAGGGCCGGCGCTTTTGTAAGGCAGTCCAGCAGCCACCTTAATACGCCCCCAGCAGGGGGCGCCGGATCTGCCTGGCTGCCCGCATTAGCAAAACAGCGTATTGAAAAATTATTTATGTGCGCACAGAGCAAGGTGACGGCACACACAATTACTAACTCTGTCAGAGTCACATATTTCTGTCCCACCGGCTGCTTATCAGCCATTTGCTCTGCTGTGACCATATGTGCTTATATATTGTAAATTAACATTTCTAGTATCATCGCACATGGCAGCGCATAGCTCTATCTGACTGAGAGTGAGAGACAGTCAGTGATCAGGAGCAAATTGGGAACAGACAGCGGTGATGCCGACAGATGGAAGGAAACAAATATGCTGCATGCTGGGCCTCATGACTGTTATGTAAGACAATAAAATGATTTTCAAATTGAGGCAGAGGCTGCCACGTAAGTGACCCCCATGCGGCCACGTCCACCCACCCAGATGGCCAGAGAGATCGGCAGTACACTGTGAGAGCCGAGCTAGGATGGAGGATTATGGCGCTTTATATTTTCAAATTTCATATCAAATCTAATGCACCACTTACACATTAGTCTCCGACTCCCTATTAGCCTATGCACTGCACAGACTGTCCATGATCACTAGAAGAACCCAGGTCAGGTGTAAAACATTGGTTCTGCATTAAATCATGGAGTGACATGGGGATAATACGTTAAATAACAAATAACAAATATATATACATATATTTATATATATATATATATATATATATATATATATATATATATATACATATATATATACACATATATATATGTATATATATATATATATATATATATATATATATATATACCGTATATATATATATATATATATATATATATACACACACACACATATATACTGTGTATATATATATATATATATATATATATATACACACACACACATATATACTGTGTATATATATATATATATATATATATGTGGAATTGAAATATATATGTGTGTGTGTGCATATGTATATATATATATATATATATATATATATATATTTGTTATGCAACACTACCACTGTTTGATTTGTTATGCAGCACAATCACTGTCTGATTTGCTATGCAGCACAACCACTTTCTGATTTGTTATGCAGCACAACCACTTTCTGATTTTATTATGCAGCACAACCACTGTCTGATTTGCTATACAGCACAAACACTGTCTGATTTGTTATGCAGCACAATCACTGTCTAATTTGCTATGCAGCACAACCACTCTCTGATTTGCTATGCAGCACAACCACTGTCTAATTTGTTATGCTGCACTACCACTGTGTGATTTGCTATGCAGCACAACCACTGTCTGATTGTATATGCTGCACTACCACTGTTTGATTTGCTATGTTGCGCTTTGAATTTAGCCACAAATCAACAAGTGCTACCCAGGTGCTTAAAGAAAAATGGGCCAGCTCCTAAGCTGCTTACACAGATACCTAAATACAGATACCAAGATAATGAAGAAAAATTGATAATAGGAGTTGATTAGAAAGTCGCTTAATATACAATGCTCTATCTGAATTATGATATAAAAAATGTGGGTTTCATATCCCTTTAACTAGCAATGGGATGGTATGTAATCGGTGGGGGGGCAGCAAAATGTATCCTCGTCTGTGTGGCCAAAAATCCTAGCACCAGCCCTGTTTTACAGTATCCCAAGATGATTTGGATAGTTATATTATCTTGCGCATGTGCAATATACTCTGAAATGGTCACAGACACCTTTTTAGAAGTTTATATCAATTCATGGTCTAGAATCATTAAGCTTTTATTCAGTATTATTGTATAGTTCTGTAGTAGTGGGTGGGACATGTATTTATATGTAAATGTATTTTATAGACAGATATACACTATCTCGTACAAATAAAGAGATCTGCAGGAAACGTGAGAACATGAAAATCGCAGCTGCAACATTGACAAAATGGCATTTAGCACCTGCTCTCTTAATAAAAAAAAATGTTTATACTAGCAATTTTGGGATTGTAAATTAAAGTATTCACTTCTTTACAAACCTGCTTTTTCTTGCCAATATGTTTTTACGGTTGGGAGATAAATATTTGCCATTGAGTCTTCTTTGTTTAAAACCGTGATATTCTTACAGTTATAGGCAAAGGAAAAGACTTTTCTATGTGAGTGAGAATTGTAAGTCACAATGTTTTTTTTTTTAAAATTGCAGTTTGTAACGTGAGTTTTTTAAAACATGCGGCTAGATTACGAGTCTTGCGTTAGCCTTAAAAAGCAGCGTTGAGAGATCCCAACGCTGCTTTTTAACGCCCACTGGTATTATGAGTCTGGCAGGTACAGGTGTACCGCTCACTTTTATTCCGTAGCTCGAACTTACTGCAAATCCCTTTACGTAAATTGCGTATCCTATCTTTTTATTGGGACTTGCTTAACGCCGGTATTATGAGTCTTGGAAGAAGTGAGCGGTAGACCCTCTCCTGTCAAGACTCCTAGCGCATTTAAAAGTCAGTAGTTAAAAGTTTTATGGGCTAACGCCGTAACATAAAACTCTTAACTAAAGTGTTACAAAGTACACTAATACCCATAAACTACCTATTAACCCCTAAACCGAGCCTCCCCCCACATCGGAAACACTTTAATAAAGTTTTTAACCCCTAATCTGCCGACCGGACATCGCTGCCACTGTAATAAATATATTAACCCCTAAACCGCCGCACTCCCGCCTCGCAAACACTAGTTAAATTTTATTAACCCCTAATCTGCTGTCCCTAACATCGCCGACACCTATCTACATTTATTAACCCCTAATCTGACACCCCCAACGTCGCAACTACTATAAAACTACTATAAAATTTATTACCCCCTAAACCTAAGTCTAACCCTAACCCTAACACCTCCCCTAACTTAAATATAATTTAAATAAAACGAAATAAAATTACTACAATTAAATAAATTAATCCTATTTAAAACTAAATACTTACCTATAAAATAAACCCTAAGATAGCTACAATATAACTAATAGTTACATTGTAGCTAGCTTAGGGTTTATATTTATTTTACAGGCAACTTTGTATTTATTTTAACTAGGTACAATAGTTATTAAATAGTTATTAACTATTTAATAACTACCTAGTTAAAATAAGTACAAATTTACCTGTAAAATAAATCCTAACCTAAGTTACAATTACACCTAACACTACACTATCATTAAATTAATTTACTAAATTACCTACAATTAAATACAATTAAATTAACTAAAGTAAAAAAAAAAACCCCACTAAATTACAGAAAATAAAAAAATAATTACAATTTTTTTAAACTAATTACACCTACTCTAATCCCCTAACAAAATAGAAAAGCCCCCCAAAATGATAATATTCCCTACCCTATACTAAATTACAAATAGCCCTTAAAAGGGCTTTTTGCGGGGCATTGCCCCAAAGTAATCAGCTCTTTTACCTGAAAAAAAAAAATACAATACCCCCCAACATTAAAACCCACCACCCACACACCCAACTCTACTCTAAAACCCACCCAATCCCCCCTTAATAATCAGCCAATCGGAATTAAGGTAGGAAAAATCCTATTGGCTGATTGGATCAGCCAATAGGATTAAAGTTCAATCCTATTGGCTGATCCAATCAGCCAATAGGATTGAGCTCGCATTCTATTGGCTGTTCCAATCAGCCAATAGGATTTTTCCTACCTTAAAGGGACATTAATCACTTTGAGATGGTAATATAAAATGATAAATTGTATATATAAAACAGCTCTGCAATATACTTTCATTATTTATTTTGTCCTCTTTGCCTGTAATTCCATTCTGAAATTGTGAGCTGTTCAGCTCCTGTTAGAAATGGAAGTGTAGAACACTGTTAAATCCAGCACAACCATTGGCTGCACACTCTAGTGACCTATTTATAACTGACCCTAATTGGCCACAGCAGAGAAGGTAACACAAGTTACAACATGGCAGCTCCCAGTGTTTTATAGAAACTAAAACTTTACACTTATTTTGTCACATTTTAAACAACTAATGAAATTTTAAAAAATACATCTACTTGTTAGTCATGGACTAATCTTTTCTTTGAATGCATCATTCTATCTAGCGTGTATTTAGTGTTTAATGTCCCTTTAATTCCGATTGGCTGATAGAATCCTTTCAGCCAATCGGAATTCAAGGGACGCCATCTTGGATGACGTCATTTAAAGGAACCTTCATTCGTCGGGAGTCATCGGAAGAAGAGGATGCTCTGCGTCGGCTGTCTTCAAGATGGACCCGCTCCGGATGGATGAAGATAGAAGATGTCGCCTGGATGAAGCCTTCTGCCCATCTGGAGGTCCTCTTCCGCCCAGATCGGATGAAGACTTCTGCCCCTCTGGAGGACCACTTGTGCCTGGCTGGGTGAAGACGGCTCAAGGTAGGGTGATCTTCAAGGGGGTAGTGTTAGGTTTTATTAAGGGGGGATTGTGTGGGTTTTAGAGTAGGGTTGGGAGTGTGGGTGGTGGGTTTTAATGTGGGTGTGGGTATTGTATTTTTTTTTTACAGATAAAAGAGCTGATTACTTTGGGGCAATGCCCTGCAAAAAGCCCTTTTAAGGGCTATGTTACAAACTGCTATTTGTGACTGGCCCTTTAAATGGAAGGTTGCCCTGCTTCCCTGGATTTTGGAGAAGCCTATTTGCCAGCCTCCTTCCTCATGACTATGGCCCCTGGAAGATTGTGCCCCTGAGAACATATTAACTTTTATTGGGTGTGTATGGCCCTTTAAGAACCATCTGGGGACATATTGTGACTTTGATGAACAATGCCCCTTTAAGACTATGTCCCTAGACCTGTGAAATGACTTGTCCCTGGCTTTCTCCCACTTGGTTCAGTTTCATTGTGTGCCATTAAGTGCTATGTGACAGACCCTTCGGTCAGAACTACAGAGATAACTTTGTTCAGCTTCAAGAAGCATTCTAAATACAAGTTTGCTGGGATCAGCTCTAATTAAGTTTAGTGATAAAACATTCCCATTGTCTAATCAGACTTCTAGTAGTGATAAGGTGGACTGCATTGTTTTATCGTGTGTAATGTTATCTGCTGAAGTAAATGTTGTGGCCTGTCAAAGGGAGTGTCTCTATCTAATATCAAATGTGTGATGGGGGATTTTATGCCTCTCCCTGAGAGTGTCCTGTTTGCATGTAACCTAAATAAAAAGCAGGCTGTGTGCTCCAGCACATCAGACCTATTTTCTGTCCCTCTAACTTGCAGCTTTGACTCATGTTTGTAGGGGACAGCTTCAGCTAATATCACTACAGGGATTGCTGACTATGGTGCTGATGATTCTTTGGTGAGCGCTAGGAGCATCCTTTTCTACGGTCCAACTTCCAGCCAGCCTGGAGGCAACCGTAACATTTGGCGGCAGCGGTGGGATCGCGTCCTAGTGCAAGGAGCAGCACCACAACAGCACTGGTATCGTAGGAGAGTTATTGAGGGCAACGCTAGCCACTGCGCAGCGTCCCTACCTACAGCAGCATGGAGCTGACAAGACACTATTCAGAACCCTGTGAAGAGCACCTCAACCTGATCCGTCGCTATGAGGGCGCGGATTTCGTTCCAGAGGTAAAGAGGCGGCTAGTCCGATATGGTCCAGACCCTGCACAGGAGGTAGTCAGTCGCATCATCCGGGAATTGGATACGGAGAACAAAGCGGCACGAGCCTTTGAGCGCCAACTGTGGAGTTTGAGGGTCTGGACACCTGGTCTCCAGCGAGAAAGTGAGTCACAGGAAGCGGAGAGCAACGACCTCCCTTCCCAGCGGCAGCCAGAGTTACAGGGAGAGGAGAGCAGCGACCTCCCTCCCCAGCGGCAGTATACCGTGCAGAGGGAAGAGACAACCAGTCCCCTTCCCCAGCCAGAGATACCAGAGGCAGCAGGCCTCATAGACTGGTCCTGGGAGGACCCCCAGCAGGCAGGTGGAGATGGGACCGCAGTCTCTCTACCGGCCCTACAGGGATGCTGGGCAGGCGGCCCAGATCCCCAGCGACAGACCCAGCTACAGGGAGGGGAGAGCATCGACCTCCCTCCCCAGCCGGAGTGTGCCTTCCAGGGAGAGGAGACAACCGGTCTCTATCCCCAGCCGCAGCATGTTCCACAGGAAGCGGAGAGCATCGACCTCCCTTCCCAACGGCCGCCGGAGTATCAGGAGGAGGAGGTAAGCCAATCTCCCCCTCCCCAGCTAACTCCTAACTTGGGCCCAGGGTTAACAGTGGAGATGTTAACCCCCACTGACCCCCACGTTCCCTTTGCCACCGGGCAGGACTATGCCCCAATTCCCCCAGCAGAAGAGCTGGCATCAGAACAGAGCGCTGCTGGCCTCTGCCCTACAGACCCCCTTGTTACAGGACTGGCCTGCAAACCCCTCACCCCAGCAGAGGCGCTGGCACCAGGGCAGAGTGCCGCTGGCCTCTGCCCCCCAAGTACCATCAGCTATTTGCCCAGCTGCGCCAGGAAGGCAGAGGATGCTACACTTTCATCCTATAACCTGGAACCTACAGGCCAGTGCTACTTGTTGTGGGGGGGCTGCTTTGCTGCTAGTGTTTATTTGTGGGTGGGTTGCGAGACTAACTTAGGCACTGACCGACAGAAGGTCAGGTGCCTTGTTAGTCTCCCTCCAAAAGGGGAGATATGTTACAAACTGCTATTTGTGACTGGCCCTTTAAATGGAAGGTTGCCCTGCTTCCCTGGATTTTGGAGAAGCCTATTTGCCAGCCTCCTTCCTCATGACTATGGCCCCTGGAAGATTGTGCCCCTGAGAACATATTAACTTTTATTGGGTGTGTATGGCCCTTTAAGAACCATCTGGGGACATATTGTGACTTTGATGAACAATGCCCCTTTAAGACTATGTCCCTAGACCTGTGAAATGACTTGTCCCTGGCTTTCTCCCACTTGGTTCAGTTTCATTGTGTGCCATTAAGTGCTATGTGACAGACCCTTCGGTCAGAACTACAGAGATAACTTTGTTCAGCTTCAAGAAGCATTCTAAATACAAGTTTGCTGGGATCAGCTCTAATTAAGTTTAGTGATAAAACATTCCCATTGTCTAATCAGACTTCTAGTAGTGATAAGGTGGACTGCATTGTTTTATCGTGTGTAATGTTATCTGCTGAAGTAAATGTTGTGGCCTGTCAAAGGGAGTGTCTCTATCTAATATCAAATGTGTGATGGGGGATTTTATGCCTCTCCCTGAGAGTGTCCTGTTTGCATGTAACCTAAATAAAAAGCAGGCTGTGTGCTCCAGCACATCAGACCTATTTTCTGTCCCTCTAACTTGCAGCTTTGACTCATGTTTGTAGGGGACAGCTTCAGCTAATATCACTACAGGGATTGCTGACTATGGTGCTGATGATTCTTTGGTGAGCGCTAGGAGCATCCTTTTCTACGGTCCAACTTCCAGCCAGCCTGGAGGCAACCGTAACAGGCTATTTGTAATTTAGTATAGGGTAGGGAATTTTATTATTTTGGGGGGCTTTTTTATTTTGTTAGGGGGATTAGAGTAGGTGTAATTAGTTTAAAAATTTTTTAATTATTTTTTTATTTTCTGTAATTTAGTGGGTTTTTCTTTTGTAGTTTAGTTTATTTAATTTAATTGTATTTAATTGTAGGTAATTTAGTAAATTAATTTAATGATAGTGTAGTGTTAGGTGTAATTGTAACTTAGGTTAGGATTTATTTTACAGGTAAATTTGTACTTATTTTAACTAGGTAGTTATTAAATAGTTAATAACTATATAATAACTATTCTACCTAGTTAAAATAAATACAAAGTTGCCTGTAAAATAAATATAAACCTTATGCTAGCTATAATGTAACTATTAGTTATATTGTAGCTATTTTATGGTTTATTTTATAGGTAAGTATTTAGTTTTAAATAGGAATAATTTATTTAATTGTAGTAATTTAATTTAGTTGTATTTAAATTATATTTAAGTTAGGGGGGTGTTAGACCTAGGTTTAGACTTAGGTTTAGGGGTTAATAAATTTAATATAGTAGTGGCGACGATGGGGTGGCAGAATAGGGGTTAATAAATATAATTTAGTTGTCGGCGATGTTAGGGGCAGCAGATTAGGGGTTCATAGGGATAATGTAGGTGGCGGCGGTGTCCGGAGTGGCAGATTAGGGGTTAAAAATATAATGCAGGTGTTGGCGATGTCGGGGACGGCAGATTAGGGGTTAATAAGTGTAAGATTAGGGGTGTTTAGACTTGGGGTTCATGTTAGGGTGTTAGGTGTAGACATAAATTATATTTCCCCATAGGAATCAATGGGGCTGCGTTAGAAGCTGAACGCTGCTTTTGTGCAGGTGCTAGGTTTTTATTCAGCTGAATCTGCCCCATTGTTTCCTATGGGGAAATCATGCACAAGCATGTTTTGCCAGCTCACCGCTACTGTAAGCAACACTGATATTGAGGTGAGATGTGGATCTAAATTTTGCTCTACGCTAACCTAACGCCGGGTTTAAAATAGCCCGTAATACCAGCGTTGTCTTAAGGGAGCATTGAAAAAAAGTATTAAGAGGGATATTGTGATATTAGAGTAATACCACAAATCCCCTATAGGAGGCGCTAATGACTCAGGGCAGAAAATAGTACTGAAATACAATCAAAAACCCTTTGGTGATACCAAAAATGTAAAAAAACTATAAAACAATATATAGAAAATAAATGGTAAAATCTGTAAAATGTACAATATAAAACATAAAATATAATGATAGAATAAAAAATATATATATGAGAATACAGACGTATCAATAGGTGAAATGGGAAAGATCCCAACTGAAGTCCAAATAAGTCCAAATAAATGGAAGTAGAAATAGAAGGCAGCTCTCGGTCTTCACCCAAACGATGGTGTATCTTCAAAAAGAGGTTTCACTGCAAGGAAAACAGAAACAGAGGCGCCACATGTGTAGATCAATCAAAACAGACAATATCCAAGTTAGATGAGATACAGGATACTCACAAACGTGAAGGCACTCTCTTGTGCCTGTAGGAGCGGGCTGGTATTTAAACAGCAAACCAGCTAGCTGTACCAAGGGATCCCCGTCAGGATATCCTCGCAACAGTAATCCTTCACTAGATTGATTCCAGCAAAAAGGAAAAAATGTTCAGAGGGGAGGAAGGCTAAACAGCCTTATGGTTACTGGCAAGGGAAATGCCACACGAACACCAAATTTGTTTAAAAAGTATCAAGTATTTTATTTTACAAAAGATAAAAAATACCATCAATAACAAATTACAGCTTGGTGTATTTAATGGCAAATCTCCTTGTATATAGAGATAATAGCGACGCGTTTCTCAGGGAAGACCCTGTTTCATCAGGCTTGTATACTCTAGAACCATTTAAAACCCCTTTATATAGGGATCAGTAACCATATGTTTGCAATAAACCCTCCCCTTCCTTGACATAAACCAATGAAACCTTTTCTTTCCGAAAACTCCCACTTGTTGCCTTAATTAGAAGTTTATAATAGTTTTTCCTTTAGTATTATGTCCACTTGATCAGTAATCTGTGAGCCCATATCCTAATGTGGTTATGTGTGATGTTAGATCTAGATCGTAATGTGTCGATTGTGAGATAATTAAAAGTGTATGAATGTAAACATACTTCATCGGTGATCGTTTTTTGACCAATTAAAAGCCTGCTTTAGGAGGCTTGTACAATTTGAAACACCTAATTGGTTCATGTGCTCTTAGTTTGATGACTACAATTACCATCATACCTCTCTACCGGAACTATAAGGAAATAGAATTTGCCTAATTGTGAATTGTTCTCTGACCGTCTAATTTCAGTGACTACAAGTACCATAATGCTTCTCTAGTCTCTACCGGAAGTGCCCGGATAGTGTGTCTGCGTGACTGTTATTTTGTAGTCTTTTTCGTCTAAGTGGGGGCTTGTACTTAATAATCCATTCGATTGGTTGGTGTCACATTCCCACTTTAACTGCAGTTTGACTCTGATGGACTACAACTCCCATCATGCTTCTCTGTGTCCAATAGAAACCGCTATCTGGTGTCTAATGGGCATCCACTTGGAGTCTCCCTATACAGGCGCATTTGGTTCACTCGCAATGGTTTTGCAGATGTACCCATTGCGCTCCTAAGTGTAATGGTGGGGGCAGAATTACATACTCTAAATTATGAATAACATGTTAATGAATAATATGATTGCTCTAAAACAATTTGCTCCATTGCTTATAATACTCGATCTTTAATTAGGTCAATGTGATAGCACAATAACAAATGTAAAGTGCTGTAAATAAACTTTGCTGAATACACTCTATATACTTTAACTATGAAATTAAAAACGTGTACCGATTTAAACATAAAAATATAATGTCAGTGCATATAAATTTATAGTTAAAGTGACTCAACCTTTTACACCTAATGTATATATTTTTCTAACTAATAAAAAATATTGGTGCACCTTAATCTAAATTATATGTATTATTTTATACCATATATTAGTCATCAGCCTTATGACAATGGTAATATTAATGAAGATAAAGATTATGCCAAGTGTGGTGTTCAATATTATGCTGAATGTGTTATGAAGAAAAAGAATATGAGTGGTCCTATTATTACCACTGGTGGCTGACAAAACCTAAGTGCGTGTATATATGTGTAATTTTCAAACATAGTGAAAATGATTGTGATAGTGAATTCCTAATAGTGTTTAAAGCTACCACTTAATACCACTTATAATGATGATGAAGTTGTGATGTCACCTATACTGCTGTGTCTATGATTATTTATCATGTGTATGATGGTGTGATAAATTATTATCCCAATTGGATGTAACTAGGCAGCAAGTGAGCTCGGAAAGTAAAGTATACCAAGAATTCCCACTGTTTAACACAGTGAAAAAAGGAAATATAAAGAACATCACCAAATCAGTGAATGATACCGTGTTAAACATACAAATCTTAAAAAAATTTTTTTTTTTTTTGGTAAACAGAGCCCATAATAATTATAACCATAGTATACTAATAACTTCAGAAATTGACATATTATGAAATAGCTTAAGAAAACGCAGCAGAGTCTATGACTTCATTGAGGCCAGTTGGAAATAAACTATTGAATTTAAAGATCCAATATGTTTCTCTTTGTCTCAACTTCCTGAACCTATTGTACAGATTACTTTTAGGAATACATTCTATTGGGGTGATTTTAAATGGACATTTACCAGATATAGATTTTTGACAGGTGTGACGGGATACGCTATGTTTAGATGATTTTACCTTAATGTTTCTTAAGTGTTCACTCCACCGAGTTCTGACCTTCCTACAGGTCCTGCCTATATATTGTATCCCACATTCGCATGTGAGTACATAGATAACAAAATTAGAGTCACAAGTCATTTTGTTTTTGATGGAAAAAGTCTCCCCGGTGTTATGTGAAACAATCTCAGTGGAACCTTGCGTGATGTGGTCACACATAAAACAAAGTTTCTTTCCACATCTAAAAGCTCCTATCCTATTAAAGATGTCATTACCTTTCTTTCTTGTTCCTCTAAACTTATTCACCATATTCCTTTTTGACATAACAACCTTACTAGGAGCTAGTTTCTGTTTATATGTAGGTGCTCTTTTAAAAACTAATTTTGGTTGTAGTGGTAAAGTTTTATTTAAAATCGGATCTTTAAGGAGGATAGGCCAATGTTTTTTTAGGACTTTGTTAATGATTCTGTGGTTAGAATTATACTGTGTGACAAATAGTGGTTGTTTGTTAAATGTAGTTTCTTTCTGGCTATTATGTTGATCTGAGGTAGTGACTGTTGATAGCAAAAGTTCCCTATCAAGGTCCCTGGCTCTCTGTTGGCCCGAATTAATTAATTCAGAGGGATACCCTTTTTCTAGGAATCTGGATGTGAGTATGCTTGCTTGTTTATTATATTGTTCTACTGTGCTGCAGTTCCTGCGTAGACGACAGAACTGACTATACGGAATATTTGTTTTCCATCTTGTTAGATGGTTGCTTTGGAAATGTAAAAAATTATTACAGTCCACTTTTTTAAAAAAAGTGGATGTTGATATATTACCTATTGCATCCCATGATAGTGTCACATCTAAAAATTCAATATTGTTTTTTTGTATATTATGTGTAAAACTGATACCCATACTGTTCCTATTAAGATGTGCAACAAAGTCAAGAGCCTCAGGTACTGAACCATCAAAAATAAATATTAGATCATCTATGTAACGGCCATAGAACACCAGATTGCCCCTCCATCGCGAGTTGTAGATATATAGATCCTCAAATTGACCCATAAAAAGGTTTGCGAAACTGGGGGCAAATCTGGTGCCCATGGCCGTTCCTTTGATCTGTAAATAAAAAGTGTCCAAAAACTGAAAATAATTGTGTTTCAGAATAAAATTAATAAGTGATAGCAAATAATCCTGTTGTTGTTCAGGCATGAAAAAGTCTCTATTCAAATACATCTGTGTGGAGGATATCCCTAGATTATGAGATATATTAGAATAAAGGGACCCCACATCACATGATAGCCACAGATAGTTCCCCTTGTTTTTAATGTCGGATATTTTGTTCAGGAGGTCTCTTGTATCTTTGATGTAAGAAGGGAGATTTATGACATATCTCTGGAGATAGATATCTATGTACTCCGATAGTTTATCAGTTATGCTATTCATGCCCGCTATGATGGGTCTACCTGGCGGGATTCTTTCGTTTTTGTGGAGTTTAGGCAGATGGTAATAATACGGTGTGCTGGGGTGGTCAGGTGTGAGATATCTTTTCTCTTTTTTTGTGAGGATATTCTCCATAAGACCTTGTTCTAATAAAAGATTTAGTTTCTTTATATAATCTGTAGTGGGATCGAAAGACAATTTAGTGTAGTAATTAGTGTCATCTAGGATCCGTCGGGCCTCTTTAATGTAATCAGAATAGTTCTGTAAAACTATGCCGCCGCCCTTGTCTGCCTGACGGATGACCAGATTTTTGTCATCCGTCAGGCTTCTAAGGGCCCTGGCTTCATTAGGCCATGTACGCTTTTTGCCTATAATTCTATTGGGCATAGACTCAAAGTCTTCTAAGACTAGTTGTTGGTATAGGTCTATATAGGACACTTCCTCTTTAGGCGGGTGAAAAGTTGACAGAGGTGCCAGAGAAGTATGAATTACTCCTTCGAACAGCTCTTCTGTTAATTGGCTAGGCTCATATGTTAATATGGAGGTGGAGTTTCTTGTTTGTTGTGTATCTAATAGTATCGGGGCCCCTTCAATGTTGTGTTTTCTCATAGCTTTGACAGCAAAGTACCTTTGTAACGCTAGTTTGCGAGTATATTTGTTGAGGTCAACAAATAATTCAAATATATTGTGAGAATTCGGAGGGCAGTAAGACAATCCCCTTCCCAACACCCTGATTTCATCGTCAGTGAGGGAATGTGAGGAGAGGTTAAAAATCCCTTTCTTTAATTTCTGAAGTCTTTCTTTTTGGTAGGTTTTCCCTCTCCCTCTCCTTCCCCGTTTGGGTAAGGTCTTTTCTTTTGATTGGTTGAGGGATTGGGTTTCCTCCATAGGGGTGCCAGATTGGGGGTCCCTAAAAAAACCTCAGATGAAGTTGATGGAATATTATCCATTCTATGTGTAGTAGACCTATCTACCCTAGGGTGGTCAAAGGTATTGTCTTGTACTGAATTCAGAGCTTGAAACCTATTTGAGACTGGAATATGGTTAGGGTTGTTATATTCATGGTGTTCTACCATTCCTCTGTAGTCTCTGTCTGAATATGTGAATCTGTGGGAATTATCCCCATTGGCTTGATGTTGGTTCTCACGCGGAAAAAATGTGTTATTGTGTGGATAGTTGTTATTGTGATTGATATGTTGAATTGTATTCCTTCCTGAAGTATCATTATTATGGTAGTTGTGTTTATTTTTATTTCTGTTCCTATTTTGTCGTTTATGATTCTGTACTACAGTCCAATCACTATTTGTATTGGTTTTAGTTCTATTATAAGTGTATACTTCACCTTTATTATAATCATCCTCATCTCTCTTTAGTTTTGAATTTTTGTTAGTAATAATCTCTGTCTGAAAATCATCAACTGATTTGATGGTCTGATTATTAAGTTTAAGGTATTCTGGATGTTCTTTGAACTTTTCTAATTCCTTTTGTGTAGAATCTATCTCTATCCCAATCTCATCTACCAAATGTTGTCTGTGAGAGATGAGCAAGTCAATAAGATTAAATGAACATTCATCTAAAATATTATACCATTTTGTCAATAGTTCTGGGTTATTCTTAAAAGAACAATTCTTAAAAACACGTAAACCTCTAGGGATCTGTTTCTTTTCTTTGTATTTTTTCAAACAATCTAGATCCCACCAATGCCTATTCTCATTTTTCAGTAAATCTTCCAATTTATAGAAAAGGCTTTCTATACTAGCATTGATGGCAGGATCTATGATGGTTTGTATACATCCCTCATTATTAGTGGAATTTTGTCTCCTTAGTGCTCTTTCAGAGGAGGATAACATAGTAAAAAAGCAGCTCTCCTATCAAACCAAACCGGTACTTGACTGCAAAAAGTATTAAGAGGGATATTGTGATATTAGAGTAATTCCACAAATCCCCTATAGGAGGCGCTAATGACTCAGGGCAGAAAATAGTACTGAAATACAATCAAAAACCCTTTGGTGATACCAAAAATGTAAAAAAACTATAAAACAATATATAGAAAATAAATGGTAAAATCTGTAAAATGTACAATATAAAACATAAAATATAATGATAGAATAAAAAATATATATATGAGAATACAGACGTATCAATAGGTGAAATGGGAAAGATCCCAACTGAAGTCCAAATAAGTCCAAATAAATGGAAGTAGAAATAGAAGGCAGCTCTCGGTCTTCACCCAAACGATGGTGTATCTTCAAAAAGAGGTTTCACTGCAAGGAAAACAGAAACAGAGGCGCCACATGTGTAGATCAATCAAAACAGACAATATCCAAGTTAGATGAGATACAGGATACTCACAAACGTGAAGGCACTCTCTTGTGCCTGTAGGAGCGGGCTGGTATTTAAACAGCAAACCAGCTAGCTGTACCAAGGGATCCCCGTCAGGATATCCTCGCAACAGTAATCCTTCACTAGATTGATTCCAGCAAAAAGGAAAAAATGTTCAGAGGGGAGGAAGGCTAAACAGCCTTATGGTTACTGGCAAGGGAAATGCCACACGAACACCAAATTTGTTTAAAAAGTATCAAGTATTTTATTTTACAAAAGATAAAAAATACCATCAATAACAAATTACAGCTTGGTGTATTTAATGGCAAATCTCCTTGTATATAGAGATAATAGCGACGCGTTTCTCAGGGAAGACCCTGTTTCATCAGGCTTGTATACTCTAGAACCACAGTAGAACAATATAATAAACAAGCAAGCATACTCACATCCAGATTCCTAGAAAAAGGGTATCCCTCTGAATTAATTAATTCGGGCCAACAGAGAGCCAGGGACCTTGATAGGGAACTTTTGCTATCAACAGTCACTACCTCAGATCAACATAATAGCCAGAAAGAAACTACATTTAACAAACAACCACTATTTGTCACACAGTATAATTCTAACCACAGAATCATTAACAAAGTCCTAAAAAAACATTGGCCTATCCTCCTTAAAGATCCGATTTTAAATAAAACTTTACCACTACAACCAAAATTAGTTTTTAAAAGAGCACCTACATATAAACAGAAACTAGCTCCTAGTAAGGTTGTTATGTCAAAAAGGAATATGGTGAATAAGTTTAGAGGAACAAGAAAGAAAGGTAATGACATCTTTAATAGGATAGGAGCTTTTAGATGTGGAAAGAAACTTTGTTTTATGTGTGACCACATCACGCAAGGTTCCACTGAGATTGTTTCACATAACACCGGGGAGACTTTTTCCATCAAAAACAAAATGACTTGTGACTCTAATTTTGTTATCTATGTACTCACATGCGAATGTGGGATACAATATATAGGCAGGACCTGTAGGAAGGTCAGAACTCGGTGGAGTGAACACTTAAGAAACATTAAGGTAAAATCATCTAAACATAGCGTATCCCGTCACACCTGTCAAAAATCTATATCTGGTAAATGTCCATTTAAAATCACCCCAATAGAATGTATTCCTAAAAGTAATCTGTACAATAGGTTCAGGAAGTTGAGACAAAGAGAAACATATTGGATCTTTAAATTCAATAGTTTATTTCCAACTGGCCTCAATGAAGTCATAGACTCTGCTGCGTTTTCTTAAGCTATTTCATAATATGTCAATTTCTGAAGTTATTAGTATACTATGGTTATAATTATTATGGGCTCTGTTTACCAAAAAAAAAAAAAAATTTTTTTAAGATTTGTATGTTTAACACGGTATCATTCACTGATTTGGTGATGTTCTTTATATTTCCTTTTTTCACTGTGTTAAACAGTGGGAATTCTTGGTATACTTTACTTTCCGAGCTCACTTGCTGCCTAGTTACATCCAATTGGGATAATAATTTATCACACCATCATACACATGATAAATAATCATAGACACAGCAGTATAGGTGACATCACAACTTCATCATCATTATAAGTGGTATTAAGTGGTAGCTTTAAACACTATTAGGAATTCACTATCACAATCATTTTCACTATGTTTGAAAATTACACATATATACACGCACTTAGGTTTTGTCAGCCACCAGTGGTAATAATAGGACCACTCATATTCTTTTTCTTCATAACACATTCAGCATAATATTGAACACCACACTTGGCATAATCTTTATCTTCATTAATATTACCATTGTCATAAGGCTGATGACTAATATATGGTATAAAATAATACATATAATTTAGATTAAGGTGCACCAATATTTTTTATTAGTTAGAAAAATATATACATTAGGTGTAAAAGGTTGAGTCACTTTAACTATAAATTTATATGCACTGACATTATATTTTTATGTTTAAATCGGTACACGTTTTTAATTTCATAGTTAAAGTATATAGAGTGTATTCAGCAAAGTTTATTTACAGCACTTTACATTTGTTATTGTGCTATCACATTGACCTAATTAAAGATCGAGTATTATAAGCAATGGAGCAAATTGTTTTAGAGCAATCATATTATTCATTAACATGTTATTCATAATTTAGAGTATGTAATTCTGCCCCCACCATTACACTTAGGAGCGCAATGGGTACATCTGCAAAACCATTGCGAGTGAACCAAATGCGCCTGTATAGGGAGACTCCAAGTGGATGCCCATTAGACACCAGATAGCGGTTTCTATTGGACACAGAGAAGCATGATGGGAGTTGTAGTCCATCAGAGTCAAACTGCAGTTAAAGTGGGAATGTGACACCAACCAATAGAATGGATTATTAAGTACAAGCCCCCACTTAGACGAAAAAGACTACAAAATAACAGTCACGCAGACACACTATCCGGGCACTTCCGGTAGAGACTAGAGAAGCATTATGGTACTTGTAGTCACTGAAATTAGACGGTCAGAGAACAATTCACAATTAGGCAAATTCTATTTCCTTATAGTTCCGGTAGAGAGGTATGATGGTAATTGTAGTCATCAAACTAAGAGCACATGAACCAATTAGGTGTTTCAAATTGTACAAGCCTCCTAAAGCAGGCTTTTAATTGGTCAAAAAACGATCACCGATGAAGTATGTTTACATTCATACACTTTTAATTATCTCACAATCGACACATTACGATCTAGATCTAACATCACACATAACCACATTAGGATATGGGCTCACAGATTACTGATCAAGTGGACATAATACTAAAGGAAAAACTATTATAAACTTCTAATTAAGGCAACAAGTGGGAGTTTTCGGAAAGAAAAGGTTTCATTGGTTTATGTCAAGGAAGGGGAGGGTTTATTGCAAACATATGGTTACTGATCCCTATATAAAGGGGTTTTAAATGGTTCTAGAGTATACAAGCCTGATGAAACAGGGTCTTCCCTGAGAAACGCGTCGCTATTATCTCTATATACAAGGAGATTTGCCATTAAATACACCAAGCTGTAATTTGTTATTGATGGTATTTTTTATCTTTTGTAAAATAAAATACTTGATACTTTTTAAACAAATTTGGTGTTCGTGTGGCATTTCCCTTGCCAGTAACCATAAGGCTGTTTAGCCTTCCTCCCCTCTGAACATTTTTTCCTTTTTGCTGGAATCAATCTAGTGAAGGATTACTGTTGCGAGGATATCCTGACGGGGATCCCTTGGTACAGCTAGCTGGTTTGCTGTTTAAATACCAGCCCGCTCCTACAGGCACAAGAGAGTGCCTTCACGTTTGTGAGTATCCTGTATCTCATCTAACTTGGATATTGTCTGTTTTGATTGATCTACACATGTGGCGCCTCTGTTTCTGTTTTCCTTGCAGTGAAACCTCTTTTTGAAGCGTTGAAAAAAAAATGCTCATTAGCAACACAGCCCTGTTAGCGCAAAACTCATAATCTCGGTGATGGTTTGAAAAGTGAGCTCTGCAACTTTGGAC
The DNA here is from genome assembly GCF_027579735.1 of Bombina bombina. NCBI lineage: Eukaryota > Metazoa > Chordata > Amphibia > Anura > Bombinatoridae > Bombina > Bombina bombina. Next base: position 594,821,069 of record NC_069502.1, read on the forward strand.
AATCTGTGAAACCTTGTCGCTTAGCTGTTTCATGATTTACAATATGAGATCTGATAAAACCATATTATAGAAGATGAGATATGTTGTGGACACTCTGGCCTAGATTTGGAGTTTTGTCGGTAAGGACCCGCGTAGCTAACGCCGGCTTTTTTCTGGCCGCACCATAAAAATAACTCTGGTATTGAGAGTCCACATAAAGGCTGCGTTAGGCTCCAAAAAAGGAGCGTAGAGCATTTTTAACGCAGCTTCAACTCTCGATACCAGAGTTGCTTACGGACGCGGCCAGCCTCAAAAACGTGCTTGTGCACGATTCCCCCATAGGAAACAATGGGGCTGTTTGAGCTGAAAAAAAACCTAACACCTGCAAAAAAGCCACGTTCAGCTCTTAACGCAGCCCCATTGTTTGCTATGCGTAAACACTTCCTACGTCTGCACCTAACACTCTAACATGTACCCCGAGTCTAAACACCCCTAACCTTACACTTATTAACCCCTATTCTGCCGCCACCGCTATCGCTGACCCCCTGCATATTTTTTTAACCACTAATCTGCCGCTCCGTAAACCGCCGCTACTTACATTATCCCTATGTACCCCTAATCTGCTGCCCCTAACACCGCCGACCCCTATATTATATTTATTAACCCCTAATCTGCTCCCCACAACGTCGCCTCCACCTGCCTACACTTATTAACCCCTAATCTGCCGACCGGACCGCACCGCTACTATAATAAAGTTATTAACCCCTAATCCGCCTCACTAACCCTATAATAAATAGTATTAACCCCTAATCTGCCCTCCCTAACATCGCCGACACCTAACTTCAATTATTAACCCCTAATCTGCCGACCGGAGCTCACCACTATTCTAATAAATGTATTAACCCCTAAAGCTAAGTCTAACCCTAACACTAACACCCCCCTAAGTTAAATATAATTTTAATCTAACCAAATTAATTAACTCTTATTAAATAAATTATTCCTATTTAAAGCTAAATACTTACCTGTAAAATAAATCCTAATATAGCTACAATATAAATTATAATTACATTGTAGCTATTTTAGGATTAATATTTATTTTACAGGTAACTTTGTATTTATTTTAACCAGATACAATAGCTATTAAATAGTTAAGAACTATTTAATAGTTACCTAGTTAAAATAATTACAACATTACCTGTAAAATAAATCCTAACCTAAGTTACAATTAAACCTAACACTATACTATCATTAAATTACAGGGAGTGCAGAATTATTAGGCAAATTAGTATTTTGACCATATCATCCTCTTTATGCATGTTGTCTTACTCCAAGCTGTATAGGCTCGAAAGCCTACTACCAATTAAGCATATTAGGTGATGTGCATCTCTGTAATGAGAAGGGGTGTGGTCTAATGACATCAACACCCTATATCAGGTGTGCATAATTATTAGGCAACTTCCTTTCCTTTGGCAAAATGGGTCAAAAGAAGGACTTGACAGGCTCAGAAAAGTCAAAAATAGTGAGATATCTTGCAGAGGGATGCAGCACTCTTAAAATTGCAAAGCTTCTGAAGCGTGATCATCGAACAATCAAGCGTTTCATTCAAAATAGTCAACAGGGTCGCAAGAAGCATGTGGAAAAACCAAGGCGCAAAATAACTGCCCATGAACTGAGAAAAGTCAAGCGTGCAGCTGCCAAGATGCCACTTGCCACCAGTTTGGCCATATTTCAGAGCTGCAACATCACTGGAGTGCCCAAAAGCACAAGATGTGCAATACTCAGAGACATGGCCAAGGTAAGAAAGGCTGAAAGACGACCACCACTGAACAAGACACACAAGCTGAAACGTCAAGACTGGGCCAAGAAATATCTCAAGACTGATTTTTCTAAGGTTTTATGGACTGATGAAATGAGAGTGAGTCTTGATGGGCCAGATGGATGGGCCCGTGGCTGGATTGGTAAAGGGCAGAGAGCTCCAGTCCGACTCAGACGCCAGCAAGGTGGAGGTGGAGTACTGGTTTGGGCTGGTATCATCAAAGATGAGCTTGTGGGGCCTTTTCGGGTTGAGGATGGAGTCAAGCTCAACTCCCAGTCCTACTGCCAGTTTCTGGAAGACACCTTCTTCAAGCAGTGGTACAAGAAGAAGTCTGTATCCTTCAAGAAAAACATGATTTTCATGCAGGACAATGCTCCATCACACGCGTCCAAGTACTCCACAGCGTGGCTGGCAAGAAAGGGTATAAAAGAAGAAAATCTAATGACATGGCCTCCTTGTTCACCTGATCTGAACCCCATTGAGAACCTGTGGTCCATCATCAAATGTGAGATTTACAAGGAGGGAAAACAGTACACCTCTCTGAACAGTGTCTGGGAGGCTGTGGTTGCTGCTGCATGCAATGTTGATGGTGAACAGATCAAAACACTGACAGAAGGGGCGGAGCCAACTAGCAAAGGATCCAGTCGCGTGTGTAAAGAGCTCCTGACTCTCATATGCTATAATTTATGATTATTGTTATCCAAAATAGTTGTTGAAATATCAAAAGGGGACCCTTTTATACTTAACATTGCTGGACATATTGGGAGCCCTTTGATGGACGTTTATGTAAGCTCTATAAGAAACTAAGAAGGCTCTGAAGTGATGGAGGCCTTAGATAACTGGAGACTGGCTGTAACGCAGCTCTTGCAGGAACACTTTGTTAGCCTAGAACTGGCTCTAAGAGAATGGTGTGATAACATAGCAGAGAGAGAAGACAACTCTACATTGTCCGCCGATCACCATGCTGCCCTGACTCTGATCCCTAAAGATTCTAACACTTCTCAGTATGACTATGTTGCTGGGCCGACCTCTGCGATCTTCAGCAACCACTTTGTTCCCCAGGGGCGGAAGGATGCTGCTTTCTCTTGTGGCAGCGACTGGCTAACCAGGGTCGCTGGAACTGGGGGTTACCCTGATACAACTTGTAACTCTAGTCTGAATATAAACCTACTCTGAGCTATGAAGAATCCAATTTTGCTACCGGACCTGCAGTTAACCATGATGGGTGTGGCTTCTGCAGGCGGCGGCCATGTCTGGAGAGTCGCCCCTCTACTTTGTGGTGGCGAGGCTAGGCCTGACGCAATCAAGTTATGTGCAGGGGCTTAAGACGTACTGTGTGGAGAATGCAGCGTTTCTGTCAATATCACCTGGCCTGTACGAGCGGTTGGAGTACATGCAATACAGAGCGTTCCTGAAAAAGACACGTACTTTAAAGTGGGAATAGGTTGATTGCCTACTGTCCTGAATTTGCTCCGATAGTCAGGCTGAGTGACTATGCTATATTATTTTTGGACATGATTCACGCCCTCAGAACACGCTTCAGGCATCTAGCCTCTTGAAAAAAAAGAAAGGAAAGTCGGAAAGACATTCAAGCGTTGGAGTGCTTTACGGAGCAATTTCATACCTCCTATACTGTTCTATTTGAGAGCTTTATCCTACAGTGACTTTAACTAAAGGTTACTATAATGTCAATAATAGTTTATAGAGAATACTGAGATAACCTTGGTCTGACAGTGTTGGTGTTTGTTACATAGTTTTATTTTTCATAAGTGCACTGGTAAGGTTGGTTCTAGTCTTTAATACAGCTACGCATGTTAAAATGTTATTCAGTTGTGGGATATTCCATATATGCATCTATTCTACCATGGGGGGTTATATTTTAAACAATGCACTGTAATACTCAAGATGCCGGTAAGGAGTTGGGGACCGTTAGCGAGTTACATGCCTTATATGATAGTCCCTGACTTGATTTATAATGATATACAATTGTAGCACCCCATCTAACTTTATTGCAGATATTAAGTCACCCCTTCTTGTATGTGTGTTTTTTTTTTTCTTTCCTTTTTTTTTTATATATATAATTATCATTCATGGTATAGCTCCTGCTTACAGAATATATTACTGCCTGGTTAGTTTAGGGTTAAATATTATCCTAGTGGTGATAGCCAGACAGAACATATTGTTTAGCAATGTTTATTACTATTTGAGGGGTCAAATCTGTGTTAAATCTGTATTGAGTCATCACTAGCAGCTCTCACACCTACAGTTTAGCCCTTCTCTACAGGTATAGATATGTACCAGTTCCTATAGTCCAGATTTATAGGATATACAGATATCTCAATGAGTCTATATAGTGGCCAAGTGCTATTCATAAATATATTAGTGGAGATGAAGCTGCTTACTTGATGCTGTTATTGTGCTCCTCCACACTGTTCTATTTGATTATCTATGCGTTGGCTTCTACAGATAGTATTTGAGCTCCAAGTTGCGTTTATACAGTTAGTGTTAAGAGGCCACTGAATTCTCAATATTTTAGTCCACGGTTCTTTAATAGCTGAGCGGCTGGCTCCATATCTATCTATATGTTTTTATTTCTACTTTTATCACTCCCCCCCCCCCACTTTATCTAGAGCTTTGGGTGTTTACTTAAATCCCAAGGTTTACTGCGCGGTTTCCCTTGATAAGTACCGCATTCAATATGACCTTTTTATTTTTAGGGACCAGTTGCAGTGCCGATAGAGGCTATACTAATACTAGGGTAGAGCTGGGAAGACACCCGGGGACTGAGACATATACTATCTCAAATCATTTCAGTTCTCACAAAGAGATTCTAGTTTGTTGTTTTGTTTTTAAGTATGGGACCCCATTCTGTTTTCATGGGTGTCTGGCGCCAACCCAAGGGCCCTGGGTGGTGCCGGATCCTGAGCATTATTTTATAGAATATGGCCCCTAGCTTCTTGTAAGCCTACCTCTTGCTAATTTATTGATAGTCCTATTCCCTAGTTAATGTTTTCTTTCCTGGTTCTTTTGCCTCAATTTTATGTATCTTAACAAATTCAGGCATTGCTGCAGGTCTTCATTCCCTTTTCATTTTAACCAATAAGCAAACTTCAAATTATATTCATCTATTTAAAATATAATCTTTATATCATATCCATGAGTTCCATGTTATATAATTTCACTTATATCAAGTGTTATTTGTGCATAGGGGTACTTTAGATTTACATGCTTATACTTTTGCTGTGAACCCCCTTTCAAACAAACCTAAGAGTAAAAGAAAAAGAGGTTTCTTGCGCAATATGGTACTTTAATATACACTGTTTTTTTTTTTTTTTTCTGAAACTTTCTGTATCATAGCAATTTGCGTTGTATATGTAGTAAATTTAATTACTTGTACCTTGGTGCATAAGTATATATGATCAGAGCTTTCTGTATTGCATTTTATTCCTTGTATGTACTTTAATTTTCAAACCTCAATAAAAATATTATAAAAAAAAAAAAAAAAAACACTGACAGAATCCATGGATGGCAGGCTTTTGAGTGTCCTTGCAAAGAAAGGTGGCTATATTGGTCACTGATTTGTTTTTGTTTTGTTTTTGAATGTCAGAAATGTATATTTGTGAATGTTGAGATGTTATATTGGTTTCACTGGTAAAAATAAATAATTGAAATGGGTATATATTTGTTTTTTGTTAAGTTGCCTAATAATTATGCACAGTAATAGTCACCTGCACACACAGATATCCCCCTAAAATAGCTATAACTAAAAACAAACTAAAAACTACTTCCAAAACTATTCAGCTTTGATATTAATGAGTTTTTTGGGTTCATTGAGAACCTATCCGGGAAGAAGAGGCGATCCGGACCGGCAACCATCTTGATCCAAGCGGCATCTTCTATCTTCATCCGATGACGACCGGCTCCATCCTGAAGACCTCCACCGCGGACCCATCTTCTTCCGGCGACGTCCAACTGAAGAATGACGGTTCCTTTAAGGGACGTCATCCAAGATGGCGTCCCTCGAATTCCGATTGGCTGATAGGATTCTATCAGCCAATCGGAATTAAGGAAGGAATATTCTGATTGGCTGATGGAATCAGCCAATCATAATCAAGGTCAATCCGATTGGCTGATCCAATCAGCCAATCAGATTGAACTTGATTCTGATTGGCTGATTCCATCAGCCAATCAGAATATTCCTTCCTTAATTCCGATTGGCTGATAGAATCCTATCAGCCAATCGGAATTCGAGGGACGCCATCTTGGAAGACGTCCCTTAAAGGAACCGTCATTCTTCAGTTGGACGTCGCCGGAAGAAGATGGGTCCGCGGTGGAGGTCTTCAGGATGGAGCCGGTCGTCATTGGATGAAGATAGAAGATGCCGCTTGGATCAAGATGGTTGCCGGTCCGGATCTACTCTTCTTCCCGGATAGGATGAAGACTTTGGAGCCTCTTCTGGACCTCTTCAGCCACCGGATGATGGATCGCCAGCCCCCGCTTGGGTTGGATGAAGATTTTGGAGCCAGGACGGATCGGTGATACCTGGTGAGGTGAAGACAAGGTAGGATGATCTTCAGGGGCTTAGTGTTAGGTTTATTTAAGGGGGGTTTGGGTTAGATTAGGGGTATGTGGGTGGTGGGTTGTAATGTTGGGGGGGGTACTGTATGTTTTTTTTTTACAGGCAAAAGAGCTGAACTTCTTGGGGCATGCCCCGCAAAGGGCCCTGTTCAGGGCTGGTAAGGTAAAAGAGCTTTGAACTTTATTAATTTAGAATAGGGTAGGGCATTTTTTATTTTGGGGGTCTTTGTTATTTTATTAGGGGGCTTAGAGTAGGTGTAATTAGTTTAAAATTGATTGCTGTAATATTTTTCTTATGTTTGTAAATATTTTTTTATTTTTTGTAATTTAGTTCTTTTTTATTTTTTGTACTTTAGTTAGTTTATTTCATTGTAGTTATTTGTAGATATTGTATTTAATTAATGTATTGATAGTGTAGTGTTAGGTTTAATTGTAGGTAATTATAGGTATTTTATTTAATTAATTTAATGATAGTATAGTGTTAGGTTTAATTGTAACTTAGGTTAGGATTTATTTTACAGGTAATTTTGTAATTATTTTAACTAGGTAGCTATTAAATAGTTCTTAACTATTTAATAGCTATTGTACATGGTTAAAATAATTACAAAGTTGCCTGTAAAATAAATATTAATCCTAAAATAGCTACAATGTAATTATAATTTATATTGTAGCTATATTAGGATTTATTTTACAGGTAAGTATTTATCTTTAAATAGGAATAATTTATTTAATAAGAGTTAATTTATTTTGTTAGATTAAAATTATATTTAACTTAGGGGGGTGTTAGTGTTAGGGTTAGACTTAGCTTTAGGGGTTAATACATTTATTAGAATAGCGGTGAGCTCCGGTCGGCAGATTAGGGGTTAATAATTGAAGTTAGGTGTCGGCGATGTTAGGGAGGGCAGATTAGGGGTTAATACTATTTATTATAGGGTTAGTGAGGAGGATTAGGGGTTAATAACTTTATTATAGTAGCGGTGCGGTCCGCTCGGCAGATTAGGGGTTAATAAGTGTAGGCAGGTGGAGGCGACGTTGAGGGGGCAGATTAGGGGTTAATAAATATAATATAGGGGTCGGCGGTGTTAGGGGCAGCAGATTAGGGGTACATAGCTATAATGTAGGTGGCGGCGCTTTGCGGTCGGCAGATTAGGGGTTAATTATTGTAGGTAGCTGGCGGCAACGTTGTGGGGGGCAGATTAGGGGTTAATACAGGGAGTGCAGAATTATTAGGCAAGTTGTATTTTTGAGGATTAATTTTATTATTGAACAACAACCATGTTCTCAATGAACCCAAAAAACTCATTAATTTCAAAGCTGAATAGTTTTGGAAGTAGTTTTTAGTTTGTTTTTAGTTATAGCTATTTTAGGGGGATTTCCGTGTGTGCAGGTGACTATTACTGTGCATAATTATTAGGCAACTTAACAAAAAACAAATATATACCCATTTCAATTATTTATTTTTACCAGTGAAACCAATATAACATCTCAACATTCACAAATATACATTTCTGACATTCAAAAACAAAACAAAAACAAATCCGTGACCAATATAGCCACCTTTCTTTGCAAGGACACTCAAAAGCCTGCCATCCATGGATTCTGTCAGTGTTTTGATCTGTTCACCATCAACATTGCTTGCAGCAGCAACCACAGCCTCCCAGACACTGTTCAGAGAGGTGTACTGTTTTCCCTCCTTGTAAATCTCACATTTGATGATGGACCACAGGTTCTCAATGGGGTTCAGATCAGGTGAACAAGGAGGCCATGTCATTATATTTTCTTCTTTTATACCCTTTCTTGCCAGCCACGCTGTGGAGTACTTGGACGCGTGTGATGGAGCATTGTCCTGCATGAAAATCATGTTTTTCTTGAAGGATGCAGACTTCTTCCTGTACCACTGCTTGAAGAAGGTGTCTTCCAGAAACTGGCAGTAGGACTGGGAGTTGATCTTGACTCCATCCTCAACCCGAAAAGGCCCCACAAGCTCATCTTTGATGATACCAGCCCAAACCAGTACTCCACCTCCACCTTGCTGGCGTCTGAGTCAGACTGGAGCTCTCTGCCCTTTACCAATCCAGCCACAAGCCCATCCATCTGGCCCATCAAGACTCACTCTCATTTCATCAGTCCATAAAACCTTAGAAAAATCAGTCTTGAGATATTTCTTGGCCCAGTCTTGACGTTTCAGCTTGTGTGTCTTGTTCAGTGGTGGTCGTCTTTCAGCCTTTCTTACCTTGGCCATGTCTCTGAGTATTGCACACCTTGTGCTTTTGGGCACTCCAGTGATGTTGCAGCTCTGAAATATGGCCAAACTGGTGGCAAGTGGCATCTTGGCAGCTGCACACTTGACTTTTCTCAGTTCATGGGCAGTTATTTTGCGCCTTGGTTTTTCCACACGCTTCTTGCGACCCTCTTGACTATTTTGAATGAAACTCTTGATTGTTCGATGATCACGCTTCAGAAGCTTTGCAATTTTAAGAGTGCTGCATCCCTCTGCAAGATATCTCACTATTTTTGACTTTTCTGAGCCTGTCAAGTCCTTCTTTTGACCCATTTTGCCAAAGGAAAGGAAGTTGCCTAATAATTATGCACACCTGATATAGGGTGTTGATGTCATTAGACCACACCCCTTCTCATTACAGAGATGCACATCACCTAATATGCTTAATTGGTAGTAGGCTTTCGAGCCTATACAGCTTGGAGTAAGACAACATGCATAAAGAGGATTATGTGGTCAAAATACTCATTTGCCTAATAATTCTGCACTCCCTGTAAATATAATACAGGGGTCGGCGGTGTTAGGGGCAGCAGATTAGGGGTACATAAGTTTAACGTAGGTGGCGGTCGGCAGATTAGGGGTTAAAAAAATTTAATCGAGTGGCCGCGATGTGGGGGGACCTTGGTTTAGGGGTACATAGGTAGTTTATGGGTGTTAGTGTACTTTAGAGTACAGTAGTTAAGAGCTTTATGAACCAGCGTTAGCCCAGAAAGCTCTTAACTACTGACTTTTTTCCTGCGGCTGGAGTTTTGTCGTTAGATTTCTAACACTCACTTCAGCCACGACTCTAAATACCCGAGTTAGAAAAATCCCATTGAAAAGATAGGATACGCAATTTACGTAAGGGGATCTGCGGTATGGAAAAGTCGCGGCTGAAAAGTGAGCGTTAGACCCTTTTTTGAGTGACTCCAAATACCGGAGTTAGCCTAAAACCAGCGTTAGGAGCCTCTAACGCTGGTTTTCACGGCTACCGCCAACTCCAAATCTAGGCCTCTCTTCTTATGGAAATTAATATCCTGCACCATGATATTCTTAATTTTAGCTGAAAATATCACTAAAAGGGAAAACATAGTTTTCTTAATGAATGAATTATTTTTTTTTTAAAAATACTTTAAAAAAGTTTAAAAAACGGGGCGGAGCTTGGTCGCTTGGAGAGATAGCCGCACATTAAGACAGCTTTTAGGCCCATACCATCAGTCCTGATAAATATGGCCAAATTAATCACCTAGAATCCATTGCCAAGAGAGAATCTACACCCTGGACCACAAAGCTCACCTGGGGGAGACCGCTGGCTGCTACTACAGCCGCCATAGGGCATAAACCATCACAGAGAGATTTTCGCGCCACAGTCCGACACGCAAAGTTCCGTCAATGGCTCTCAGGACCTCAAAGGCACAGGCACACAACATCAGACTCCCGGTCTGCGCTAAACAAAAAGTACAGAAGTGCACACAAGCGCAACACATCAATCTCTGGGCCCTAAGCCAGATGTCCCATGGCAGACCTGACAGGCACTTTATAAGCACATTACTGAAATGGCCTACAACCAGTCCACTCCCTACACTGAATACCCTGCCCTGTCTCCCTCACACCCCATGAAATTAGGGGTATAGCAGACAGCAGACAACATTGCAAAACCCAGCAGAGCTTGATAGCTGCAGTGGAAAGTGTTGTGAATGGAGCATGCCCTAGGATAGTAATAACCAAGCTCCTTAAGCACATGCAGAATTATTATCCATAAGATCAACAAACAGTTAAGGTCCCTAGTTGGCCTAGACACAGCAGCACAGGACACACTACTTTGGAGCCCTAACTGACCGCATTGTTATGGTCCCTAACAATTGCATTATCTACAATAACATGCCAGGGCACAGATCTAATAAGCCAGAAGAGCACACAAACACTAAAACAATGCAGCAGTATTTGAAACATACAGAGGCCACTCTACCACCTTCCTACCCAAGCCTCACAGATTGCACTTGCCAGGGAGAAACACCTCAAAATCAGCCTTGCACTTCACCCACTTCTGTGAACCTCACTAAGGATGATCTAAAACTATTATGCACCAAGGAAGACATCAAAGAAATGATGACGGAAGTTAAAGGGTGGTATGGCGAAATTGAAAAGGACCTTGGTAAAGTGACGAAAAGAGTCTTAACATTAGAGGAGAGCCACAATACTACCTATAATGATGTCAAGCATTTATCTTGCTTAGTCTATGATCAGGACGAAACGATTCATCACCTACTGGAAAAAGTAGATCTAGACAATAGGGGGAGAAGAAACAATTTGCTTATCAGGGGCATTCCTGAAACTGGAACTAGGACAGAATAGAAGACAGGCGCAGCCCAATTCAAGTGCAGGGTAATTTATTGAGACATAAGTGCAAGTACACAATACATACTCACAAACGTTTAGAAGATAAAACAGCAAAATGGGTTAAAATGATCCCTCCAGTTGGGTAATCGAATTCACAGCCCAGGCACGAACATCTCAGTCGGATAATACTAAGTCTGGGTGAGAGGTGCTGGAACTATAATTACTCCTGGTGGTATAGTACAAAAAACTCTACGTACGTTTCGTCTGAGTTCGCTCAGACTTTTTTAAGAGTGTAATCAAAATGGCAATAAGCTGACTGCCTTACAGGGCTCAAACCTACTTTATAAAAGAGAGCCACTGTGGGTGGTAAAAAGATCCTGAAACTGTACTACCAGCGGCATAAGAAGGGTGCCTTCAGGATCTCTTCAGGACAGTAAAAGGCAATGGCAATGCACCTGAGGTATTAATCGAAAGAGCCTACCGAGCACTAAGGGCAAAGCCACCACCAAAAGCACCCCCGAGAGATTTTGTCATCAAACAGCTGCATTTCAAAGATAAGAAGGAAATTTTGAAATATTCCAGCTAGAAGCAAAATATAACCCAAGCAGGCAACCGAAAACAGATTTTCGCTGACTTAAGCCCAACAACATTAAAAAAGAGGAGGGACCTTCCCTTCATCACTTCCACACTGCAAGATCAAAATGTTGTGTAACGTTGGGGCTTCCCGGTGAGCATAATCGTGACAATAGGAGATACCACTGAGGTCTACAAGTCCGCAAAAGACCTTCAACACTTTTTCAGGGCCCAGAAAATATCCATCACGCCACCTGGCTCTAAACCACCCTCCTAAGTGGACTCACCTACATGACCAGACAGCATAGACCCTGCTCCAGCAGAACCATCCGGAGAGGGCACAGATACGCAAAATGGAGCAGCTGGATCTCTGTGAAACACCAGGGACAATACTTAACAGACTATACTCGATTATCTGATGGGACACTCATTGGCCTGGCAAGGCCACAGGTCATATGATATATTTATTAATGTTTATGTCCATGGGAAAGATGGTTGGGATACTTCCCTCATTGTTATAGCAATTATTTGCTTTATTCTCCTACTACATAGGAACTGTTTCCTCTAGCACTGCATTGGTGGCATAGGGAATATCTGTGATATTGATTGTTATTTTGTTCTTTGTTGAGATTTGTTGTTAAACTGTCTTACATCTTTTGATTGTTTGTACGCACACAATACCCAATTGACGAAGCGCACTAAATTACCCCATTCACCACCAATTTGGGCATACAATACATAAAATGTCTTCACCTACACAAAGGGTCAGCTTTTCCCTTTCCACACTCAGATACCTGATACACCTCTATGCTCCCTAATATATAAATGGCTAATAAGACGCAAAGCGGACCACTCACGTTGATAACCATTAATGCCAAAGGCCTGAATAGCCCTGCAAAAAGGTCCATAGCTTTCAACCAATTACACATAGATTCTGGGGATACTATATTTGTCCAGGAAACACATTTCTAGAAGGGGAGAAAACCTAAATTTATTAGCAATAGAAATAGGAATGCATTCCTAGCCTCAGGGGACTCAAAAAAGGTGGAGTAGGCATATTTTTTAGCAATGCAGTCACATTCCAACCCACATACATAGAGAAAGACACAAACGGATGGTATATAATCATTATGGGGCTACTTTATAATCAACCAGTCACACTGGTAAATGTGCATTTGCCAAACCAAGAACAACACATACTACTCAAACAGCTAAGTTATAAACTTCTAGAACATTCCAAGGAACATTACTACTTGAGGGGACCTGAACTTGCCCTTAGATCCCACCAGAGATACTTCCAATGGTAGGTCCAGTACCTCAGCTAGTTATCAAGGCAGCAAACACTTAACTCAAGTTGTTAAAATTACATAACATATGGCGGACTATTAACCCTAGTTCCAGAGACTATACCTTCTACTCACATCCACATCAGGTATATACTAGGATTGACTACCTCATGACTGACCAAATTGGACTGTCAAGGATAAGTAATTCTAAAATGTTGCCACTGACATAGTCGGATCATGTCCCGGTACAGTGCAATATTGAATGGTCTAATATCTCTGCCCTTCCATATCTATGGAAACTGGATGAACACAAACTAGATAACCCTCTAATTAAGATTGAAATTGATAACATGCTGGGACACTACTTTAAGCAAAACACCACCAACGACACCTCTTTCACAACAATGTGGGAGGCACACAAGTGTGTTATCAGGGGAGAATTCATAAAGCAAAAAGCCAGAGAAATTAAGTCAAACAGGCAATTCATTAACTCTATACTTGCACAGATTAAATACTGGGAAGGAGAGCACAAAAAGACCCCATCCTCTATAAAAATCATGGAATCCTTATTTCAGGCTCGGAACACTCTTCATAACCACCTCATTAAAGAATACCAACAAAAATCTACTTTTCTAAAACAAAAATATTTTTACATTAATGACAAGGTAGGCACATCTCTGGCGTGGACCCTTAGATGCAGACAGTTAAACATGCATACATATCACATTTTGGATGGTAACGGACGCACACATAAAGATAGCAAGAGCATTGCGGAGACTCTAATGAAATATTATGAGACGCTATACAACTTATAAAATAAAAGTGAGTGTGCAGAAATAGAGAAATTCATGTCAGACCTACATCTTCCCATACTAAATTTAGAAGAATCTGAAAATTTCAGCAATCATGACAGAGGAAGTTAAGCTGGCTATTAAAAGCATGCCAAATGGGAAGAGCCCAGGCCCAGACGGGCTGAGGATAAAATATTATAAAACATACTTAAATCATGTCCTTACACCGCTTACATCTCTATTCAACTCGTTACTAAAAGAGGGGAGATTTTTAGACCAAATGCTCGAAGCATATATCACAGTACTCAGTAAGCAAGGTAAAACACCAGATAGACCTGAAAATTTCCGCCCCATCTCGCTTCTCAATTCCGACATTAAGATCTATGCAAAGATCTTGGCCACCAGAATTAACTAATTTTTGCCAAAATTGATACATCCAAACCAGGTGGGCTTCATGCCAGGAAGAGAATCGAAAGACAATAGGCAGGAATTATCAAAGCGGCCCCTCCAAACTCCCCATAGGGCATTTATTCCATGAGATGTACCTATTTGATGTGAAGAAAAATAAACATCTTGTTATATATTTGCTACAGTGCCGCTGGACTCTTTAGTTTGAAGCGAAAGACAAAACCCTAAAAAACTAATTTTACACTCCCAACAACACAAAACACCAATGCTCCTTGTATCAACAGACGCAAAAAAGGCTTTTGATAGAGTACACTGGCAATTTTTAAGAAAACATTAAGCCACATGAAGTTCAGCAATACTTTTATAAGCCAAATCTTCACACTGTACTAAATTCCCACAGCCCGGGTAAAGGTGAATAGCCTCCTGTCTGACAAGTTCATAATACACAATGGGACGCAGCAGGGGTATCCTCTGTTGCCTGTCCTTTTTGCCCTTGCTATGGAGGTGCTTGCTCAAAGAATACAGAAAAGCGAGCATGTTACAGGACTCAAAATAGGCGACACCGAACACAAGTTGGCATTATATGCCGACGATATCCTGCTCACACTCACTAACATTGATACCTCATTACCAAGGGCCCTAGACATACTAAAGGAATATGGGGAAGTCTCCAATTTTCACTTAAATCTCACAAAGTCTGAAATATTAAATGTCACATATGATTCAAAGGACCTGCCCAGGTTACTCCATGATTACACCCTGATGTGACAACACGTTAATATGAAATATCTGGGGATCTATCTGACCCCCAAGTGATCTTCCAGAGTAGCTTTGAGTTCCCAACATCACTGCCTACAAACAGGCCATCACTCTGTAAAGATTGTTAGAGTGCTGCCAAAATGACACACACAAAGAATGGGTGCAATTAGACTGTGACATTATGGAGACTGACAATGCAGGAATGTCGGCTTAGTTACACATAGACACAAATCAGCGATGCTATACCCACTGCTGTCAGACTTCTATGCTAATTGGGATAAAATAATTAACAGCTCGATGGGCCTATCCTCTGCTTTCTCTCCACTTACACCTATATGTAATAACCCGGCACTGCCTTGGAATCTTAAAGCCTTTCAACAAAAACAGGGAATGTACATCAAAGACAAACACTCTTTTCTCTCCTACAAGACCATAAACTCAAACCGTTGACAGAGGTACATGATACATATGACAATAGGTGCATAAACTGGTACTCCTATGCCCAACTGACTCACTTCCTGAATACACACCACCACAAAAGCCACTTCACTAGTCCACTGACAAGGTTCGAGACCCTATGTATACGGACTACACCCACAAAACATGCCATATCAACCCTTTAAATATTACTCCTACAGCCAGACAATCCTACACTCCTTACGTATACGAAAATGTGGGAGAAGGAATTGAACACAGATATCACCCCCCAGGAGTGGCAGATAGACTTTGAAGTCGCTAAAAAGACATCTATTTCTTCTAGGGTTCAAGAGTCTAGCTATAAATTTCTTTCAAGGTGTTACTTTATACCTAGCAGACTACAACACATATATAAAACTGCCAATAGGAAGTGTTGGAAGGGTTGTGGAGGAGATGGCATGCCCACTGACATCTGGTGGGACTGCCCTAAACTAAACACATACTGGGTGGAGATTCTTTCACACATCACGAGAGCGGTGGGGAAAACAATCCCAAACGATCCTAAAACACTTCTATTCCTCTCTCTCCCTAAAATTGAGAATAAAGACCTTAAAGCTTTACTGTTTGTCATGCTCAATGGCGCAAAGCTCCTAATCCCACAAAAATGGAAGCTACAGGATGCCTTTACCATAACATATTGGAAAAAACAGGTAGACACACTGATACAATTGGAAATATACCATCACATGCAAAAGGGAACTACAGACATCCATGAACTCATGTTAGATGAATGGGCCCAATGCAGGGCTAGAATCCCATGACACTAGCATGACTGACACTAGCCAAATTACAATATTTAGAACAATCATACTAATTATAACTCCAACTTCTGTGTGCAGATTGGGTAGAACCTATGACACACACTTACAATTTTTGTTACTTTTTTGTGTATTACAAGTGTTTCCCTTTAATGAAAGTTGAATATCACCTCTATTTTGTTTAAGAAACCTCTCTGTCAACTGCCACATGGACTTAGCTGATCAGAGCCATCACGCAGAGTGTGTAAACAGACTTTATTATTTCTAGTTACATCGCTAGACAACTTTCGGTGGGTGTTGCATGTACAAATAACTTTTACTGTATCTTACTGCATCGTCTATGTTGTTGACCTTGCTCTTTGTATGTTTTTCTTGACACTTAATAAAGCTTTTGGAAAAAAAAAGTTTAAAAAACATAATTGATCAAACATGCCCAGTATACCCATTATGCCCGTATACAGATGTATTTCATATTGTTTAACATTTATTGTAAAGACGACTCTATCCAATTGCAAAACAGAGCCATGGACTTCATTATCGCCTGTTATCCATTATCGGCAGCTCAATGTGCTGTTGTGGGAAAATTGAGATCAAATCTCGTGTTTGTTAAAAGTCTTGTCCATGTTTGATTTAGAAAGATTGTGATCACTTTTAAAAAAAATAATAATAATGTCCCTTACCACTTTTCCAACATCGTAAAAAAAAAAATCAGAAAGATTGGAGTCAAGCCCAAAATTGGGGTATATAGACAGTACTACAGCTGACATGGCTGATATTGTTTTTATAAATGTAACATGCTGAAGCTTTTGGTCTATTGACCATTGTAACAGTAAAAATATATTGTTTCTTTAATGATTCAGATAGAGCAAGCAGTTTGAAATAACTTTCCTGTTTACTTCTATTACATACTTTGCGTTATTCTCTTGGTATAATTTGTTGAAAAGGATACCTAGTAACGCTCAAGAGAAGCAATGCACTGCTGGGAGATGGAGTTAGCTGCTGATGGGTGTTTGCACATATATGCCTCTTCTCATTGGCTCACCTGACGTGTTCAGCTAGCTTCCAATAGTGCATTGCTGCTCCTTCAACAACAGATACCAAGTGAATAAAGCAAATTTGAAAATAAAAATAAATGTTGGGTTTCATACCACTTTTTTTCAGTGTTTTGCAGCAGCCCATAATGCAGGTTGTACAGTTATCTCACCACCTGGCATGCTCTGTAAAGTGGTTCTTCTCCAGCACATTATCTATATAGCTGCAGTGAAGGTCGCTGCCAGCAGAAGCCTTTTTCTGTGTTTGCTTTTCCAGAGTTCTAAGGGCACTATTCTCAAAATCTTTACAGCCTGGGTATAAATTATAGAAGGGCAGAGCTCACTTAATTCTCTTCAAAAATACAAATCTAAAAAGCTGAGAGCTGCCTCCTTTAGCAAGTAATAAATCACTCTAGGTACATAATCTTACAGGGGAGAGTGAGGTTAACAGGAGTGGGGGGAGGGGAACCTGGCAATAATTTGCAAGAAAAAAATAGTGAGATCTGTAGGGCATACATGTTTAGATAATTATAGTAGGATTTGAGAGACAATTTCATACATGCCCATGGACCCCTGTTTTCTGCTGATTTTACAATAAAAAAACAATTACTGTGTGATTATTGTACATTAAAAAAATCAGAAAGATTGGAGTCAAGCCCAAAATTGGGGTATATAGACAGTACTACAGCTGACATGGCTGATATTGTTTTTATAAATGTAACATGCTGAAGCTTTTGGTCTATTGACCATTGTAACAGTAAAAATATATTGTTTCTTTAATGATTCAGATAGAGCAAGCAGTTTGAAATAACTTTCCTGTTTACTTCTATTACATACTTTGCGTTATTCTCTTGGTATAATTTGTTGAAAAGGATACCTAGTAACGCTCAAGAGAAGCAATGCACTGCTGGGAGATGGAGTTAGCTGGCAATAATTTGCAAGAAAAAAATAGTGAGATCTGTAGGGCATACATGTTTAGATAATTATAGTAGGATTTGAGAGACAATTTCATACATGCCCATGGAACCCCTGTTTTCTGCTGATTTTACAATAAAAAAACAATTACTGTGTGATTATTGTACATTAAAGGGTTATAATAGTCGAAAAAATGACATGCTTTCATTTGTTTGAGCATGTAATTTTAACTCTAAAGACCCTACAATATTGTTTATTTAACTCCCCACAAATGGGTTAAACACACAGTAGAAATGCTGCTCAAGACCCAAAGAGCACTGCAGATCCAGAACAGAAACAGCTGCTAATCCAATCAGTAGTGCTAGTTGCACATCTGACTTGTCGTACAAACTTACATCCATATGAATTAAAAAATGCTATGTAAGAGTTCTCCTTCCTGCTGAATCAAAGTATTACTTTTTCAAGAAAATGAATTCGCAAATAAACTTAGACTTAGAAAACATATACTTTTTTTGTTTGTTTTTTGCCAATTAAAGGGACATAATACTCATATGCTAAATCACTTGAAACTGATGCATTATAACTGTAAAAAGCTGACAGGAAAATATCGCCTGAGCATCTCTATGTAAAAAAGGAAGATATTTTACCTCACAATTTCCTCAGCTCAGCAGAGTAAGTTCTGTGTAAAAAGTTATATTTAGCTGCATCCCAGCTGCAGGTAAAAAAAAAAATAACAAAATGAAGAAATAAACAGCAGCCAATCAGCATCAACAGTGCTGAGATCATGAACTCTTTTACTGTAATCTCATGAGATTTCACTTAACTCTCATGAGATTTCATTGTAAACTTCCTTACACTGAATAGGAAAATAAGATGAGTGTGCACGAAGATCAATCCTTCAGCTGTCCCGGGACAGACATACTGATGTGGCTACTGAGAAACTTTTGAGGTAAAATATCTTTCTTTTTTACATAGAGATGTTCAGGTGATATTTTCTAGTCAGCTTTTTACAGCTATACTGCATCACTTTCAAGTGTTTAAACATTTGGGTATTATGGCCCTTTAAGTGCCATATTACAAGTAGAGCATTAACCCCACTAGATGTAAGCTTTTTGCACACGTCAGGTAGTGTCCGTATTACAAGTTGAAAATAAACTGTTTCCACTCATGTGATTACCCATAAAAAAACCGTATTCCCCCCAGAAGTCAATGGAGCAAAAAAAAAAGTGGAAAAAAACCTTACTCGCACGCAAGCACGGTTGCATATTCTCACATTAGCTTTATTTTTCTTTTGCATGTTTTATTTTTAGGATGAAGATTTATTTTTAGTAATAATTATATATCATAGAAGAAAGTATCTGGAATTTTATAATTTTACATAACTGCATTTATTTAAAGGGACACTGAACCCAAATTTTTCTTTTATGATTCAGATAGAGCATGAAATTTTAAGCAACTTTCTAATTTACTCCTATTATCAAATTTTCTTTATTCTCTTAGGCCTAGATTTAGAGTTCAGCGGTAAAAGGGCTGTTAACGCTCCGCGGGCTTTTTTCTGGCCGCACCATAAATTTAACTCTGGTATCGAGAGTTAAAACAAATGCTGCGTTAGGCTCCAAAAAAGGAGCGTAGGGCATTTTTACCGCAAATGCAACTCTCGATACCAGAGTTGCTTACGGACGCGGCCGGCATCAAAAACGTGCTCGTGCACGATTCCCCCATAGGAAACAATGGGACTGTTTGAGCTGAAAAAAAACCTAACACCTGCAAAAAAGCAGCGTTCAGCTCCTAACGCAGCCCCATTGTTTCCTATGGGGAAACACTTCCTACGTCTGCACCTAACACTCTAACATGTACCCCGAGTCTAAGCACCCCTATCCTTACACTTATTAACCCCTAATCTGCCACTCCCGCTATCGCTGACCCCTGCATATTATTATTAACCCCTAATCTTCCGCTCCGTAAACCGCCGCAACCTACGTTATCCCTATGTATATGAAGACTTTGGAGCCTCTTCTGGACCTCTTCAGCACCGGATTATGGATCGCCAACCCCCGCTTGGGTTGGATGAAGATCTTGGAGCCAGGACGGATCGGTAATACCTGGATGGTGAAGACAAGGTAGGAAGATCTTCAGGGGATTAGTGTTAGGTTTATTTAAGGGGGGTTTGGGTTAGATTAGGGGTATGTGGGTGGTGGGTTGTAATGTTGGGGGGGGGGTATTGTATGTTTTTTTTTACAGGCAAAAGAGCTGAACTTCTTGGGGCATGCCCCGCAAAGGGCCCTGTTCAGGGCTGGTAAGGTAAAAGAGCTTGTAACTTTTTTAATTTAGAATAGGGTAGGGAATTTATTATTTTGGGGGGCTTTGTTATTTTATTAGGGGGCTTAGAGTAGGTGTAATTAGTTTAAAATTGTTGTAATATTATTCTTATGTTTGTAAATATTTTATTATTTTCTGTAACTTAGTTCTTTTTTATTTTTTGTACTTTAGCTAGTTTATTTAATTGTATTTATTTGTAGCAATTGTGTTTATTTAATTTATTGATAGTGTAGTGTTAGGTTAATTGTAGGTAATTGTAGGTAGTTTATTTAATTATTTTATTGATAGGGTAGTGTTAGGTTTAATTATATCTTAGGTTAGGATTTATTTTACAGGTAAATTTGTTATTATTTTAACTAGGTAACTATTAAATAGTTCTTAACTATTTAATAGCTATTGTACCTAGTTAAAATAAATACCAAGTTGCCTGTAAAATAAATATTAATCCTAAAATAGCTATAATATAATTATAATTTATATTGTAGCTATATTAGGGTTTATTTTACAGGTAAGTATTTAGCTTTAAATAGGATTAATTTATTTAATAAGAGTTAATTTATTTCGTTAGATTAAAATTATATTTAAGTTAGGGGGGTGTTAGTGTTAGGGTTAGACTTAGCTTTAGGGGTTAATACATTTATTAGAATAGCGGTGAGCTCCGGTCGTCAGATTAGGGGTTAATAATTGAAGGTAGGTGTCGGCGATGTTAGGGAGGGCAGATTAGGGGTTAATACTATTTATGATAGGGTTAGTGAGGCGGATTCGGGGTTAATAACTTTATTATAGTAGCGCTCAGGTCCGCTCGGCAGATTAGGGGTTAATAAGTGTAGGTAGGTGTCGGCGACATTGAGGGGGGCAGATTAGGGGTTAATAAATATAATATAGGGGTCGGCGGTGTTAGGGGCAGCAGATTAGGGGTACATAGGGATAACGTAGGTGGCGGCGCTTTGCGGTCGGAAGATTAGGGGTTAATTATTGTAAGTAGCTGGCGGCGATGTTGTGGGGGGCAGATTAGGGGTTAATAAATGTAATATAGGGGTCGGCGGGGTTAGGGGCAGCAGATTAGGGGTACATAAGTATAACGTAGGTGGCGGTCGGAAGATTAGGGGTTAAAATTTTTAATCGAGTGGCGGCGATGTGGGGGGAGCTCGGTTTAGGGGTACATAGGTAGTTTATGGGTGTTAGTGTACTTTAGGGTACAGTAGTTAAGAGCTTTATAAACCGGCGTTAGCCAGAAAGCTCTTAACTCCTGCTTTTTTCAGGCGGCTGGAATCTTGTCGTTAGAGCTCTAACGCTCACTGCAGAAACGACTCTAAATACCAGCGTTAGAAAGATCCCATTGAAAAGATAGGCTACGCAAATGGCGTAGGGGGATCTGCGGTATGGAAAAGTCGCGGCTGCAAAGTGAGCGTTAGACCCTTTAATCACTGACTCCAAATACCAGCGGGCGGCCAAAACCAGCGTTAGGAGCCTCTAACGCTGGTTTTGACGGCTACCGCCGAACTCTAAATCTAGGCCTTAGTATCTTTATTCTAAATGCAAGAATGAAGTTTAGATGTCGGCCCATTTTTGGTGAACAACCTGGGTTGTCCTTTGCTGATTGGTGGATAAATTCATCCACCAATTAAAAAGTGCTGTCCAAAGGTCTGAACAAAAAAATAGCTTAGATGCCTTCTTTTTCAAATAACGATATCAAGAGAACGAAGAAAAATTGATAATAGGAGTAAATTAGAAAGTTGCTTAAAATTGCATGCTTTTTCCAAAAAAAATTGGGTTCAGTGTCCCTTTAACTTTGCAATGCTAAAATTAATGCAGTTGTGTAAAGCTATAAAGTTGCAGATACTGTGTTCTATGACATATTTATATTGCTAAAAATAAATCTTTATCTTAAAAAAATAAAAACGTTTTAACATCACCACAATACTTAAAATACATATGTTTTTTTTTTTGGTCTTTATTAGCAAGATAGATTGCAGACATAATGTAGTTATAGGCATTTCATGGGAGTTTGATGGGCGTTCTGTGGGAATAGCCTGTACTTCAAAGTGTGTCTAATCTATAGAATATACATTGAAACTAAGATTATACAGGCATTATTTGAATTGTTAATACACAGAAACCATTTTTTACTTAGGCGAGTAAGTATTTGTTAAGTAAGAATACTTTAAATACATAAAGATTGCAAATGAGTGGTGCTATGAGCAGACTTTGTTAAAGCTGCGATCTCTATTGTTTCCTATGGGAGACATGTCGCTAATTGTCGGAGCAGAGATCTTGATCCCACTTTTTTGGAATATATCTCAAAATTTCTTGTGGCAATTTTGCATGGGTCTGACAATGTATTGATCATCAGGGCCTCAATATCTAAACATTAACAGGCAAAATTACTTTTAAGAACAGTTTCTACTCCTGAAAATGTATATCTTTCTCAAAGAAAAATCAAAGTATTCCTTTTTAAATGAAATTTCGGACCGTATTAAAGTAATTTCTTTAAAAAAAGTCTCAAGATTTACCTAAAGCGACATGAAAGTCAAAATTTAATTTTAATGATTTAAATAAAGCATACAATTAAACAAAATTAACAAACCAAATTTACTTCTGGTATGAAGATTACTTCAT
This sequence comes from Bombina bombina, assembly GCF_027579735.1. NCBI lineage: Eukaryota > Metazoa > Chordata > Amphibia > Anura > Bombinatoridae > Bombina > Bombina bombina. The sequence goes on from NC_069502.1 coordinate 594,843,975, forward strand.
CTTCTTGGTATCCTTTGTTGAACAGTATAGTTAGCTATACTCAGGTACGTGAACATGTCTTGCGCACTTAATGGCAGGAGTGTTTGCAAGACTGTATAAGATTTTATCAACACTCTTTTAAGATTACACTTCACAGATTCATCCCATCTCATAAAATCTGATTGATTATTTGTTAGTCATTTGCCTGAAAAAGAATTAGTGGAAACAAGGACCACTGCTCTTTCATTAAGGGATGCTTATGGTCTCATTTGCACACCAGGTTCTACTGAGCATGTGTGAGAGTTCACATCTCATATAAATATATGAGTCTGTGATTAGCTGATGGCTTCCACATAATACAGGGAAATGGGGAATTAAAGGAAACTTTAAAATGTATCAGAAAATAAAATACTGCTTATATAAAATGAATAGTAACGGTTCTTGCTTTGTCTTTTTTTTTATGTATTTGTTGGCTAGGCTATTCTAATGTATTAAATTGTCCCTTAAAGGGGTGATACATTCTGGTAAAGAATGATTTTAGCTTTTTAAAAACATCTAATACTTTGAAATCAAGCACATTTCTTCACATTCAGCATCTATAAAGTGCAACACTGACAGTGGTAATAAATAAGTCAAGCCCATTTGTAAGAAAAACATGGAGAAACAAGAATGATGAAGAAATGCCAATTCTGTGCTGCACTGTGACATTTTAAATACATGATAAAGCATTAAAGACTTCACTGCCCATTTGATGATGCTTAAACAGAATTCAGCTATTAGGCGTTCTTCACCAATAATCCAATTAGGTACACCTTACTTAATATACTCTACCTTTGTTCTCTCTAAATAAACCAACACCTTTAAAGGTAATCTGAAAGATTGTAGTATGATGGCTCTACTAGTATCCATTTCATATTTTATTTCCTTTCTAGAGCATGTATTCACCATATTATCATCTTTTTTTTTAAAACAGGCAAGCATTTATCATTCCATTTTTTAATAGTAGGATTAAATCATTCACTTTTTGTATTTATTTTGCTACTTGTAAACTACAGAGAGAATAGTTGTTGAATTATAAAAAACATGTTAATAGTAAGAATTTAAAACAATAGGTCACTTCTTAAATTATATTTTCTATTTTTCATACTGCACCAAATAAAAAGAATTTAGAAAAAATAAGCTTAACTGTTTCAGTATAAAATATAGCTCTTCTGATTTATTTGATTTTTTTGTGGAGGATATTGATAAACTATCCTAAAAAATCCCACCATTATGGATTGGCCCACATTTATTAAAATTAAATTGTGAATTTATTTATTTGAAAAACTTCACCCCAACATTGCAACACAAAAATTTACAAATTCAAAAAGATTTGTTCCCACCCCTCAGCATCTGCTATTTGTGATTGACTCCCCATTAAAATCCATAAAGCAGCACCCATCATTTTTCCCTTTTGGCATATAGAGCAAATTATAAAGTTGAGACATTCCAAGAGATTTGTACCCTCCTCTTGGTACATAAAAAAAAGAAAAAAACTCCATCAATAAAACTGTCCACACTAACATAAGCAATAAAGAAACTTTAAAGTGAGACACAATATGATGAGAAAACGAGAAACTTTGCAAGAGGATGCCTTTTGCCCTGGGATGCCTACAACCAGCCTCTTTCATTCTAGCCTGCAAGAATACTTTTCCATAACAAAGCAATTTAAAAAATATTAATCTTACAAAACATTTACCTATAAGTATATTTCCTCTATTTCCTGTAAACTAAATGATATTAGTACGGATCACTAAGCCTCTGGGAAACATATTATTTTTTACATATAAATGTTTATTTATTAATGTTGGCTTATTTATTATTATTATTATTATTATTATGATTAATAATAATATGAATCACATTTCATGAGCAAGAGTTAATGAACTGCCCACCTCTCATAACTATAGATGTTAACTATAAATGTATGCAAGCCCAGTGCCATGCAAAAGAGTTCAAAATGGGTTTTCAAGAAGTCAATGCTTTTGAATTTGAAAAGCCCAAAGATTGTTTTAAGAGTTGCTCAAAAAAGTGTTTTCTGATTAAATGGAATACAGCTTTTGAATTGTGTTTTAGCTTGCTGCAATTGGTTTTCAACAGCCTATCTCCAGAATACCAAGACAGCTACTGTAATTTTATTAGCAAAAGGTCCATTGTTTTGGAGCTTATTACCTATATTTATGGCATGGTTAGAATTGGGAAGTTTGTAGTGTGTTCTTCCAATTAATTATCAGATCTGGGAAAACCCACTATTTTGAGATGTAAATTTCAGTTAATAGGGACAAAATAATAATAAAGTGTTTAAAGCCCTTTTAATGCCCCAGAAAGGTACTTGAAAAGTGTTTTCCTTACAAATCCGAATTGATTTAGAAAACCAAGTGAAAAGCTATGGCCTAGATTTGGAGTTTGGAGGTAGCCGTGAAAACCAGCATTAGAGGCTCCTAACGCTGGTTTTAGGCTACCGCCGGTATTTGGAGTCAGTCAAAAAAGGGTCTAACGCTCACTTTTCAGCCGCGACTTTTCCATACCGCAGATCCCCTTACGTCAATTGCGTATCCTATCTTTTCAATGGGATCTTTCCAACTCCGGTATTTAGAGTCGTGGCTGAAGTGAGCGTTAAAATTCTAACGACAAAACTCCAGCCGCAGAAAAAAGTCAGTAGTTAAGAGCTTTCTGGACTAACGCCGGTTTATAAAGGTCTTAACTACTGTGCTCTAAAGTACACTAACACCCATAAACTACCTATGTACCCCTTAACCGAGGTCCCCCCACATCGCCGCCACTCGATTAAATTTTTTTAACCCCTAATCTGCCGACCGCCACCTATGTTATACTTATGTACCCCTAATCTGCTGCCCCTAACACCGCCGACCCCTATATTATATTTATTAACCCCTAACCTGCCCCCCCACAACGTCGCCGCCAGCTACCTACAATAATTAACCCCTAATCTGCTGACCACCACCTACGTTATACTTATGTACCCCTAATCTGCTGCCCCTAACACCGACGACCCCTATATTATATTTATTAACCCCTAATCTGACCCCCTCAACGTCGCCTCCACCTGCCTACACTTATTAACCCCTAATCTGCCGAGCAGACCGCACCGCTACTATAATAAAGTTATTAACCCCTAATCCGCCGCACTAACCCTATAATAAATAGTATTAACCCCTAATCTGCCCTCCCTAACATCGCCGACACCTAACTTCAAACATTAACCCCTAATCTGCCGACTGGAGCTCACCGCTATTCTAATAAATGTATTAACCCCTAAAGCTAAGTCTAACCCTAACACTAACACCCCCCTAAGTTAAATATAATTTAAATCTAACGAAATTAATTAACTCTTATTAAATAAATTATTCCTATTTAAAGCTAAATACTTACCTGTAAAATAAATCCTAATATAGCTACAATATAAATTACAATTATATTATAGCTATTTTAGGATTTATATTTATTTTACAGGTAACTTTGTATTTATTTTAACCGGGTACAATAGCTATTAAATAGTTAAGAACTATTTAATAGCTAAAATAGTTAAAATAATTACAAAATTACCTGTAAAATAAATCCTAACCTAAGTTACAATTAAACCTAACACTACACTATCAATAAATTAATTAAATAAAATACCTACAATTACCTACAAGTAAACCTAACACTACACTATCAATACATTAATTAAATACAATATCTACAAATAAATACAATGAAATAAACTAACTAAAGTACAAAAAATAAAAAAGAACTAAGTTACAAAAAATAAAAAAATATTTACAAACATCAGAAAAATATTACAACAATTTTAAACTAATTACACCTACTCTAAGCCCCCTAATAAAATAACAAAGACCCCCAAAATAAAAAAATGCCCTACCCTATTCTAAATTACTAAAGTTCAAAGCTCTTTTACCTTACCAGCCCTGAACAGGGCCCTTTGCGGGGCATGCCCCAAGAAATTCAGCTCTTTTTTTTTTTTTTTTTTTTTTTTTACATTTTTTTTTTTTAATATGTTTTTATTGAGGTAAAAAAATGGTTTTCACAATACAGTCATGACGGTAAAGATACATTTTACATATGACAAGTAGGAATAAACAAAAACCAATTAAATACAGTAGATCATATGGGAACACACACACATATTAAATCAACATGACATGATACTCTGGGTACCTCATTTTATTTTTTTGTTGAATCTTAAGGTCCTCCAAGCAGACAGGTCCGCTTAAGGGACCAGAGACTTTGGTCAGCCACTGAGGACACAATAATAAAGTTAATATCAAGAAATTCAGTGCCAACGTGTATAGAGTAGCGGCAAGCTTCTGAATCTACAGACAAATTCAACCATAAAATTACAGGAGGGTACTCAAGCTGTGCTTAGATCATGTAATTTAGCATCATACACGAGAGACTAGTAAAAGTCTTATATTAAAACAGCCCTCCGTTACATCTGCAAACATAGTGAGACACTAACACTGAACGTTGGTGGCAACATACACAATAATAAAACTTTTAGTACAGGTAATCTTCCAGTAACCAGGAGATCACAAACACAGTACATTTCTTATATTTGGGCCCAAAGAACCTATTTAAAGAATATAGGGGAAAACTTAGTCCTAGTTCTTCAGGTTAGGCAGAGGCTGCATAACTCTGCGAAAAGGGGTGCGGAAGAGGAGGTATCAAACCATTACCGCACAAGATTAGTGGGGGGCGGAGCTTATTATAGTAATATTGTACTCTTTCATTTTTTTTTTTTATTTTTTTTTTATTTTTTTTTAGCCCACATACCAGACTCTTAAAGAAACTCCATCAATAGGGAGAAAATTAGTAAATAAATAGAACAAATAGGTCTATAACCAGCTAAAGTTCAAGGATTCCCAAGTTGAGCGGCAATTTATAAGCTCTGCACAATGCTATCTATATATCCTGAGCGAAAATTACCCAAGAGAGAACTAAGTGAGAGTGCAAACTTGACATCTAAGACAAGGCAGTATAGTGGGGGCAATGAGGTCTAGATGTGTCACTATAGGCATGGAAGGAGCACACTAATAATGTACGTCAGGCGTACATCCGTTGTCAGGAGAAGGGGTATATAATGTGGAAAACGAAAACAATAATAGTTTACATAACTAACCTCCTGCAAATCTACTGTTCAGTACAGACAAGAGTGTTAATAGCAATGGTGAGGCATGATACAAACCCATATATTCATATATACTTAAGGATGGCCTCCCTCTTTATAAGACACTGGATCTATATTCCCCGGGAAGCTGAGTGCACAAACAAATATATAAGTGAGCTAAGAGTGCAGCAGCTTACACGGGAATAGTTGTGAGGTCAGAAGGGAATGCACATCACACATCAAAAGTACTCTTAACATATAGAATTCAAAGCAAAACATTTTTATCCACATAAGTCTATTCAAATAATAGGTTTAAGGGAAAAATAAAATAAAACTTGGCAGACAGAAGAGGAATTGTATTATCCACAGTTAGTGGTGGGAGCTAAATCTTCATAGATAGAGCAGAAAAGGTGGTAGATGCGAAACCCACACAGCTTCAGGCATTAATTTTCATGCACGCAGTGACCTTAGATTAAACAGTGGAGATTCTCATGACAATATCTATGGTCTGTATTCATACGAGTACGCATGCTAGGGTCAAAAGAGTATGTTGGGCCTGAGCTCTGAGCATTCCCCATCGCACCTGAAATATCACCCAACTCCAGTTTTAATAGGGGCGCCATAGCGGCCAGTGCCCAAGGGGAGCTGTAAATCTGAAATAAGCAGAGCCCCCCAGAAGCAGGCATCAGCAGTTCCCGCTGACTCACATCTTCCAGTGGGAGCCTCGCTATGGACATAGACGATTCTCTCGGGTGTCTGCAAGCTGAGATCCAGCACAACAGAGGAGCTCTCTGCATCACCGGAACTATCTTTCCCAGGCTTGATCCACCCACGCTCCATTTTAGGTAGGACAGGCACGAAGGGAACATCTCCTGCAACCTCATCAGGTTTACTGAGCTTATTTCTTGAGCTTTCCGCTTCCACGGCTGCAATGAGGCTGCCAAATCTGTTGAGTATTAGTTGCTCATATTCCAAAAGCAGAGCCTGCATCGCGATGTAGGTGCAATCCTCCATTACAGTAGCAGTATAGTCTGTGTAAGAAGTTGCTCCAAACTTGCCCAATTATGCTCACATCTGAAGGTCACAGTAGCAGCTCATCTCAGACCACCACTTTTTTTTTAGAATTCGTGAATTATTCCTCCGAAAACTTTAATAAATGCAATATAAAACCAGGAGCCTCTTCAACACACGTCTTACTGCAACGGCTCTAGGCTCCGCCCCCAAATTGTATGTGTTCCTGTAAAAAAACACATACAATACCCCCCCCAACATTACAACCCACCACCCACATACCCCTAATCTAACCCAAACCCCTCTTAAATAAACCTAACACTAAGCCCCTGAAGATCTTCCTACCTTATCTTCACCATACCAGGTTCACCGATCAATCCAGAAGAGCTCCTCCGATGTCCTGATCCAAGCCCAAGCAGGGGGCTGAAGATGTCCATGATCCGGCTGAAGTCATCATCCAAGCGGAGCTGAAGAGGTCCATGATCCGGCTGAAGTCATCATCCAAGCGGGAGCTGAAGAGGTCCATGATCCGGCTGAAGTCTTCTATCAACGGCATCTTCAATCTTCTGTCTTCCGGATCCATCTTGCAGAACTCTGATGCGGAACATCCTGCTGGCCCAACGGACTACCGACGAATGAAGGCTCCTTTAAGGGACGTCATCCAAGATGGCGTCCCTCGAATTCCGATTGGCTGATAGGATTCTATCAGCCAATCGGAATTAAGGTAGGAAAATTCTGATTGGCTGATGGAATCAGCCAATCAGAATCAAGTTCAATCCGATTGGCCGATCCGATCAGCCAATCAGATTGAACTCGCATTCTATTGGCTGATCGGAACATTGTACCTGGTTAAAATAAATACAAAGTTACCTGTAAAATAAATATAAATCCTAAAATAGCTATAATATAATTATAATTTATATTGTAGCTATATTAGGATTTATTTTACAGGTAAGTATTTAGCTTTAAATAGGAATAATTTATTTAATAAGAGTTAATTAATTTCGTTAGATTTAAATTATATTTAACTTAGGGGGGTGTTAGTGTTAGGGTTAGACTTAGCTTTAGGGGTTAATACATTTATTAGAATAGTGGTGAGCTCCAGTCAGCAGATTAGGGGTTAATGTTTGAAGTTAGGTGTCGGCGATGTTAGGGAGGGCAGATTAGGGGTTAATACTATTTATTATAGGGTTAGTGAGGCAGATTAGGGGTTAATAACTTTATTATAATAGCGGTGCGGTCCGCTCGGTAGATTAGGGGTTAATAAGTGTAGGCAGGTGGAGGCGACGTTGAGGGGGGCAGATTAGGGGTTAATAAATATAATATAGGGGTCGGTGGTGTTAGGGGCAGCAGATTAGGGGTACTTAGGGATAATGTAAGTAGCGGCGGTTTACGGAGCGGCAGATTAGGGGTTAATAATAATATGCAGGTGTCAGCAATACCGGGGTTGGCAGAATAGGGGTTAATAAGTGTAAGGTTAGGGGTGTTTAGACTCGGGGTACATGTTAGAGTGTTAGGTGCAGACGTAGGAAGTGTTTCCCCATAGGAAACAATGGGGCTGCGTTAGGTATCGAGAGTTGCAGTGGCGTTAAATATGCTCTACGCTCCTTTTTTGGAGCCTAACGCAGCCATTCTGTGGACTCTCAATACCAGAGTTATTTTAAAGGTGCGGCCAGAAAAAAGCCAGCGTTAGCTACGCGGGTCGTTACCGACAAAACTCTAAATCTAGCCGTATATGAGGTATGGCACACACATTATCCTGATCATTCAGAATGGGGCCAAGAAATCCAAAAGATTGAAAAGTGAATTAACACAGGGACATATAATATAGTTCAGCAGTGAAATGGTTACATTAACCACACTTTGAATTGCTTGTATAGATTATAAATAATGAATCACATACTTGAGTTTTCAATGTTCTAAACATTTTTATTATTATTTGCATAGTGAATGAAAGATGTTTGTAATCATCAGTCCCTACTGATTTATTTGTTAAAAGTTATTTAAACGTTAGCATTTACTTGCAGCATTAGACAAATAAATTAAGTTATTCAAATGTATTTCTCTGACATTTAGGCAATACATTAAATTTGTAAAAATAAAGGTTAAATATTTGAAGTGTCCTCAGAGTGGAAAATATTCATATTTCTCTTAGCATTGTTTCTTTGCTCTGCATAACCTTGATGCTAATAATCCACAAGAGTTTTTTTTTAAAGCTCTCTAAACTTAATGATAATATTCAATTGCTTGCTTAGCTTAAAAAATAATAACTGCATTTATGTAACAAATTATATATAGATTTATCATATTACAAAATACTGTAAAGGTTTTGAATCTCCTTTGATTAATTTTTATTGAGATTTTAGGATGTATAATAACTATGCACAGAGCAAGCAACATAATGAGAGCAGGTAGCTTTATCTTTAATGTATTATTTATTTTTTGTTCCAGAAAGAACACAGGTTACTCATATATAGTTTACATTTTTACATACAAAATGGCATTTGCCCATCTTGTTTTCTCCTTTACATTAACTAGCAGAAAGAAAAAAAAATATTTGGTAAAGTGTCAAGAAAAATAAAAAAAATGGAGTACTCTGCTATATTTATTTAAAATGAATTCCATATAAATAATCAATAAAAACATACTTATTTAATATAATCACCGAATATAATAACAAAAACAATTTAGAAAATAATAAAAAATAATAGATTGTTTAATCTAAGACATATTACAATATTTCCATATTTGTGTTCCTTCTTTGCTAAATGGCTATAATTAATAATTGTATTCTAATTTCAGCAAACTCTTGTTCTTTGAATACATTAAAATGCCTGACATATCTATGGTGGTGCTGGTAGCTAGGAAACTAATCCTACAATACTGGGCAAAGAATAGAGAGCCTCCTTTTAAAAAACTAACCCATGCTATACATCAACAGTTTCTGGCAGAACACGCAGACACACAGAGTGACCGTGACGCTAGAGTTAAATCATTCATGACTAAGTGGGACCCGTACTTATTGCACCTACCTGTAGGACTGAGGAGGAAACTCCTGCGCCCCTTCCAAAATTCCATGTTCATGCTAAATGAGAACCTACGAGGTCGCTGGTGTATACCTGAACTGAACTCAGACACTGACTCTTAACTAACACACTGCTAAAAGGGACTGTCACAGTCACCACCTCATTGGAAATCTTAGTGACCACATGTGGGGACCTTGGAACTTGGGCACATCCATCCGCCGACGCAGCTCCGCAGCAACTTGATCACTCTTTTATTTACAGCTCAAAGGTACTTAAGTTGTCTTGAGTTTATGTTGTATGTTTAATGTTATTAGTTGGCATGACTGCATCGGACCATTGACATAACTAGAATCTTCAGACATCAATACCTATTATGGAAGGCCAGACTTCGCACTATTACTATAAATGCAAAATAATCCCAACAGAATGTGAAAGTAAACACCAAAATAGTGCAGTTAATACCCCAGAGCATGTTTCTTCCCATACTTAGTATGATAACACCCTGTAACATTCTCTAAACTCATTGATGCAGTTAGCCAAGATTTATTTATGGTTTTGTCTTGTATTGTTTTGTATGGTTTTTGTTCTTTTAAAAGTTCTAATTAAGCAGGGAACTTGACCGCTCCACATGGTCCAGGATATTCTGGTAGACACAATTCAGACTCAGATCCCTTGAAAAGATCATGTTACACCTCATATTGTTATTGCCTTATGATGACAAGATATTGTATAATGCTGTGTGGTAGTGTTTAAGCTTACCTGTAAAAAATTTTTTTCAAAAATAAAGTTATTAAAAAAAAAAATAAAAAAAAAAAATGCCTGACATATATCAATTATAAATTCTGGAAAATCTGGATTACCTTTATCCAGAGTGGTTACCCGAACAAAAGATGTTTTCTTTACCTATATGGAAGAATGAAAGTCAATGGAAAAGGAAATATCAAAAACAGATACATTGTTGCACTCTTCACAAAGACATTTAAACTGCCATAGTTTTAGCTGCATAATCTAAAGTCAAAGTGTGGGACTGTATTGCCTAATAAAATGTATACCTTAATACATATGCTAAAAGTAATCATTGAACTCTTTGCTATTCTTAATAGGTATAATAGTTTATTCACAAAAGAAAAGAACAATCTTAAACAATAATGTATAATAACAACATGTTAATATAAAAATAAAATAAAATACTGCATCACCAGATTAATGTATTAATTCTACTTTGGCTGGGGATTCCTGTCAACTTCAGCCCGAACGATATAGAGGATCTGGGAGTTTCAATATTTCCAAGCGGCACACATCTGTCCTTGGAATGAGAAGTCCAATGACTCTAAGGTCCCAGATACTTTATATACACTCTAATAATACTAATTCTTGCAGTAGTTTTTGCAAAACTGTCTATGTGTCTTTTATTCCTGTCCAGATGTATCCGGTGCAATAAATGTCTCAACTACAGATGAGTCATTTGTTCTTTTAGCATACATATTGTTTTGTTCAGCATTTATTCAATCAAAGCAAGTTATATATAAGCTTCAAGTCTATGTCATGTCAGCAACTCAGGATATCTTTAATCACTACATAGATTCATATAGGCCAAGAAGACTGATTCACATTCATCACACTCTATATGGCCTGCCATATCACATTTATATCACATGGACAAACAAGGGGAGCACAGCAGAAATCATGACATTCATGATATATTTGTGTTGGGAATCGTCAGTAACCATCAGTGGAATGATTTCACTGAAAGTAGACTAAAAAGTAGGAACTTTCATGTATTATTATTTCTTGTATGAGCTCACGATAAAAAAATCAGAGAGCAATAGACTATACTAAACGTCAGGTGCATGTATAACTGCTGTATTCTGCATTTACACTTCTGTAGTCCATCCACTGAAAGACACCTTATACCAAGACAATCTGAGATACAATATATAATAAAACTGATTGATATATATATATATATATATATATATATATGTGTGTGTGTTGAAATTAAACAGTACAAATATTATCTTTTATATCTGACCAAAGAGCATTTTGATTTGCTGAACTATCATTTCTGGAATACAAACATTTTGGAATGTTAAAAATGCTATATCAATATACTATGTTAAATATAGCTAAAAGATGGACTCATATTTGTTAGGGAGCTTCTGGAATCCTGAACATATAGGTTATGTAGGTTTATGTAAAAAAAAAATTTAATAAACTAATTCTGCTTAATATTTGTTAATGTAATTCATTCGAATGAACATGTTCTTTTAAGAGTGCTCCACAATGCACAAGGATGCTTAGTTCATGCTTTACTTAAAATTCAAAGATGCTTGTGAGCTTTGCTGAGGATCCTTGTTGTGAAAGTAATATCCTGTTTGAAATTAATTGAGCATCACTTTACCAGTGTCATTAGTGGGAATTCCTGATTTAAACATATATAGCTGTATCAAGTGTCCACTGCATGATATCTTTCACATCAAACAGGAACCACTAGAAACACAGAAAAACAATTATTACAAAGACAACACATAGGTAACACACTTGCAAAATGGTTTATGTAAATGTTTATGATTGTAAAACATTTGCATGTCTCTTTGGTTATGGTTATGTAGTCACACTGGATAGAACAAAATGTGTTTCTGTAATATTGTAGAGGGAAATGTAGAGCTGACTGTGAACTGGGGTGTGCTGGACTTATCGTCATACTTTTTCACCTATACTTAGCCCCAGCATGTGGAATAGTGATGTCGCAAACCTAAAATTTTCAGTTCGCGAACGGCGGACTCGAACTTCCGGTATTGTTCGCAAACCCGCAAACCGTGCGAACTGCCATTGACTTCAATAGGCAGGCGAACTTTAAAACCTACAAGGACTCTTTCTGGCCACAATAGTGATGGAAAAGTTGTTTCAAGGGTACTAACACCTGGACTGTCGCATGCTGGAGGGGGATCCCTGGCAAAACTCCCATGGAAAATTACATAGTTTATGCAGAGTCTGCTTTTAAGCCATAATGGGCCTAAATCAACTAACATTCCCAAAGTGGCTGTCTCAAAACATCCCGGACAGAAGATAGATTGATAGATAGGATAGATAGATAGATAGATAGATATACATAGATTGATAGTTAGATAGAATCGATAGAAGAGAAATAGATAGATTTGTTAGATATACAATTACCCTGATAAAGTCTAATAATTAAACATGCATTCTTGGATCCAACTAGGTTGTGTTAAGTAGTACTGTTCTTCGCACTTTCAACCCTGTAACGCCCCCTATTGGTGGAGGCCTATATGGCGGTTATGATTACCCTGACAAAGTATAACAACAAGACACGCGGTCTGGGACCCATGGTAATTTTTTTGTGTTAAGTAAAACTTTTCTTATCACTTGAATCCCTCTTACCCCCCCTTTTGTTGGAGCTCTATATGGCCTGCATGATTAGCCTGACAAAGTATAATAAGAAAACATCTGGCCTTGGACCCATGGTAATTAGGTTGTGTTTAAGTAGTACTATTCTTATAACTGTAATCCCTGTTACTCCCCCTATCAAGGGAGGTCTTTATGGCCTGCATGATTACCCTGACAAAGTATAACATCAAGACACACGGTGTTGGACCCATGATAACTAGCTTGTGTTAATTAGAACTTTTCTTAGCACTTTAATCCCTGTCCCCCCCCCCTATCGGGGGTGTTCTATATGGCCTGCCTGATTACCCTGAAAAAATATAATAATAAGAAATGCCGTCTGGTACCCATGTTAACTAGGTTGTGTTTTAAGTACTACCATTCTTAGCACTTTAATCTCTGTAATTCCCCCTATTTGGTGAGGTCTATACGGCCTGGATGATTACCCATACAAAATATAATAATAAGACATCTGCTCTTGGTCTGCGACCCATGGTAACTATGTTGTGTTAATTAGTAATGTCCTTCGCATTTTAATAGCTGTTACTCATACTCACCCTATCGGTGGAGGTCTATATGGCCTGCATGATTACCCTTACAAAATATAATAACCAAACATATGCTCTGGGATCCATGGTAAGTAGGTTGTGTTAAGTAGTACTGTTCTTTGCAGTTTAATACCTGTTACAACACCAAATGGTGGCAGGTCTATCTGGCCTTCATGATTAGCTGCACCCAAACCCAAAATAAAGCTGAGTGGTCTTAGACTAACACCCATGGCTAACTCGGTTGTTTCAATTTGTACTATTCTTAGCACTTTCATCCCTGTTACGGGTGGTCTACATGGCCATCATGATTAGCCGAACAAAATACTACAATCCAACCTTTGCTCAGTCTTCATAGGCCCTTCATTTGCTGTATTTTGATAGTACAGTTCTTATTATTTTTATAGCTGATACAACACCGAATGGTGGCAGCTCTATATGGCCTGCATGATTAGCCGCACCCAATACAAAAATAAATCCAAGCGGTCTTGGATTAACACCCATGGCTAACTCTATTGTTTCAAGTAGTACTATTCTTAGCACTTTCATCTCATCATCCCTGTTACTTCCTGGACTCTCGGTGGTGGTCTATATGGCCATCATGATTAGCCTTACCAAATACTACAATCCAACCTTGGCTCAGTCTTCATAAGGCCCTTCATTGGCTGTATTTTGGTAGTACTGTTCTTATTAGTTTAATACCTGATACAACACCGAATGGTGGCAGCTCTATATGGCCTGCATGAATAGCCGCACCCAAAGCCAAAAAAAAGCCAAGCGGTCTTGCACTAACACCCATGGCTAACTCTGTTGTTTCAAGTTCTACTATTCTTAGCTCTTTCATCTCATCCCTGTTACTTCCAGGACTCTCAGTGGTGGTGGTCTACATGGCCATAATGATTACCCTCACCAAAATATAACAACAATACGTGCGTGCAGGGAACCATGGTAAGGTTACTTCGTTTCGCAAAATCGAGTATAACAGTTGCAGGCAGAGGTTCTGACCCTGCATTATGGCTGCACCTCTCCCTAAAAGAGGCATGTGTTACAGAGTCTGTGGGCATGTATGCAAAGAGCTGGCCTGCCTAAAAAGAAGAGCAAGGCTGTACAGGTTGTTCTCCTTCAGCCGTTTTATACGCTGTCCCACGGCCACGACCCTCAACAACCACAACAGAATGAAACACCACATATGCAATCCTTTTGAACAACAGAGTACAGGTATGGCATTGATTTTAGTTACACGGCGATATTTATTATGAACCGTGAAATTGAAAACAAAAACCTGATTGGACACCCAGTACAGTACAGGTCGTTCTCCTTCGGCCTTTTTAGAATAGTGTTCCAGACCCCCAACAAAAACAACAGCAGGAAAGAGGACATATGATATCCTTTTGAACAATAGATGACAGGTAAGGCATAGATTTTACAAAGCCATAGATAATTTTTTTGCAACTGTGAAATAAAAAAAAACATTGATTGGACACCCAGCATACTTCTTTATCCTTAGGCCTTTTTATAAGAGGCTCCCGGAGCCTCAACAGAAACAACAGCATGAAAGAGGACATATGGCATCCTTGTGAACAATTGATTACAGTTAAGGCATTGATTTTAGAATCCCAGAGATCATTTATATGACCCGGGAAATAGAAAAAAACATTGATTGGACACCCAGTACACTTCTTTATCCTTAGGCCTTTTTAATAAGAGGGTCCCGGAGCCTCAACCGAAACAACAGCATGAAAGAGGACATATGTCATCCTTTTGAATAATAGATTACAGGAAAGGCATTGATTTTAGAAACCCAGAGATCATTAGTTGCAACCGGGAAATAGAAAAAAACATTGATTAGACACCCAGTACACTTATTTATCCTCAGGCCTTTTTAATAAGAGGGTCCTGGAGCCTCAACAGAAACAACAGCATGAAAGAGGACATATGTCATCCTTTTGAATAATAGATTACAGGAAAGGCATTGATTTTAGAAACCCACAGATCATTATTTGCAACCGTGAAATAGAAAAAAACATTGATTAGACACCCAGTACACTTATTTATTCTCAGGCCTTTTTAATAAGAGGGTCCCGGAGCCTCAACCGAAACAACAGCATGAAAGAGGACATATGTCATCCTTTTGAATAATAGATTACAGGAAAGGCATTGTTTTTAGAAACCCACAGATCATTATTTGCAACCGGGAAATAGAAAAAACATTGATTAGACACCCAGTACACTTATTTATCCTTAGGCCTTTTTAATAAGAGGGTCCCGGAGCCTCAACCGAAACAACAGCATGAAAGAGGACATATGTCATCCTTTTGAATAATAGATTACAGGAAAGGCATTGATTTTAGAAATACAGAGATAATTAGTTGCAACCGGAAAATAGAAAAAAACATTGATTAGACACCCAGTACACTTATTTATCCTTAGGCCTTTTTAATAAGAGGGTCCCGGAGCCTCAACCGAAACAACAGCATGAAAGAGGACATATTTCATCCTTTTGAATAATAGATTACAGGAAAGGCATTGATTTTAGAAACCCAGAGATCATTAGTTATAACTGGGAAATAGAAAAAAACATTGATTAGAAACCCAGTACATTTATTTATCCTTAGGCCTTTTTAATAAGAGGGTCCCGGAGCCTCAACCGAAACAACAGCATGAAAGAGGACATATGTCATCCTTTTGAATAATAGATTACAGGAAAGGCATTGATTTTAGAAACCCAGAGATCATTAGTTGCAACCGGGAAATAGAAAAAAACATTGATTAGACACCCAGTACACTTATTTATCCTTAGACCTTTTTAATAAGAGGGTCCCGGAGCCTCAACCGAAACAACAGCATGAAAGAGGACATATGTCATCCTTTTGAATAATAGATTACAGGAAAGGCATTGATTTTAGAAACACAGAGATAATTAGTTGCAACCTGGAAATCTAAAAAACATTGAATAGACATCCAGTACACTTCTTTATCCATAGGCCTTTTTAGCAGAGGCTCCAGGACCCTCAACAAAAACAAGAGCAGGGAGCTGGGCATAGGAGTGCAATGGAGTGTGACAATAATAATGTGAAGGGGAAGATTGTGGAGTTGTGGCATTTTAATTTTGTTATTGTGGGAAGTACTTGCAATGACCTTGCTCTGGTGAATCCATATCGCAAATGTTTTTTTTTAAGGCACTGTTTGTCTATTTTTTGAATATCAGTATTTGGCAAATGAAGCTCAACTTAAAGCTGGTGAGAACCGACCTTTCTTCTGGCTGTTTGCAAATGTTGTGGCTCTGGACAAACATGCGAATATGGGGCCATCAGCCATATTCTGCATGCAACCCCTTTGATGATTGACGATAAACATGTGTCACCTGCAATCAGAGCTCATTACTTCTGTCTAAATCATCTTCCTGGTATGGACAGGCCACTGTTTCCCACAGCAAGTCCGAAGCTTGAACTACAAGATTGTCTTGAGTATGGTAGGAAACCAAAGTTTATTTAATTCTGTACTATCACCACAAAAGCTGAACTTCTTGAAGCAAGGAAAATGCAAGAAATTTCATATGCTTATGGATGACAAGGACGTCCTGTCCTGTGGTGCACAGAGATGGAGAGGATTTTGGGCCTCCCTGTACACTACCCAGATGTCTCCAACATCACCAGAAACACAAGACAGCGACTCTTGGGAATTTCCTGGAGTGTTCCGGTAGCCATCTCTTTGCACCCCGAAAGGAATACTTTATCAATGTTTTTGTATACATCCGACAACAGCTTCGGAGACTGTGGTGACGCACATGTTATTTACTGTTGTTCCAGCTGTGGCAATATCAATTGGCAATAACAAGGTAAGATTTGGGGGGGTGGAGCCTATAGCTGTTGCGGTAGGACGTGTGTTTGAGGAGCTCCAGGTCTTACAAGTTACTTTGGAGTTAGTTTTCAACCTTAATTTAATTTTCTTTTTGAGATTCATAGTCACACTTTCTGGGGCTATCCAAGAGGAGCCTGGAGATACCTTACTCATATCGGTTTACCTATGTTCCTCAGCTGACTGCGTTACAGCTAGCCGCGAGACTGAGAGGCCTCTCTAGCCTGATAGTGCTGTCAAAGCTGCCGCCAATATACCCCCCCAGGACCCTGGGTTATCAAACCAGTTCTATAGTAACTGGACAACTCGTTAATCACAACTATTGACAAAGAGAAGGAAAAGCACTAGTCACCCATTATATCAATGGGTACGGAGACCTGTATTTTGTCTTTCCAATATGGCGCTGGACACCAAACTAATCCTGAATGAAGTGAAAGCCATGCTAGATGCGCAATTCCTCAGCCTGCATGAAGCACTACAGGAGGAATTCACATCCCTAAAGGGGGCTTGCGGTAAAGCAGTAAGAGGAGCACAACCTTTGCCTGAACCACACAAGCACTCAACCCAGTCACCTGAAATCTAAAAAGTTGACACAATCCGTCTGACCCTGTCAGAAGATGGTACCGGTCCACATACAGAAGAGGCAATGGAGCAAACAGCTCACTGGGAGCAGGGAGCTGCGGTGCATATAGGCGCTGAGTGTGCGGGGGTGAGCCCTTCAAGAGGAGTGGAACACCAGATACTTTGGCAGCAAGTCGCAGCTTACCCTGACAGACAGAGGGCCAGAGGGCCGTACGCCACTGGAGCACCCCACAGTGTTTGGGAGCCGCAGCCCTTGTTTACACATCTCCCGACCATCTTTTCTCTTACCGGGGATGCATCTGGGGCTTGTCTACCTAAACTAAGCTGTGACACCTTTCACACATGTTACGGTGAACCAAAGAAGGAGAACACTGTCAAGGACATTGCGCTACAAGCATTGCAGCTCAACGTGAATAACAGCCTGGACTCATGGGCCAATTGGTCGACCGAGATCATTAAGGTGCCTGCTCTCGATACCTGTGGCCCAAAACCATCATTCCTTCAGTACGGCTTTACCCCTCCATTGGAACCTGAACAGTTAGAGGCTTGCAGCCCCCTCAGAAAGCAGCTTCCTTACCTTGTGCTTACGGCTCGGGCTAGCGCAAGACTACTTGACAGACACGGAGTGGGCTGGAGCTTCAGTCATAGCTGCCGACTAGATGAGGTACAGTACAGCCGTGGGGGAGTGTTTGACCCTGGGGGCTTATTTTGTCCATCTGAACCGAGGGTTGTGGACGCTACCTAAGCGAACTTTATTTGGAGACTAGTGACGCACATTTTATGCACGCTGTGGCAATTGCAATTTGCATTAAAAAGAATCTGCTAACAACCACTACCTAGGACCACACCTGACTCCTGAAGTCATGCTTCAGTTAGTAACTCAAGTTAATTTTTTTTTTTTTTTTATTATGCTCAGCAGATTCAAAACATACCATTCTTCTAGTCATATCACACGACATGTCAAAATGCTGCATGGAAAATGGCAGTGTGCAAAGTCATAATCTTAGTGAACCTATAAGTGCATTAAATTTTCTAAAATAAACAAAAATACAGAGAAAAAAAAAAAAAAGTAAAGAGGACATATGGCATCCTTTTATCCTTTTGAACAATAGATTACATTTAAGGCATTGATTTGAGAAACCCAGAGATAATTTGATAACCGGGAAATCTTAAAAAACCTTGATTAGACACCCAGTACACTTATTTATCCTTAGGCCTTATTAGCAGAGGCTCCAGGACCCTCAACAAAACCAGCAGCAGGAAAGAGGACATATGGCATCCTTTTGAAAAATAGATTTCTGAAAAGGCATTGATTTTAGAAAACCGGGGATAATTTGTTTCAACCGGGAAATCTAAAAAAACATTGATTAGACACCCAGTACACATATTTATCCTTAGGCCTTTTTAGCAGAGGCTCCAGGACCCTCAACAGAAACAACAGCATGAAAGAGGACATATGGCATCCTTGTGAACAATTGATTAGAGTTAAGGCATTGATTTTAGAATCCCAGAGATCATTTATATGAACCGGAAAATAGAAAAAATCATTGATTGAACACCCAGTACACTTCTTTATCCTTAGTCCTTTTTATCAGAGGCTCCCGGAGCCTCAACAGAAACAACAGCATGAAAGAGGACATATGGCATCCTTGTGAATAATAGATTACAGGAAAGGCATTGATTTTAGAAACCCGGGGATAATTTGTTGCAACCGTCAAATCTAAAAAAACATTGATTAGACACCCAGTACACTTATTTATCGTTAGGCCTTTTTAGCAAAGGCTCCAGGACCCTCAACAAAACCAGCAGCAGGAAAGAGGACATATGGCATCCTTTTGAAAATTAGATTACAGGAAAGGCATTGATTTTAGAAACCTGGGGATAATTTGTTGCAACCATGAAATCTAAAAAAACATTGATTAGACACCCAGTACACTTATTTATCCTTAGGCCATTTTAGCAGAGGCTCCAGGACCCTCAACAAAACCAGCAGCAGGAAAGAGGACATATGGCATCCTTTTGAAAATTAGATTACAGGAAAGGCATTGATTTTAGAAACCTGGGGATAATTTGTTGCAATCGTGAAATCTAAAAAAAACATTGATTAGACACCCAGTACACTTCTTTATCCTTAGGCCTTTTTATAAGAGGCTCCCGGAGCCTCAACAGAAACATCAGCATGAAAGAGGACATATGGCATCCTTGTGAATAATAGATTACAGGAAAGGCATTGATTTTAGAAACCCGGGGATAATTTGTTGCAACCGTGAAATCTAAAAAAACATAGATTAGACACCCAGTACACTTCTTTATCCTTAGGCCTTTTTATAAGATGCTCCCGGAGCCTAAACAGAAACAACAGCATGAAAGAGGACATATGGCATCCTTGTGAATAATCGATTACAGGAAAGGCATTGATTTTAGAAACCCGGGGATAATTTGTTGCAACCATGAAATCTAAAAAAACATTGATTAGACACCCAGTACACTTATTTATCCTTAGGCCTTTTTAGCAGAGGCTCCAGGACCATCAACAAAACCAGCAGCAGGAAAGAGGACATATGGCATCCTTTTGAAAATTAGATTACAGGAAAGCCATTGATTTTAGAAACCCGGAGATAATTTGTTGCAACCGGGAATTTGAATCAAACAAATGATTCGATGGACACCCAGTACACTTCTTTCTCCTTCGGCCTTTTTATAAGAGGGTCCAGGACCCTCAAAAAAAACAACAGCAGGAAAGAGGACGTATGGCATCCTTTTGAACAATAGAGTACAGGTACAGCATTGATTTTACAAACCCAGAGATAATTTTGGTCAAATGTGAAATAGAAAAAAAAATTAAGTGGACACCCAGTACACCTCTTTCTCCTTAGGCCTTTTTATAAGAGGGTCCAGGACCCTCAAACAAAATACCAGCAGGAAAGAGAACATATGGCATCCTTTTGAACAATAGAGTACTGGTACGGCATTGATTTTAGAAACCCACAGATAATTGTTTGGAAAAGTGAAATAGCCCCAAAAACCATGCTTGGACTCCCACTCCAGGTCGTTCTCCTTCAGCCTTTTTATAAGAGGGTCCAGCACCCTCAACAGAAACAACTGCAGGAAACACCACCACTTATGCCATCCTTTTGCACAAGCGAGTACAGGTATGGCATCCATTTTAGAAACCCAGAGATAATTGAGAGGAACCAGGAACATTTTTCTAAAAATTTGATGGGGCACCCATTACAGGTCGTTCTCCTTCAGCCTTTTTATACCATGGGCCACGACCCGCAACAGGCACAACAGCATGAAACACCACATATGCCACCCTTTTGCACAATAGAGTACAGGTATGGCATAGATGGAACACAGAGATAATTTAGAGCAACCAAGAGATGGATAAAGATGCTTGGTCGGTCCTCGTCCTTCAAATTTATGGCATTTTGCGTTCAATTTAATGGTCCACCAGATATGAGTGCTGTGCTAAGTTGTACAATTCATAACAGTTTAATCACTAGTGTTATGTGCCTTATTTTTTTTATTTGAGTTTTGTACCCACAGAGCTGCAGCAGAGGCCAGAAAAATTAGGAATGTACAAATGACTGAAAAATGTGGGTATTGTTGTAGCAACTGCTGTAGCAGCGGCCAGAAAAATTGATGTTTGTAAAACATTTATAAAGTGCCCTAAAAGCTTGTGGCTTGAACACTAGTTGTTGGCGGATAAGTCAAGCAAGTCCTCCGGCTTTATAAAAAAAAAAAAGGCCAGCCTGTGTACCAGTTGTAGCCCAAGCCAGCTCATCTCATCATCAGGCCTTTTTTATTCAAATGTATTGCCCAATGTCAGTCCCTTCGGAAGTGAGATAGTCAAGGCTTTTTTGACCTAGGCGACTTCTCTTCTCAGTGACAAAACCTCCTGCTGCACTGAAAGTACTTTCGGACAGGACACTTGAAGCGGGGCAACCCAGAAGTTCCATTGCAAGTCCAGCCTGCACACCCAGTAGTCAAGGGGTCCATCGCTCCTGAGAGTGTCGAGATCCGCAGTTAAAGCTAGGTAGGCTGCTACCTGTTGGTTGAGTCTTTCTCTAAGGCTGGATGCCAAAAGGCTCTGATGGTGCATGGGAGTTAAAAAGGTACGCATGTCCTCCATCAACAAGACATCAGGAAAGCGTCCTGTCCTTACCGCTGTGGTCGTGGGAGGAGGAGGATTAATTTCATCTCTTCCCCTGTTACATTCCCGTGGTGCTGTGACATCACCCTTATACGCTGTGTAAAGCATAGTTTTTAATTTATTCTTAAAATGCTCCATCCTTTCCGACTTGCGGGAATTTGGTAACATTTCAGGCACTTTATGCTTATACCGGGGGTCGAGGAGCGTGGACACCCAGTACAGGTCATTCTCCTTCAGCTTTTTTATACGAGGGTCCCTCAACAGGCACGACAGCATGAAAGAACCCATTTGAACAAGGTTGGATGCCGAGCTAATCATGTCCCGTTCCTCCTCCTTACTGATCTCACTGATGGTATCTTCTTCCCCCCAGCCACGTACAACACCACGGGTACCAGAGAGGTGACAACAATGAGCACCCTGGGATGACTGTTGTGCTCGGTCTTCCTCCTCCTCCTCAAAGCCACATTCCTCCTCTGACTCCTCTTCCTCACAATCCTCTTTCTGTTTTGCCGCAGGTCCAGCAAGCGATGCTGATTCGGCTGTTTGTGGGGGTGATGGACACCACAACTCTTCTGCTTCCTCTTCACGCTCATCTACTGCCTGATCCAGCACTCTTCGCAGGGCACGCTCCAGGAAGAAAACAAATGGTATGATGTCGCTGATGGTGCCTTCGGTGCGACTGACAAGCTTTGTCACCTCCTCAAAAGGACGCATGAGCCTACAGGCATTGCGCATGAGCGTCCAGTAATTTAGAAAAAATATCCCCAGCTCCCCAGAGGCTGGCCTAGCACCCCGGTCATACAAATACTCATTAACAGCTTTTTCTTGTTGGAGTAGGCGGTCAAACATTAGGAGTGTTGAATTCCACCGTGTTGGGCTGTCGCAAATCAAGGGCCTCACTGGCAGGTTGTTTTGACGCTGGATATCGGACAAGTACGCCATGGCCGTGTAGGAACGCCTGAAAAGGCCACACACCTTCCTGGCCTGCTTCAGGATGTCCTGTAAGCCTGGGTACTTATGGACAAATCGTTGTACAATTAGATTACACACATGTGCCATGCACGGCACATGTGTCAACTTGCCCAATTTAAATGCCGCCACCAAATTACTTCCATTGTCAGAAACAACCTTGCCAATCTCCAGTTGGTGCGGAGTCAGCCACTGATCCACCTGTGCGTTCAGGGCGGTCAGGAGTGCTGGTGCGGTGTGACTCTCCGCTTTCAAGCAAGTCAACCCCAAGACGGCGTGACACTGCCATACCCGGGATGTAGCATAGTACCTGGGGAGCTGGGGGGTGCCATAGATGTGGAGCAAGACGCAGAAGTTGAAGAGGACTCAGCCTAGGAAGAGGTTATGGAAGAGGATGGAGTAGGAGGAGTAGAGGAGGTAGCAGCAGGCCTGCCTGCAAGTCGTGGCGGTGTCACCAACTCTTCTGCAGAGCCACGCATTCCATGCTTGTCAGAAGTCAGCAGGTTTACCCAATGCGCAGTGTAGGTGATATACCTGCCCTGACCATGCTTTGCAGACCAGCTATCCATGGTCATATAGACCCTTGCCCCAACGCTGTGTGCCCGACATGCCATAACTTCCTTTATCACAACAGAGTACAGGTTTGGGATTGCCTTTTGTGAAAATAAATTTCTGCCAGGTACGTTCCACTGCGGTGTCCCAATAGATACACATTTTTGAAAGCTGTTAAAATCTGACAGCGCTCAACCTTGTGTCTGTAGCTCCTAGTATTGTGGGTACCAGCGCCCCCAAAAAGGTGAATGTAGTGCTAAAAATAAATACACAGAGCACCTCCTAAAAGGCTAAGACACTAGTAGTGACAAGATTATTTAAATAAAAAATATATTGAAATTCTATAGGGGTATATAAAATATTTTATAAGCTACTTATAGCTAAAATATACAAACAAGATACAAAAGTGGATCCACTTAAAATTAACAATAAAATATGCATATATCTATATAAAAAACAATACAATTTATGTTAAAAACCACAACAATATACAATCTTAATCACAAAATAAATTACAATAAAACAGCTGTTGATGGTTGGATAAAAAATCTAAATATATAAAAACATCAATTTACTGAGTAGGTGTCCATAAATATGTAGGTCCCAAACTTTAAATTCTATCCAGAGAGTGAATGTCCAATATGAAGATTCAATTTTAAACAGTTATCCTTATATATCCCTCGATAAACGGTGAAATGATGAAGTGTGTAAAAAAGAAAAACGTAGTGGTTTTCAAATCAGATTTCAAAAATTATTGTGAATATCCAAAAAATCCTGAAAAGATGATTTGATGAAGTGGGCATGAATAATCAAAAATGTGTGTACACAAAAATGAAAAAAGAAAAAGGAAAAAATGTGAAAAAATAATCCAAATGAATATTTAGGATGTGTTAAAGTGAATAACACACTTATAAAGTGACCCTTATGTGAATACAAGATGTGAGGAGATGCTCCTAAAAAGTTATTCCTGTGTGTAAACGATGAAAAAATACAGAAATGGATCCTATGTCTCAGGGATCAATTCATTCAAAGATATACCTGTAATAAACCTGTTTTATTACAGGTATATCTTTGAATGAATTGATCCCTGAGACATAGGATCCATTTCTGTATTTTTTCATCATTTACACACAGGAATAACTTTTTAGGAGCATCTCTCCACATCTTGTATTCACATAAGGGTCACTTTATAAGTGTGTTATTCACTTTAACACATCCTAAATATTCATTTGGATTATTTTTTCACATTTTTTTCCTTTTTCTTTTTTCATTTTTGTGTACACACATTTTTGATTATTCACGCCCACTTCATCACATCATCTTTTCAGGATTTTTTTGGATATTCACAATAATTTTTGAAATTTGATTTGAAAACCACTACGTTTTTCTTTTTTACACACTTCATCATTTCACCGTTTATCGAGGGATATATAAGGATAACTGTTTAAAATAGAATCTTCATATTGGACATTCACTCTCTGGATAGAATTTAAAGTTTGGGACCTACATATTTATGGACACCTACTCAGTAAATTGATGTTTTTATATATTTAGATTTTTTATCCAACCATCAACAGCTGTTTTATTGTAATTTATTTTGTGATTAAGATTGTATATTGTTGTGGTTTTTAACATCAATTGTATTGTTTTTTTATATAGATATATGCATATTTTATTGTTAATTTTAAGTGGATCCACTTTTGTATCTTGTTTGTATATTTTAGCTATAAGTAGCTTATAAAATATTTTATATACCCCTATAGAATTTCAATATATTTTTTATTTAAATAATCTTGTCACTACTAGTGTCTTAGCCTTTTAGGAGGTGCTCTGTGTATTTATTTTTAGCACTAAATTTTTGAAAGCATCAGACTCCACCAGCTTGTATGGTAAAAGCTGGCGGGCTAAGAGTTCAGACAAGCCAGCTGTTAGACGCCGGGCAAGGGGGTGACTTTGAGAAATTGGCTTCTTACGCTCAAACATGTCCTTGACAGACACCTGAATGTAGGCAGATGACCAGGAACTGCTACGTAAGAGAGACTGAGTGGAGGATGGTTGAGAGGGGGCAAGGAGGACAGCACTGGTTGACGTGGCTGAAGATGCTGGAGCAGGAGGAGGAGGGCGGCTTTCACTTTGTGTGCTGCTTCTACTCATGTGTTCTTCCCATCGGCCTTTGTGATGGGAGACCATGTGCCTTCGCAAAGCAGTTGTACCTAGGTGGCTGTTGGACTTCCCACGACTCAGTTTCTTTTGGCACAGGTTGCAAATGGCATCGCTGTTGTCAGAGGCAGACACACAAAAAAAATGCCACACTGCTGAGCTCTGCAATGACGGCATTCTGGTGGTGGCAACAGCATGCGTTGATGGGCGTCGGCGTGCTGTCTGGCTGACCCCTGGTGACGATGCATGCGGTCTGACTGTGCCACTAGATCCTTGAGATGACCTCCCCATGCTTCCAAATCGTCTCCTCCTCCTCCTCTCTGTCTCCCCATCTGAACTTTCCCCCTCTTCTTCTTCTCTTCTAGCAGGCACCCACGTGACATCCACCGACACATCATCATCAACCTCTTCACTTGTATCTGAAACATCAAGAAAGGAAGCAGCAGCGGGTACAACATCATCATCATCATCACACCGTACCTCCATGTCGGTAATGCTGCCTGACTGAGACTGATCACTATTATCTACATCCTCTGTCAATGATGGTTGCGCATCACTCATTTCTTCCAAATGATGTGTCAATAACTCCTGTGACAGATCAAGTGAAGCGGCTGTGGTGCTAGTGTTGGTGGTGGTGACAGGCGGGGGAGTGGCACTGGTCACTTGAGACCTGCCCAAAGCACAGCTGGACTTAGATGGTGCGTCAAGGTTAGGAGGACTAGCAGCGGAAGCTGAAGAAGATTGGGTGTCCTGTGTTAGCCATTCAACTAGGTCCTCCTCAGAAGTTTTTGCGTCCCCCCTGGCACCTGGCGTCTGAACAATGTGCATATTTGTAGGGTCTAAAGGAATCACAGCACCACGACCACGGAACCTGCGGGGTGGCCTTCCTCTGCCTGTCATTTTTTTTTAAATGGACACTAACAATACTATTACACCAATTAAGTGGTGGCACTGTGAAAGTGGGCACAGTATACGCTGTGAGACTGACAACAACAAAAAAGACAGATGTTCTAAAAATCACAAATTGTTAATTTTTTAAAATATTACAAGTACTGTGACAACAAATATGATTGTTTGGCACTAGTTGGCAAATGGGCCTGTCTGGCACACACGTTGGGAGAAAGAAAACTGCAATTCAATGGCACTAGGAGACTGAAGAATTATAGTCAAAACAGTTATGATTAACAAAAATTCCAATCCTGTTACAATAAATATGATTGGTGGCACTAATTGGCTAGTTTGGACTGGCACACAGGCAGGCAGGCAGGAGGAAAATGCAATTCAAGGGCACTAGTAGACTGCAGATTGACAGTCAAAACAGTGATGATTGACAAATTTTGCAATACTGTTAAAAGAAATATGATTGATGGCACTAATTGGATAGTTGGGCCTGGTACACAGGCTGGCAGGCAGTAGAAAAGTGCAATTCAATGGCACGAGCAAATTTAGGATTAAGATCAACAATCAAACATTTTTTAATTTTAATTAGTAACTATACTGTGACAACAATTATGATTGGTGTAAATAGTTGTCAAGACGGCCTGGCACAAAAGGCTGGCAGGCAGGAGGTAAATGCAATTCAAGGACAATAGGAGACTGAATACTGACAGTCAAAACAGTGATGATTGACAATTTTTGCAATACTGTTAAAAGAAATATGATTGCTGGCAATAATTGGCTAGGTGGGCCTGGCACACAGCAGGCTGCAAGGCAGGAGGAAAGTGCAATTCACTGGCACCAGCAAACTGAGGATTCACAACAACTATTACCAAAAAATTTAATTTTTAATTACTAAGAATACTGTGACAACAAATATTATTGGTGTAAATATTTTTCAAGTAGGCCTGGCACACAGGCTTGGAAGGCAGTAGAAAAGTGCAATTCTAGGGCACGAGCAAACTGAGGATTAAGATCAACAATCAAGAATTTTTTAATTTTAATTAGTAACTATACTGTGACAACAATTATGATTGGTGTAAATAGTTGGCAAGACGGCCTGGCACAAAAGGCTGGCAGGCAGGAGGTAAATGCAATTCAAGGACACTAGGAGACTGATTACTGACAGTCAAAACAGTGATTATTGACAATTTTTGCAATACTGTTAAAAGAAATATGATTGCTGGCAATAATTGGCTAGGAGGGCCTAGCACACAGCAGGCTGCAAGGCAGGAGGAAAGTGCAATTAACTGGCACCAGCAAACTGAGGATTCACAACAACTATTACCAAAAATTTTAATTTTTAATTATTAAGAATACTGTGACAACAAATATGATTGGTGTAAATATTTTTCAAGTAGGCCTGGTACACAGGCTTGGAAGGCAGTAGAAAAGTGCAATTCTAGGGCACAAGCAAACTGAGGATTAAGATTATCAACAATCAAGAATTTTTTCATTTTTTTTTTTTTTTTTTTTTAATAATTTTTTATTGAAGTCATTAACAAATACAGAATATAGGGTATGCCCCAAAACATTTACAAGTCAATGTATACACAGCATGATTTGGAGAGTATTGCATTCAAGTATCTCAAACATTTCCATAAATGTGGGCTATCACATAGAAAGACTTCAGTTTTGTTTTAGAGTATCATAAACGTAATATAAGCAAAAAAGGTCCTCACCTAGCTATATACAAAAAAGAGTAAGGTAACTATTCAGATAAGGGTAAGACTAGGGAGGAGGTAACTCTATAGGTTTATGGGGGAGGGGGATGCAGTGGGCGGGAGCGCTCAATAGTAATAGGGGGGGAGGATGGAGGGGGGGATGGAGGGCGGAGCCAGTTAGTATGTCAGCACCAGGAGCAAGTTTAGTTGGAACTAAAGGATTATTACTTAATATATACATAACCACACTCATCCAATCCTTTGTGCTCCTATAGAGGGAGCCTGAAAACATATACACACAAGCTAAAACCATAAGTGTAATTAAGTCAACTTTAAATATATTTCAGAGAACATGAGAGTATTAATTAGGTTAATGAGGCAGAGTCTAATTTAGCTATTTGGGAGAAATGCGCATACATGTGCCACTATCTAATGGAACTAGGCTCTCATCCCATAGTAGTCAAAAGGTGAATTGTCCAGGGTAAGGATAGATTAAAAAAAAATAAAAAAAAATAAAAAAATATCTAGATACATAAGAAAATGCTAATATCACCTACTACTAACTGTTAACCCTGACAGGAATATACAAATACTGAAGAACCTGCCATTAGCATAATTATCTCTAAACAATGTGTTGTATGAGAGAAAGCAGGAGCAATAGGCTATGTAGTGTGTATCAACATCATACCAACACAACTTAATTGTCATTAGACAAACGAAAGAGATAGAGACCTAACATCACGAGGAACCATAAACCTGCGTGTGTAAAACTAGCCCTCCCAGAACTGGCACCTTAATAAGAGCTGGTTATGCGTAAGTAGAAGTGATTCTGACTGGGCTCCTTAAAGAAGATATTAGGGGGCAGTAAGATGCAGTGAGATGAGAGGGAACACACCCAATGTACTAGTGGCCCTAGATTAGTGCTATGTGAAATAAGTATAAAATGGGAGAGTTCTTTAGATGTGTATGGCAGGGTATGGTTCCCCATAACTAAAAATAGAGGGTGAATTTTCTTCAGACTCTTGGGTGTATATGTAAATTAGAACACTTAAAATACATAGTATAAAGTTATTAGTGCTTACCTAAAGAACCCACTAGTAAACAAAATTAAGAAAGAGAACATTTGCAGTAGGTTGTACAGTCAGGCTATTAGAAAGGAAAGGAGGAGAAAAAAAACACACCAAATTACCAAGAACACAAGGGTACTACAATGTAATAGTAGCAGCTTTCACATTTAGAATGTCTTATTAATAACTATAATATAAGGAATACCACCATATTAAAAGGTCAATATATGAGCCCGCCTTTCTCTAATATCCACAGGTCTAGGGACATACTGTATTTCAAAATCCTACCTATAACTCTAGGAGATATATATTACTCTTATTCTTAATTATATAGTTGGACCTTTCTAAATGTCAAAAACCATGGGCTAAGTTGCGCATTCAGTGGTTAAAATCCCTCTAGGTATAATATGTGCTAAAAGTGTCAGTCTAGACTGTGGTGAAACAGGCCTTTTGTAGGTGTCTGCTAAATAATGTTGAGTTTGACCTGTCTCAGGTGATATCTATGGGTTATCCTTATGTTAGTTTAAGGGTACAGGAAAACAGTGCTGATAACATATAGCTATAGGCTAAGTGGCTTTCTCAAAGATCAACAACCCTTTAAATCACAGCTATAGAGGAAAACATTCAATATACAGTGAAGTAACAGTTAGTCAGGTGTGAAAGATAAAAACAAAGAACCCTAACTTGAAATACATTAACTCAGAGATGTATGCTAAGTCTGTGATATCAAACTATTAAGTTCTCATATGTGACGGAGTCTCTGTGATAATAGAAGATAAGTCTCTACTACTGCTGAAATTTAGCAATCAGCCTAAACGCGGCTATATATGGCTAAGCCGACACCTGTCTTGCCGTTCATCAGGGGTCTCAGACTTACTTCCAGGATGACACACTCCAACCCCTCAGTTATCCACTCCTGAACTGATGGGTTAGCCATTCGTGATACTGTTAACTCTGCAGATAGTGGAGAGTACTGGGCTTCATTCTCTCCCTCCGTAAGCAGGGATTCATTGCTCCTCTGAGGAGGCAGCATAGTGTAGTGAATGTCTAGGAGGGACTGGGCTGGCCTCAAATATCTTCTGACAGTGTGAGCTCCTATGGAGATGTAAGAATCCTGTATGTCAGAGGTAGAGGTGTGGGCAGTGGGGAAGTGAGCTAGGTGAGGTCCATCTGGTGTCTGTAACTTGCGAAATGGTGGATCTACACTCACAGGTTGGACCTTCTGAACTACTAGCAACAGTCGGGTCTTGCTCGCATGCTTATGTGCATGGCATATGTGAAGGTGAGCCCCAGTCTCCCTCTTCTGCACTCGTATCGTAGGAGCAGGGCCCCCACACTCACCCTGAAGGGAATCCTCCAGATCCAAAGTCCAATCTGCATCAATAGTGTTGAATGCCAAGGTCTCATGCGATGCGGAAGAGAGCAAGTCGTCATCTTGAGGGCTTCAGACAAGATCGTGTGAGCGGCATCCATCCGAAAAACAGTGCGAGAGCTGGGTAAATTGGTAGTCCTGTTTGTCACTTAAGCTTTTTATAGCTAGGAGAAGTGCAGCCTCCATGTCTCCTCTATCGAACCTCTTAGCAGTTGGTAAAGGTGGGAAATGTTTCAAAGTCTTTACGGTTACCGCGTTACTTATGTGCCACATATCCCTGCGATATGGCTCCTAGTTGTCGGGAGTATAGGCCCTGAGTAGAGATGTTAGTCGCGGATGCGAGCACTGTCACTCAGCTCGTCCTGTTCCCTTTAAATTTGAGCAATAAACTTTGTTAGCTGCAAATGAAGATTTTAGATGATCATATTTGATATTTTATCTCAATCCTGAGGTTTCTATTGCAGAGCTCTGATATTATGCTGCCATACTCGTCTGCGGTTGGCTCCGCCCCCCGAATTTTTTAATTTTAATTAGTAACAATACTGTGACAACAATTATGATTGGTGTAAATAGTTGGCAAGACGGCCTGGCACAAAAGCCTGGCAGGCAGGAGGTAAATGCAATTCAAGGACACTAGGAGACTGATTACTGACAGTCAAAACAGTGATGATTGACAATTTTTGCAATACTGTTAAAAGAAATATGATTGCTGGCAATAATTGGCTAGGTGGGCCTGGCACACAGCAGGCTGCATGGCAGGAGGAAAGTACAATTCACTGGCACCAGCAAACTGAGGATTCACAACAACTATTACCAAAAAATTTAATTTTTAATTACTAAGAATACTGTGACAACAAATATGATTGGTGTAAATATTTTTCAAGTAGGCCTGGCACACAGGCTTGGAAGGCAGTAGAAAAGTGCAATTCTAGGGCATGAGCAAACTGAGGATTAAGATCAACAATCAAGATTTTTTTAATTTTAATTAGTAACTATACTGTGACAACAATTATGATTGGTGTAAATAGTTGGCAAGACGGCCTGGCACAAAAGGCTGGCAGGCAGGAGGTAGATGCAATTCAAGGACACTAGGAGACTGATTACTGACAGTCAAAACAGTGATGATTGACAATTTTTGCAATACTGTTAAAAGAAATATGATTGCTGGCAATAATTGGCTAGGTGGGCCTGGCACACAGCAGGCTGCAAGGCAGGAGGAAAGTGCAATTCAATGGCACCAGCAAACTGTTGATTCACAACAACTATTACCAAAAATTTTAATTTTTAATTATTAAGAATACTGTGACAACAAATATGATTGGTGTAAATATTTTGAAAGTAGGCCTGGCACACAGGCTTGGAAGGCAGTAGAAAAGTGCAATTCTATGGCACGAGCAAACTGAGGATTAAGTTCAACAATCAAATTTTTTTTAATTTTAATTAGTAACTATACTGTCTGTGACAACAATTATGATTGGTGTAAATAGTTGGCTAGACGGCCTGGCACAAAAGGCTGGCAGTGGCAGGCAGGAGGTAAATGCAATTCAATGGCACTAGGAGACTGAATATTTGCAGTCCAAAAAATAATGATTTTTTATTTTTTAATATACTGTTAGAAGAATTATGATTGGTGCCACTAATTGGCTAGTTGGGCCTGGCACACAGGCTGGCAGATATGAGTCGTGGATGGTAGGTAGGGCAGCAATTTAACACAGTATGCTGTGTAAGTGACAAAAACACAGGCCTTATAGAAAATTAAGTTAAATTACACTAGCAAAATATTTTAAAATTTTAGATTTTAATATTAAAATTATGTCAAGAAGTGCAATGCACATATAACTCTATGAGTGGTCGCACTGGCTGGCTGCTACGTAGGGCAGCAATTAACAACAGTATGCTGTGTAAGTCAGATAGACAGTTAGACACAGGCCTGATAGAAAATACAATTAGATTACACTAGCATAATGATTTAAAGACTTTTTTTTGGGAATTTAAAGAAAAAGGTTAAGCACATACATATGAGTCGTGGCTGATAGCCTTGGAAGGGCAGCTATTAAAAACAGTAGGCTCTGTAAGTCAGATACATACACGCCTGATAGAAAATACTATTAGATTACACTAGAAAAATGATTTAAATAATTTTTTTGGGGGGGGAATTAAAAAAAGGTTAAACACATATGAGTCGTGGCTCATAGACTAGGGAGGGCAGCAAGTAAACACAGTAGGCTCTGTATGTCAGCAAAACACACAGGCCGGATAGAAAATTATATTAGATTACACTATCAAACAAATTTAAACTTTTTTTTATATTTAAATTAGGGTGAAGAAGATATGAGTGGTGGGTGGCTGCCTGGCACAGACCAATTAACCAAAAGACTGAAAAAAAAGAGGTATATTAATGCTGAGTGAGCCTGACAGACACAGGCCTGATAGTAAATGTAATTAGATTACACTAGCAAAATATATATATATATTTTTTTTAATTTAAAATAATGTTATAAACGGATATTAACACTGGTGGCTGGCACAGAGCAATGAACCAGAGTATATGCTGTGTGACACAGGCCTGATAGAAAATGAAAAAAAATTACACTAGCAAAATAATTAAATTTTTTGGTTAGTTAAATTTAAACTAATATTGTTAGGGAGATATCAGTGGTGGCAGTAATCACAGCATATGATGTGAGCCTTAAACACAAAGCCTGAAAGCCAGGCAAATGCTA
Organism: Bombina bombina; assembly: GCF_027579735.1. NCBI lineage: Eukaryota > Metazoa > Chordata > Amphibia > Anura > Bombinatoridae > Bombina > Bombina bombina. The sequence goes on from NC_069502.1 coordinate 594,877,150, forward strand.
ATAAAAAAAAACCGAAAAAAAAAAAAAAAAACGGCACGAAATATAGCCCTCAAAAGGGCTTTTTGGGGTGCTGTGCTTGCAGCAGAGATGAGTGGAGTCCTTATGGACTGTAAATACACTAGCCTAGCTATGTTTTTCCTATTAATGTCAGGAGCAAAAACACAACATTAAGAAAGCAAGGTCGTTATGAGTCTAAAATGGCGGATTCCGAGTAGCTGGGAGGGTCTGTGAGGGAGTGTATGATGTTGATTGGCTCTAATGTGTCAGGCGGCTGTGACATAAAGGGTCAAAGTTTCCTCAATGATGACACATAGGGGCGGATTGAACATCGTCATGTGTTCGCCCACAAACGCGAACGCGAACAAGCTATGTTCGCTGTGAACCGTTCGCGGGCGAACAGTTCGTGACATCACTAATGTGGAATTCATAAATATTCAATAATGTTGTGTTCCTATTTCAAAGCTTTTGAGAATGTGTAATTTTTATTTTATTTCTCTTTTTAACTGTTTTCAATTTCTTTTTTGTGTATATTAGATTAACAAAGAACAAGAGGAGCGCACAACTGCATCTAAGTGCAGATTAAAAATACCATTTAGTAGTACAAAGCCCTATCCAAGAAAGACACTCACAGTGTGTAAAATATATACAAGCATATGTAATATCAGATAACTCTGCAAACCCGCTCTGGCGTCTTCCGAATAGTGAGTTCAGCCTCATGTGGAGCGTCAGGACCAATCAAAGAAGAGGTGTGTGTCCACACAGCCAATCAAATCTGCAGTGTGCCAGTTCACCTTATTTGGAATAATAATCCCTTCTCTTCACATATAATTAAGTACTATCGTTACATAGACTATATAATAATGGTCTGGCAAAGCGAACCTCAGGATGTAGAAAAATTGGTTAAATTTATGAATATGAATAGTTGTAATTTAAAATTCACCTTTGCCCATTTGCAAATTCAAATATATTTTTTGGATCTATCTTGGTATGTTAATCAGGCCTGTAAGAAGGTAGCCGTAAAAAATTATAGGAACGGACTGCTTAATGCACGTAGTGGCCACTTAAAATGGTGGAAAAATAATATCCCCTAGGCCAATACCAGCATATAAAACGTAATTGCACAAAAAACAAAGATTATATTCACGAAGCAGGGGTTTTAACTAAAAACATAATAATAATTCAATATTTAACATAAAAAATATAAAAGTATATTGAAAAAACACTGGCAAGTATTACAGCTTGACCCAATCCTTAAAAAAGTCAATAAAAACCAGAGGTTATTTTTAAAAAGTATAGGGATCTAAAAAATATGTTGGCTCCTATTAAATTAAGAAACAAACCCCTATTGGGACACACAAATTGGGGTGTCTCACTAGGAACATATAAATGCAAAACTAAAGATTGTGTTATGTGTCCACATATTGGAGCAGAACATAATTATTTTGTGAATTTTGACAGCTCTAGGAAATTTAGCATCAAAAGTAGGTGCACATGTATGAACACCTATGTTGTGTACCAATTGAAGTGTAAGTGTAATTTAATTTATGTAGGGAGAACCAAAAGAAAATTGAAGTATCGCTTTAGGAAACATTTAATAAATATTGATAAAGGATTGGAGACACATAGTTTCTCACAGCATTTTGCGATGGCCCAAAATAAGGACCCTAAGGATCTGGAACTTAAGATAATTGAATGGATCACCACAAACATTTGGGATACTAACAGATTGTTAAAATTGAGGAGACGTGAACCATACTGTATTACAAAATTGGATTGCCTACAACCTAAGGGTTTGAACATGGATCTAGATATCCAGCCTTTTCTAGTGTGAATCACGTTGTCTCTTTTATAGACAAAGGGACCAATTTTCTGTCAAAAACTAATATTGATCTATCAGGTACATTAGTTGGGAACTCTACCTCCCTCCACCTCCCCCTCTATTTAATGTAGGACATTTACACTAATATTAGGATTCAACCATTCAAGATTGATGTGTTTTAAGGTTATCTATTTAAAGGTTATAATTAAATAAGGTATCTGACTTCTTATCTGGAAGGTTAACTCTGAATGATGGAGTGAAAATACTTAATACTAATAAAGTTTAGGTGTTCACAATGTTTTAAAAAAAAAGTTTTATCAGGATATTTATGATATTTATTGTTTTAAATACTATGAAATGAGTTGAATATTTGAGTAATGATGTTCACTATATGGTATTAAGGGTAAAATTTGTCATTTTTTTAAAGATTTGTTATAATTATGTGTATTAAACGTTTGTTGTCTCCCCAGTGGCCTATAAGGGGTTAACAGGAGGAGCTATTTTTTTTCTGCCTATAAAATACAGGAAGAAAGTAGTTACTATCACTCTTGAAAAAATTCCTAGCAGGAACAAAACGTACGTCAAGTGTTTATATCCCAGTGAGGCTACTGGTTTGTGCTAGCATCTAAGCTAGATTACAACGTGAGCCAAGGGTGTTCCTAATTAGTTTTTAATAGGTTATAATATTGATAGACTCTGCTTTCAACAGACTGCACAGATCCAGCTGGTGTATTAACACAATAGGAGATTTAGAGTGTCATTGAAATTGCCCATGCTTGTTAAACACACACCTCCAGCTTGGAGCCATTGGGAAGAGGAGGAGGTTTCTAACTGGCACACTGTGAATTCGATTGGCTGTGTGGACACACACCTCTTCTTTGATTGGACCTGACGCTCCACACAAGGCTGAACTCACTATTCGGAAGAGTTATCTGATATTACATATGCTTGTATATATTTTACACACTGTGAGTGTCTTTCTTGGATAGGGCTTTGTACTACTAAATGGTATTTATAATCTGCACTTAGATGCAGTTGTGCACTCCTCTTGTTCTTTGTTTTTCAGCATTTTTTTTGAGTAGTCTGTGATGGGCCTTTTTTCTGAGGAGCTGCAGATCTGATACACATTGAATGCATACACTACCTACAATATAGTGACTTTTATCACCCCTATCGGACATTGGAAGGTATTCCCTTTATATACAGGAGAATATGTATGTGTATTATTGTATGCTATTGTTTAATGTTGTATTGCCCAATAAAATGCATACTTTAATACATATGCTAAAAGCAATAATTGAACTCCTTGCTATACTTAATAGGTATAATAGTTAATTCACAAAAGAAAAGAACAATCTTAAACAATACTGTATAATAGCAACCTGCTTATGTAAAAGTAAAATAGATCACTACATCACCAGATTAATGCATCATATATGTTCCACTTCGGCTGGGGATTCCCGTCAACTTCAGCCCAAATGATATAGAGGATCTGGGAGTTTCAATAATATTTCCAAGCGGCACCTCTCTGTCCTTGGAATGAGAAGTCCGATGAAAGAAAGGTCACAGATCCTTTATATAAACTCTAATAATTTTTACAGTAGTTTTTGCAAAACTGTCTATGTGTCTCTTATTCCTATCCAGATGTATCTGGTGCCACATATGTCTCAACCACAGATGAGTCATTTGTTATTTTAGAATAGTTATTGTTTTGTTCAGCATTTATTCAATCAAAACAAGTTTTATATATAAGCTTCAAGTCTATGCCATGTCAGCAACTCAGGATATCTTTATTCTATATAGATTCATAAAGACCAAGAAGACTGGTTCACATTCATCACACTCTATATGGCCTGCCATACCACATTTGTTTTACAAATGTATACCGTATATAATACTTGTGTTTACAGTAGTAGCTTTTGAAGTTTGTTTATATAAATGTAATACATTTTGGGCTCAATTTATTAAATCGTAAATTCTGACTAATTGCATGATCCACTTACACCCGCCGGTAATCACAGCGAGCAACCACTTGTTTGCTGCATTAATTTATTAACATTTTTGCTTATTACTTTTCCTATGTGAGTTATAGTGGACTGTTGATAACTTTGGATATTTTGATGATGCAAATTATCTAATTTATCAAGCTTAAAGTCTATATTCAGCAAATTTCATAAGACGTGATTTTTATGCCCATAGCTGCCATTTTGACTTCATTGAAAAATACTCCATCCACTTAATGTACCATTATATTTTATTTTGTTTTGGTACTCTGTTATTTAGCTATATAAATATTCAATAATGATGAAAATTATATTTAAAAACCTTACAATAAAACTGACGAAAATAATGTTATTATGTTCTCCATTACGTGCATTAAAAATGGAGCATAATAAAATAATTTATTTTTAAATAAATCTTAATAGTACAGATTTAAGTATTTCTATATTTAAGAAGAATGCTAAAAAATATAAAAAACATTTGGCGAGAGTAAGCAGACTCTTGTTGTATCAAACGTAAGACTGAAAAAAATGGCTTTGTTTGACCTTTTATAGGCGAGGTTGTTTAGTTACTTGTAGCATCTTGTGGCCCATTGACTTCTATGTTATTAACAAGCTATAAGCTCGAAGATTGAAAGGTATATCATTGGAGTCTATTGCCGTGCGAACAAACAAGAAGAATGCTTGATAATTTAGAAATTGGGTGAATATACTATTGTGGTGAGCGAAAGTTAAGCGAAGATGGAGAAATTGAGCATTGGTGAGTATAATTCGATTGAGGCAAAATTGAATTTTTCAAAATCGAATAATAATGACTTTATAGAGTTAAAAGTGGAAATCATTTATTTGATAAGCATAGTTTTTGTCATTAAGAAAGGGTAGCATTGAGATCTTTAATGTAGAAGGAAAATTTTGGTAGTACACAGGGACTTTAATGGTGGACCATTAATGTTTATACCCAAAACGTGTTATTAAGCCAGAAATGCATATTGAAAATGTCATGCATTTATATTATAAAACAAAAATACAATTCCACTTATACTTTGTTTAATACTTTACCTAAACTATATAAGAAGCTGAAGCTAGGCCAATTTTAGAAAGTACTGATTTATGGCTTTCATCTCAGGCAGTACAACCGAATAAACTACATAATCCTTTGGCTTGTTCTTGTGAAACATTAAACATGTTAGAAGTACATAAAGTTGGACTCAAATTAAATAAGCATATTCAGTAGAGAAGTAGGTCTTACTAAGGGCCCAATTAAATAAAGGTCTCTGGGCAGGTGAGATTATTTAAGAAGGCTTACCTGTACTTCTATTTCCCGCGTGGCATTATCTATCACTAAGGGGGGTATACTGCATTTTTGTTTGGGAAGTAGATTCATACATTACTAAAATGCACAATGAAAATCGTAATTTAAAAATTATACAAAAGGAATAATTTAACCATTCATTCATAAGAAAAAAAATATTATTAAGGTGCTTCTAAATCATTAAAAAAATTGTTCACAAAAAATCATAATTTATCAAAACGGAAAATTTGTAAGTAAATTAAACAGGAATAAATTGTATTAACTATGCACATTGTAAATCATATTTTAAGTACACTGGATGTGCAAAAAACACACTGAAATTTGAACTTTGAAGTACAAAATACAAAGCACAATTGTTGTTTCATTGTAAAATTGGCTAAACATGAGCGTGTATGAAATTATCTCTTAAATCCAAGCATAATTATCTAAACATTTCTGCCCCTTTTTAAAATAATTCCACCAGGGCAGCCACTGCAAGGGTTGGCATGAAAACCCATGTCTGATTCGGTGAAGTAAGATAATCGGGCCCAAAGAGTTGTGTTATGCTTCAGTTATTTTAGTTTTTTTGGATCAGCACTAGAAATAAATGCAAACAATATTGATGCTATGCTAATAGTTATACGTCATTCTTTAAAAACATAGATTTATAAACTAATACATTTTGAAATATCACATAGGTTGATGATGCTACAGAAAATATTAATTTGTTATATGAAAAGCTATGAAACATTTTTTTACATATCTTTCTCAGATTAATTATTGAAGGACACATTCAGTTAAATATTCATTACAGTAAAAATATTTTTTTTATACTAAATTATAGACTTATCATGGATCTCTATGCAAAATCTACAGATTGAAATGCTTTATAATATAGTAAAAGATTTCATGTAACATGTGTTTGAATCCCTCCCAACATGGCAATTTGCCAGAATTTGTAGAACTGCAGGTGATGTAGAATAGCTGAAATCTGAAAAAATAATGGATAAGCAGGTTACAAGGTTTATGCATAAGAAAATGAAAGAAAAAAAAAAGAATAATGAAAATACAATTTAAATTATATTTATATTTGAAGATATTGGTATTACAACAGACATACCAAATAAACACGGAAAAGGGGAGCTCTTTCTATCCTACAATTTAAAGTCAATAGCTGTGGGGTCTTTTTGGCAGAAGAACCAAAATAAAAGATTAGACCTTTGCCAAATTTTCATCAACTGTGATAGAGATCCAAGCAAGGGACAATTAAAATTTTAACAGGTTTAGTATTTTGTGTGGAATCATTGTTAATTTGTTTTTACCTTAAACCTATTCCTTAAAGGAATCAAATGGCTGTAACACAATGTATTAGGGTATGTATTACAACATGAATGATGCATAAAATTATTAAGAACAGCTCATTTTCAATGTTAAATAGAAAAGAGAGGGGCGCCTCATGTGTAGAATCACCAAACCAAAAGAGCCAAAGCTTATATTGTAATGGAGAGTCAAGACAACAAAGGAAACCACATGTGTAGATCAACCAAATAGATGGAACAATGGAGATAATTAAGCCAAATGGGTACTCGCAATGTCCAATAGCACACCTATGTGCTGGTAGATGAAGACTGATAATTTTAGGTTCGGGTGTATCAGCTCACCCAATCCAGGTGTTGCCAACGATATGGTCCAAAAACAGGAACAAAAAAGGCACAAAACAGCCCAATATTGGGCATTGAGAGATAAGGTAGAAACCACTATACTTGTGTTACAGTGAAAAACATTTTTATTAAAAACAATAATTGAAATGAAAAATTAAAATATTAAAAGAATATAATATAAACAAGTGGTGGTTAAGGGGGTAATCCCCTCTAATGCAACACGTTTCTTGGCACTAAAGGGCCGTTTCCTCATCACGCATGATGCCTGAGGAAACGGCCCTTCAGTGAGTACCCATTTGGCTTAATTATCTCCATTTTCCATCTATTTGGTTGATATGCACATGTGGTTTCCTTTGTTGTCTTGACTCTCCATTACAGATACACCTGGCAGGGTTATCCTTTAGTGGGTGTACTGACACACCAGATTATGTCAGTCTGCCTCCATTAGCACATTGGAGTGCTTATTTCAAATGTGAGTACCAATTTGGCTCGAGTGCATAAGCTTTGTCTCTTTTGGTTTGGTGATTCTACACATGAGGCTCCCCTCTCTTTCTTCTATTTTACAGTTTATCCAGTATTTTCTGTGAAGAGGAGTGCAGCCATCATTCACACTGAGGACATACTTGATTGCATTTTTGCATTATCACAGTGACTTCCAACATGGGCTTTTGATATAATTGTATGTCAATAAGTACAAGTGCCATTTATTGAATGAGCTGTGTAGGTTTGTTTTTGTTTTTTTTTAAGTTGTACAGTGTATATATAGTGTATGTGCCCTCTCTTATCTTTGATATTTCTAATTTTCAATGTTTACACTTACACAGATATTTCAAAATAAGAAAGGTATATATCAATTTGATATTTGGAATGACACATTTTTTTTCTGCTAAATTATTAGTAATATTATTATAATTATTATACTTTATTTCTAAAGTGACAACAAATTCTGCAGCACTGTCCATGGGTACAAAATATACAAGTACAACAATAATGCAATAGTTTTAAGAGACAGGACAAAATGTTTAAAAAAAAATACAAGAGGAATTGAGGGCCCTACTCTCTTGGGAACATACAATCTAGAAGGGTAGTAGGGTTAGAAACAGGAGATGGGAACTGCAAGGGGGAGAATGGTTAGTACAAAGTTAGATGAAAGCAATTATTAGGTAGGGTGGAATTAATTTGTTAAGTGGCTTCCTTTAAAAAAATGTCTTTAGGGAGCATTTAAATAAGGACAGATCAGGGGAAAGTCGGAAAGGACATGGAAGTGATTTCTCGGGTGTCCTGCTGGGAGGAGATGATGGTAAAAAGATGCAATGAGCAGGTTATTGTTGGACCTTAGGGGGTGGGCTGGGGTATATTAGTTGAATAGTGAGCACAGGTAGTAGGGGGAAGCGTTGGTAAGGGCTGAGGATTTTGAATTTAATTCTTCTGTGAATGGGGAGCCAGGGAAGGGATTCATAGGGGCTGAATTATCAAACTCTGAATAGAGCTTGAAGCCCCTTAAAGGCTCTCCGGAAACAGAAGTTATGAAGCAGCGATCTAAAGACCACTACTCCATAACTTGTCCACCTGCTCTGAGGGAGGGGACAGAAATCAACCCGATCCTATACGATCGGATTGATTGACACCCCCTGCTAGCAGCCGATTGGCCGCAAATCTGCAGGGGTGGTATTGCACAAGCAGTTCTGGTGAACTGCTTGTGCAATGATAAATGCAAGCAGCTACATTGTATCATGTCCGCTCGCACTTTGATAAATATGCCCCATAGAGAGGAGCGGCAAATGCAGAGCAGTGGGAAAGGTGTATTAGCCTGGCAGAGGCATTTAGGATGGATTCATTGGGGAAAAGGGGGGTGAGGTGAGAGAGAGGAAGGCCAGTTAGAAGGTTATTACAATAGTCAAGTCAGGAAATTACCAGGCAGTGGACTAGTTGCTTAGTAGTGTCAGTGATAAGAAATAGATGAATTTTGGAGATAGTGTGTAGGTGATTGCAGCAGGATGAAGAGAGCAATTAGAGGAAGGACAGATTGGAGTCAATTGTAACTCCAAGGCATCAGACTTGGGGTGATGGGGAAATAGTGATGCCGCCAACAGTGATAGAATAGTCAGAAATTGGAATAGAGAAAGAGGAGGGATTAGAAGGAGCTCAGTCTTTTACATGTTAATCATATTATTTTAGAGCACTTGACACACTACTCAGGGTTAGTATCTTGCCAAAAAGCTCTGAGAGGCAGAGGTAGAAATATATGTATTAAACCAACTAAGAACTTCTAGGTATACAGTATATCCTGGGTTGGCAGTCTGTGGATATCACAGAGGATAGGCACCATGCAATAATGCCTGGTTCATCAACAGGCAACTCTCAGCAGCGAGAGCAGAATAGAGAGTCAACAGAGCAAAGTAAAGGGCAAGCCAGATGGTCAAATATAGGAATCTACTGACAAGGTGAAGAACAAAATAATAAGAAAATCCAAGTAGAAAACAATTTACCAATGCAGCAAGAAAAAATAAAACTCAAATTCAGGCCAAGGTCAGTAAAATGTATCAATCACAGCCCAGAGATTAAAAACACAGGTCAAAATGAAGCTGAGGTCTGCAACAAATGAAGCAGTCAAATAAGAGCACAATAATGAGGAGGCCATGTAAATTTAAAAGCAAAAGCAAGCCATAGTATAATTGTGCAGGTGGTTGAATGATTCAGTGAGCGAAAGCGTACATAAAAAATAAGTGTACACCTAAAATGAATTACAAAAAATATTAAACTAATATAAAAATACTAAATAAAATACTAAATATAAGTAATTATTAATACAAACAAATTAAAACAATTATTAGCAAATTTATTATTATTATTATTATTATTATTATTATTATTATTTAAGATATTTGGTGCAGACACTATAATTATATTAATCTCAAAATACAGAATAAGCATATAAATTATAAAGGAACATTAAACTTCTATTTACAGCAACTGATAGGAAATTCAGCACTCACTATTGAGTCACTATATAGTGAATATAGGCAAACCACACTCACTATTGAGTCATTATAAATTGATTATAGGCAAACACAAAAATATCTGCAAAATAAATGCAAAAATATACTTTATTTATCAATGTATACTTAACAATTCAAAAACTACCAATAAGAATTCCAAATTGTGGATTTACAAATAATAAATCTATATCAAAGCAATAGCTTCTAGACATGGTAGAGAAAAGACATTAAATGGAGATTAAACAGTAACTGCATTGTATAAGCATAGTATTGAGGCTATTCCCCGCTTCCCTCTAGTCATGTGTGCCATCATGTTGAAAGGTATCTTTCAGTATATTCCAGTGCTGATGTGTTTTCACATGTGCAGCAACTCTGTTTCAGATACCTGCAATGTAACCTAAGTTCCAATATTGTGGCACCCATAATTAGAGGGAGGTGCATGAAATATATTTAGAATTTAGTGCCCTTTTAACACAGGATACTATCACAATGGTAACCCAGTGAGGGTCTATGCTTCAAATATTATATGTTCAAATGTTTTAAGGACACAACAACTCTACCAAAGGATAAGGGTAACAGTCACTTTTGTTGCCCTATTTTTTAGCATGGTATAAATCTTGAAGGATTTGTTGTCCTGACATAAGCCTAAGCTTATATCCCTGATATGTTTAAGTCCTCAATTGTCATGAAATTCCAGATCTTTTTAAGACCTCAATTGTAATGAAATCTTGAAAATATTCAGCTGTTAAAATACCATCTCTGTGTTCACATATTTTTTATTTTAACATTCTCTTTCCCTACATAGACTCAGGAACATAAGCAGTGTAGTAAATATATGACATGTTTTTTTTTACTTGATTAATATAGATTGATAAATAAACTATATTTTATATTTATTGTTGTTGCATGCCTGTATTCCCTAATTTATATGAGTGATTTAAAAACAATCCTGTGCTGAATTACCTATCTGATAAAAGAAAATGAAGTGCCTTCTCTCATTTCTATCTTTATTTTGTATTTTGAGATAAAAACTAGAAGATTGTGTCCACCATTCACTTGCCAGAGTGCCAATTGGATGAAAGTGTACGGAAAAGATTTTGAGTTAGTAACCCAAAACATCCATAAATGGAGATTAGAATAGTTAAAGGGACATTGAACCCAAATTTTTTTTCTTTCGTGATTCAGATAGAGCATGCAATTTTAAGCAAATTTCTAATTTACTCCTATTATCATTTTTTCTTTGTTTTCTTGCTATCTTTATTTGAAAAATAAGGCATCTTAGCTTTTTGGGGGTTTCAGACTCTGGACAGCACTTTTTTATTGGTGGATACATTTATCCACCAATCAGCAAGGGCAACCCAGGTTGTTCACCCAAAATGGGCTGGCATCTAAACTTACATTTTTGCTTTTCAAATAAAGATACCAAGAGAATGAAGAAAATTTGATAATAGGAGTAAATTAGAAAGTTGCTTTATATTTCATGCTCTATCTGAGTGAAAGAAAAAAAATGTGTTCAGTGTCCCTTTAAGGTAGGAATGCCAAAGAGATTTTCTATCCATCTAAAACATACTGAAGAGCTGCTCACAGCATAGATAATAAAACGAGCATCTTCATAAAATCACTCGACTCAGAGATCCGTATCAACAAGAATATTCAATGATGCAAGAGTCAAGGGTAATATCCATTCCCAGGATTAAACTCAGCACTTCTGATTTCTTGTTTTCTGCTGTCACATGTTTTCCTGGATGGTATCCGTCCCTTTAATATCCTCTGCTGCAGATTTCTCCTTGACCACTAGAGAGCTTATCCTTTTTGTGATTAATGCTTCCATGCACCTGTCTGGCTGCTCTACTATAAATGGTCTGTCTCTTCCCCCATTCGGGTGCTATAGCATTATATGGATTTCTCCATATCCAGTCTGTCTATCCGCCTCTCCAAACCTGTGAGTCTTGTAAGCTGCATTGCAAGTCTGTGTTTCCAGCAACCTGTTATACAAACCAATTAGTACTGTAAACTCTGCTAACTGTTATACAAACCAATACTGTGCAGTACCTGCAATTTGCTAATCCAAGGACCTTGGTATCCTGTTGCATTTCTCTTCCAAGGACCTGAGCATCCTGTTGCATTGTTATTCCAAGGACCTGAGTATCCTGTTGCATTGCTATTCCAAGGACCTGTGTATACTGTTGCATTTCTATTCCAAGGACCCAAGTATCCTGTTCCATTGCTATTCCAAGGACCCAAGTATCCTGTTGCATTGCTATTCCAATTACCTGTGTATCCTGTGGTATTGCAATCCAAAGATCCTGAGTATCCTGTTACATTGCTATCCCAAGTAACTGAGTATCCTGTGGCATTGTACTTTGCCTTTGTTTGGTATCAGTCTGCTCTTACTTTGTTAATCTACAATAAAGGTTTTTGTTCTTCTGAATAATTATGCCTAAACAAAATTATTCTAAGATAAAAGACACTGTTTTGTTCTCTAAACCTAAAAGCACCACACCTGAGCTCCAACCTGAACATCCCCCAAACATGACAGAATGCCAGATCCCAACCACAGAGTTCATTGTGCTTATCAAAAATCGATCTACTTTGATTGAACAAGTTACCACTTTGTCCCAGCAGTTTTGTTTCCCTTCACAGCACAGTTATTGGCTTAATAGAGTTACCATAGTTGGCCAACAGCTCTCCACTGAGTTTACTACAGGTTTGCAGCCTTTGGCCTCTAGTTATCGAACTCTGGCGGACCTGATCCAACAGTGCGGATCAGGTCCGCCAGACTTCGCTGAATACGGCGAGCAATACGCTTGCCATATTCAGCATTGCACCAGCAGCTCACAAGAGCTGCTGGTGCAACGCCGCCCCCTGCTGACTTGCGGCCACCAGCAGGGGGTGTCAATCAACCCGATCGTACTAGATCGGGTTGATTTGCGGAGATGTCTGTCCGCCTGCTCAGAGCAGACGGACAGGTTATGGAGCAGCGGTCTTTGTGACCGCTGCTCCATAACTGCAGGCTCGCCAGAAACACGGGGCATCAAGCTCCATACGGAGCTTGATACATATGCCCCTATGTCTTATGTTTCTCAGACACTTAAGGATTATACTACTCTTATTCAAAAATAAAATAAAATAGCCAAAGACTTGCTAGACCTACCACAGCAGATTAACCAGTTGGAACAAAGGGTTCAGAAATTACCAGAGGAACTGTTATCAACTTTACAAACTTATTTCACTGCTACCCAATCCCTAAAGGGGTGCATAAAGGATTTTTTCAAGGACTATTTTGTTTCCCATACTGCACCCTCTAAATACATCAATCAGTTTCTGGCCCTGTTTTTTGGGAAATGCTTCCGCTAAAGTGTCTGCTGTTGTCTACAGTGTCTAAAACATCCCTTTCTGCTGAGGAATTGAAAAGAAGGCACTTACAAAGGCTTTTTTGTGGATCAGCAGGACATTTAATATCTTTCTGTCACAAGAAAGGTGTCAATACTAGGGATTAGAGGATCAAGTGCAATACTTCTGAAATCCCTTTTCTCTCCAGAAATACTGGAATATTTAGAGACTCGTCTACAGCACCTCAATGATACAAATATTCTCCTTCTAAGCTGTCTGCTTCATAAAAATATAATAATGTTACCAGAACATCAGTCATGGTGAAAAGGAAATTGCATGTACTTATTTTCTACTGTGGGGGCTCTGGGCATTATATATCTTTTTGTCCTGTAAGACCCCTCAAAAGACCTGCTCTTGTAAGTGATCCTGGCTCATCTATTGAAGTAGTTGCTCAGAGTAGATCTGACTCCAATACTTTTACAGGTTCTCCAGTGACTGAGGCATATTTAGGCCATAGATCTGCACCCTTTTCTGGACAAGTCTGGAACAGCATCCATCAAAACCCAAGACAATAGTGTGCCAGAAGTTTTTCTAGACATTCAGCAGCAGGAGACTTGTACCTCAACTCCTGTGTTTCTAACTTATTCACATGTCAAAGAGATGTCTTATTCTTATCCCACCATAGAAGTTGGGTCAAAGAATGAAGAGACTGAGATTCAAACTGCCTAAAGGAAAAAAGGCCCTTCAGCTCCTATCTACTTTTTTAGTCTCCACAAGTCACTTTAGAAAAATCTAATGACGACATTATGAATCCTGATTGCTCAGTTGCTTCTGATGGGACTCTAGTGAGGTGTAAAGATATCCAACTATATGAAGAAGCTAAAGCTGTCAAGTCACCATCTTTGAGGAGGGGGTACTGTAATATCCATTACCAACTCAGTACTCCTGATTTCTTAAGACAATATAAGAAGACAGATGTGCCACATGGCCCAATATTGTTTGGTACAGAGAAATAATTATTATGTGTGTCAGATACACTCACATGCGATGGAGCACCTCTAGTAGTGCAAATGGAGCAGTCTGGGATCAATAACAGTCACCCAGAAGACCGGTCTCCCAAGATTATTAGGAAATCTATTGATAGTGGTAGAAAAAAAAGGGTGTCTATATGGCCTAGTACTGTTTGACCCAAAATGAATGATAATAAGTGTTAAAATGCACTCACATTTGTTTAAGCATCACCTTTGATGCTATTGGAGCAGGCTGGGATCAGTATAGTCACCCAACAGACTTATTCACAGATAGTCAGGAGACTGAGTCTTGTAAGCTGCATTTCAAGTCTGTGTTCTTAGCAACCTGTAATGCAAACCAATACAGTGCAGTACCTGCAATTTGCTAATTAAAGTACTTGAAGTATCCGGTTGCATTGCTATTCCAGCTACCTGAGTATCCTGGTGCATTGCTATTCCAAAGGACTGAGCATCCTGTTGTATTGCTTTTCCAAGTACGTGAGTATCCTGTTGCATTGCTATTCCAAGTACATGAGTATCCTCTTGTATTGCTATTCTTAGGACCTGTGTATGCTGTTGCATTGCTTTTCCAAGGACCTGTGTATCTTGTTGCATTACTATTCAAAGACCTGTGTATCCTGTTGCAATGCTATTCTCAGGACCTGAGTATCCTGTTGCATTGTTATTCCAAGGACCTGAGTATCCTATTGCATTGCATACTATTACAACAGTATTGCTCAAGATTTTCTTCACTACTACCGTCCTGTTCACTTACTATCAGAAAACTTTGGTATATCTTTGTATCAAGTCTGTGTGTCTGTGAATTTTTACATGGACTAAGGTACTCTATATTGACTGTTCCTTGACACTAGACATTTTTTTCCTTTGGAGAGTGTATGATTGGATGTATTATATACGCTTTATTGTAAGCAGCACAATTTTTTTCTGTTTGTTGAGAGATTTTCTAACCAGTTCTGGAAGAGGTAATAGTTGGTATGAGAATGGTAATTGTAGGACAACAAAGGAAAGTACCCTAATGTTTAGAAAGACCCTTGCAGAAAACAGATAAATTGTGAGCCATGATCAAAGACAATTTCTTTACTGTGCAAACAGGTGATATCTTGAATACATAGATAGCTTTGTTCACTGGGGTAAAGTAATACTGGAACAGGAAAGGGTACACAATTGTCTAAAATATCTTTGTATCCTGTACCCTTCACTGGAACTAAGGGACCAAGCCCATACATACTTCCTAACACACTCTCATACATACAGACATACACAAACATTCATACCTACAAACACATTTGCACTTTTACATACACACATGTAAACACACACACTCTTACATAAACACATACACACACAAACTAATTGATACAAACACACACTCATACATAGATATGCACACACAGTCATACACACACATATACATACATACACACACTCATGTATATATAATGCATGCACACAAACATACATACATACACACACACACTTATACATCCATACATACACATACACACTCACACAAACATACACATACACAATCATAAATACACACTCATACATACATACACACACACTCTCACATACTTACACACACACAATCATAAATACACACTCATACATACATACACACACACACACTCTCTCACATATATATACACACACACACAATCATAAATACACACTCATACATACATACACACACACACTCTCACATACATACACACACACACAATCATAAATACACACACACACATACACACACACACACACACACATATACACTCATACATACATATCCTCACAGATCCACTCTAGCTATAGCGCTAGTATAGGTAATAAGATACATTGAGGTAGATTTATTAAGCAGCGGATGCTGCTTTCTACGCCTGAGGTTTCAGGTCCGACTGAAACCTAAGTTAAGAAGCAGCAGTCGTAAGTTCGCTGCTCCTTAACTTGCTGCCACCTTTTAGATGGCGGACTGTAATCATTCCGTTCAGATACGATCTGGATGATTGACACCCCCTGCTTGCGGCCGATTGGCTGCGGATGTTCAGAGGGCTGCATTGTACAAACATTTCACAAGAAATGCTTGTGCAATGTTAAATGCCAACAGTGTATGCTACAGCAAATAATGTCCGCCCGATATTTGATAACTCTACCCCCCCTTACCGATTAAAATTTCAGAATACAGGCATTAATACAGAAATCTCTGATCAATTAACTGCTATTCTTTAAGTTACTAATAGCTGAAAGAACTCTGAATTAAAAAAAAAAAAAATCCAGGCAATTCTTGTATTCTCCTAGGGCTCTGGAGATTTAAAGGTACATTAAACACTTTGAGATGGTACTATAAAATGGTATTTACATATATGTATATATGCAGCAACTTATCTGTATGGTTTTACCTTAAATGGATGCAACAATGTAATATATGGATGAATAAGAATAGCTGTATCAGCATATACCTTATGAAAGAATTGAATCACTGTGGTGGTAAAACTTCAATACCAACTATATGCAAGATATGTGGAAGATAAAAGAGGCTGTGCCCTGTTCAATTCAGAGATATATTTCTATATATGCAACCATGACACATAATCTAGACGGAAGGCAGTTTAGTCTTTTTAAGTATGTGTTTCTGTTTTTGAGTGTAATTTATTTTAATTTTAAGTTAGGTTGTGTGTGAATTATGACGATCTGTAAAGTGTTAAATCTGTGTACAATTGGACCGGAATTGGTTGCAATTGACAGGATTACCTTCACTGCCCTGTCAATTGGAGCTTGATGCCCTGTGTTTCTGGCGAGCCTGCAGACTCGCCAGAAACAGCGGTTATGAAGCAGCGGTCTAAAGACTGCTGCTCTATAAGCCTGTCCATCTGCTCTGAGCAGGCGGACAGGAATCGCCACAATTCAACCCGATCAAGTACGATCGGGTTGATTGACACCCCCTGCTCTTGTAAGCTGCTGGTGCAATGCTGAATATGGAGAGCGTATTGCTCTCCGCATTCAGCGATGTCTGTCGGATCTGATCCGCACTGTCGGATCAGGTGCGACAGACATATGATAAATAGGCCTCATAGTATCAACATACCGCAAGATGACAGGTATAATAGGTAACCATGGTAACAGCACAAACAAGCAGGCTACGTATGTTATATACTGCATCAAAGGGTTGGATCACACTTATATGAAAAAACGATCATTGACTAGAAGGTCACACACATTTGTAAGTATACACAGTTTGTCAAACCGATTTAGAGGTTGTTTTCGTTAGACACACTGTTAGACTTTATTGAACATATTCCCGGAAGTGACGTATGTACACGTCTGGTAACATGGGACAATGGAACGCAAGTATGCATTCCAGCACATTTGTTTGGCGCCATTGTGATGGGAAGAAGGTATGAGATTTGTTTTGTAATCACTATAAATGTTGGGTGTTTTGTTCACTTTGACATGCTGATTAAGGGGATTGTATCCCCGAAAACGTTCCAATAAAGTAACTTTAATTGTTTGAGAAAGTCCTTCGAGTGCAATTATTTGATTGGTTATATATATAATAACTCTGCAAAATATTATTTTATCCCCTTTTTCTGTAATTCCAGTCTGACATTGTGAGCTTTTCAGTTCCTGTTAAAATAGAAGTGCTGTTATATTCCACACAGCCATTGGCTGCACACTCTACTGACCTATTAATAACTGTGGAGAATGGAAGATAAACAAGGGGCGCCAACATAGTGTGAATCGTTCAAACAACAAATATAAAAGTGATGTGCAAAAAACTACTCACAAGGAAAGTGGCACCTTAAATGAATAAGGTGCGATAAAGCAGGCTGACATTCAAATTCCAGCAGTCAGTACGCTGGAGGTCTCACCCAGAGGACCTGTGGAATCCAGATAGGCGTCTAGAAAGTAGCACCCACGTTTTTTAGGGCCAATGGCCGAACCAGGTGAGCTGCAAGCTGATAGGTGTTCTCCTGCTGCACTCACGCCACCGAGACTTTTCTCCAAAAACGACAGTGTCAGTGTATGAAAGGTTCCGTGGTAAAAGTCCTGTTTCAAAAACAAGTGGATCGTGGAAAGAAGCAAAAATACCGGGTCGTGGTATAAAACAAACAGTATTTATTTTGCAACGCGTTTCTCAGTCTATTCCAGACCGTTTCATCAGGCATAATCATAGTTAACAATAGAGATCTATTTAAACCCACAGTGACCCG
The DNA here is from genome assembly GCF_027579735.1 of Bombina bombina. Classification (NCBI taxonomy): domain Eukaryota; kingdom Metazoa; phylum Chordata; class Amphibia; order Anura; family Bombinatoridae; genus Bombina; species Bombina bombina. Next base: position 594,895,492 of record NC_069502.1, read on the forward strand.
GAATTGAAACAAAAGGTCAACTCTATTAACAATGTTGCAATTGCAAAAACATTTAACTTTTGATACATTGTATAAATTGGTTTGAACAATTGTGACCACACAGATAACACTTAAATAAAAAGTATATAAAAAACCCCTATTCGCAATTACCAAATATATCTGGAAAAAAATAAAATATCTCATAGTAAACTGGACATATATTAACATGTGTGTATATGTATATCTCATCTCCTGGTTGGATTCGAACCCAGGACCTAATGTGTGCTAGGCAATGGAAAAATCAAAAGGCTACCTTTATGTCTTGTTTGAATTTCTGGCAAAAAGGATTAGTATTGATACAAAATATATAAATTGATCTACATGTCTCACAATGTCTAGAAGATAATCTTATTTGGTCTTTTTAATAAATGACTCTAATTTTTAAAACCAAACTAAAAGGAATTTTCTTATAAATATAAAACTAAAAAAGAAATGTTCGTGACAAATGCTTACTATAAATAAGTGGCATATAAAAATTGTAAAAAATATATATGTATATATATATTTTATTTTATGGCTCCACTGGACTTGAACTTGGGACCTTCTGTATGTTAAGCGAGCATGAAATTGATAAGGCTATCTTGAAGGGCTATTTTTATGTTATATATTGGAGCAGAAATATGTTAGGAATTATGTGATTAATAATATGTATATATATATTTGGGACTCCACTGGACTCGAACTTGGGACCTTTTGTATGTTAGGCGAACAAGAAATTGGTAAAGCTATCTTGAAAGTTTATGTTATATATTGGGGCGGAAATATATTTGGGAATTATGTTATTAATTGTTTCCAATCATATACAACAACCAAATAGACTAAAAAGTGTATCCAGAATGTATATAAACAATTGTAGGTGTATGTATTGGTGAATAATCAAACATTCAAAAAGATGAAATGTGCAAAATAGTGTATCGTAGAAAATAATATAAATCAGGTATGTAAAATATAATATAATATGAAACTATATAGGTGCTTGGACTATTAGGTTTAGAACCGGATAGACAAGTGCATACATATACACAACTATGTGGACATGCTCATCATGGGCATATACACATAAATATAAGTGTATGGAAACATAACATATTCTATATGTGTCTAAATTGCATTAATGCAATATATTATTGAAGACTGACAAAGAAGAGAAAAAGAAATAAGAGAGATATAATGTAGTGGTATCAACATATGGTAGTGTTTGTTAATGTATATCAAAAAATATAAGAAAATATGATGTACTAGACCCTAAAAGCTAAATCTCATATTAGATATAAATGTAACCTGTATAAAAGTGATAATTTATGTGAAGGCTGCCAAATCTACATTGGCGTTTAAGCCTAATGGATACAAGGTTTTGAGTTTGTGTATCCAATATGTTTCTAATTGCCTGAGTTTAATCAGACGATCATAATCTGTGGAAGGTGGTACATGATCAATAGGGATAATTTTATAGATATCTGAACTCCCGTCGTGTATCGTTTCACAATGGTTGGGGACACTATGGTTGGTTTTAGTTTTTTTACAATTTTTACAATTTCGATGATGTTCACCCCAACGGGTACGGAGATTTCTAATAGTGCGCCCTACATACTGGACGCCACAAATACAATTAAGGAGATACACTATATATTTAGATTCGCAATTGAGACGATGTGTGATTTGATAAGTTAAACCAGTAATATTGGATTTAAAAGATTTTTGTGAAATTGTAAATTTGCACATGTTGCAACCTCTTTTGCCACATTTAAATGATCCATGGGAAGCTAAAAAGTTTAAAGTTTTGGTTTGTTTATTGGACCGAAATTGGCAATGTTTTACTCTTTTACTGGGGGCTAATTGATTCCTTAAAGTGGGAGCTCGTCTATATACAATTTTGGGTTTTTCACCGACTATATCTTTAAGGAAAGGATCCTTTTGGATAATGTTCCAATGTTTATGTAGTATGTTTCGAATTTTGTAGTGGTTGTTATTGTATTGTGTAATGAAAAGTGGTTCACAAACAACGTTGTTTGTGGATTTCTTTTTGGTTTGATTGTTGGTGCTATTTTGGACTTTTTCAAAGATCAATTCTCTATCTAGATTGCGTGCTTTTTTAAGACATTGATTTAGTAGATCTATAGGATAACCTTTGTCTACAAAGCGTTGGTAAAGAACCTTGCTTTGAATGTCAAAAGATTCTAAATTGGAGCAATTCCTGCGTATTCTCTTAAATTGGCTGTATGGGATGTTTCTTTTCCACCCTATATGGTGGTTACTAGAGAAGTCTAGATAGCTGTTGCTATCGACTTTTTTGAAAAAAGTTTGAGAAATGATGTTACCTTGATTATCCCAACTTAGTAATAGATCCAAGAATTCTATTGAAGATTTTTGTATATTAGCTGTGAAGGTTAAACCCATTTAAATCAGAATCAGATGGGTTTAACCTTCACAGCTAATATACAAAAATCTTCAATAGAATTCTTGGATCTATTACTAAGTTGGGATAATCAAGGTAACATCATTTCTCAAACTTTTTTCAAAAAAGTCGATAGCAACAGCTATCTAGACTTCTCTAGTAACCACCATATAGGGTGGAAAAGAAACATCCCATACAGCCAATTTAAGAGAATACGCAGGAATTGCTCCAATTTAGAATCTTTTGACATTCAAAGCAAGGTTCTTTACCAACGCTTTGTAGACAAAGGTTATCCTATAGATCTACTAAATCAATGTCTTAAAAAAGCACGCAATCTAGATAGAGAATTGATCTTTGAAAAAGTCCAAAATAGCACCAACAATCAAACCAAAAAGAAATCCACAAACAACGTTGTTTGTGAACCACTTTTCATTACACAATACAATAACAACCACTACAAAATTCGAAACATACTACATAAACATTGGAACATTATCCAAAAGGATCCTTTCCTTAAAGATATAGTCGGTGAAAAACCCAAAATTGTATATAGACGAGCTCCCACTTTAAGGAATCAATTAGCCCCCAGTAAAAGAGTAAAACATTGCCAATTTCGGTCCAATAAACAAACCAAAACTTTAAACTTTTTAGCTTCCCATGGATCATTTAAATGTGGCAAAAGAGGTTGCAACATGTGCAAATTTACAATTTCACAAAAATCTTTTAAATCCAATATTACTGGTTTAACTTATCAAATCACACATCGTCTCAATTGCGAATCTAAATATATAGTGTATCTCCTTAATTGTATTTGTGGCGTCCAGTATGTAGGGCGCACTATTAGAAATCTCCGTACCCGTTGGGGTGAACATCATCGAAATTGTAAAAATTGTAAAAAAACTAAAACCAACCATAGTGTCCCCAACCATTGTGAAACGATACACGACGGGAGTTCAGATATCTATAAAATTATCCCTATTGATCATGTACCACCTTCCACAGATTATGATCGTCTGATTAAACTCAGGCAATTAGAAACATATTGGATACACAAACTCAAAACCTTGTATCCATTAGGCTTAAACGCCAATGTAGATTTGGCAGCCTTCACATAAATTATCACTTTTATACAGGTTACATTTATATCTAATATGAGATTTAGCTTTTAGGGTCTAGTACATCATATTTTCTTATATTTTTTGATATACATTAACAAACACTACCATATGTTGATACCACTACATTATATCTCTCTTATTTCTTTTTCTCTTCTTTGTCAGTCTTCAATAATATATTGCATTAATGCAATTTAGACACATATAGAATATGTTATGTTTCCATACACTTATATTTATGTGTATATGCCCATGATGAGCATGTCCACATAGTTGTGTATATGTATGCACTTGTCTATCCGGTTCTAAACCTAATAGTCCAAGCACCTATATAGTTTCATATTATATTATATTTTACATACCTGATTTATATTATTTTCTACGATACACTATTTTGCACATTTCATCTTTTTGAATGTTTGATTATTCACCAATACATACACCTACAATTGTTTATATACATTCTGGATACACTTTTTAGTCTATTTGGTTGTTGTATATGATTGGAAACAATTAATAACATAATTCCCAAATATATTTCCGCCCCAATATATAACATAAACTTTCAAGATAGCTTTACCAATTTCTTGTTCGCCTAACATACAAAAGGTCCCAAGTTCGAGTCCAGTGGAGTCCCAAATATATATATACATATTATTAATCACATAATTCCTAACATATTTCTGCTCCAATATATAACATAAAAATAGCCCTTCAAGATAGCCTTATCAATTTCATGCTCGCTTAACATACAGAAGGTCCCAAGTTCAAGTCCAGTGGAGCCATAAAATAAAATATATATATACATATATATTTTTTACAATTTTTATATGCCACTTATTTATAGTAAGCATTTGTCACGAACATTTCTTTTTTAGTTTTATATTTATAAGAAAATTCCTTTTAGTTTGGTTTTAAAAATTAGAGTCATTTATTAAAAAGACCAAATAAGATTATCTTCTAGACATTGTGAGACATGTAGATCAATTTATATATTTTGTATCAATACTAATCCTTTTTGCAAGAAATTCAAACAAGACATAAAGGTAGCCTTTTGATTTTTCCATTGCCTAGCACACATTAGGTCCTGGGTTCGAATCCAACCAGGAGATGAGATATACATATACACACATGTTAATATATGTCCAGTTTACTATGAGATATTTTATTTTTTTCCAGATATATTTGGTAATTGCGAATAGGGGTTTTTTATATACTTTTTATTTAAGTGTTATCTGTGTGGTCACAATTGTTCAAACCAATTTATACAATGTATCAAAAGTTAAATGTTTTTGCAATTGCAACATTGTTAATAGAGTTGACCTTTTGTTTCAATTCCGGGTCACTGTGGGTTTAAATAGATCTCTATTGTTAACTATGATTATGCCTGATGAAACGGTCTGGAATAGACTGAGAAACGCGTTACAAAATAAATACTGTTTGTTTTATACCACGACCCGGTATTTTTGCTTCTTTCCACGATCCACTTGTTTTTGAAACAGGACTTTTACCACGGAACCTTTCATACACTGACACTGTCGTTTTTGGAGAAAAGTCTCGGTGGCGTGAGTGCAGCAGGAGAACACCTATCAGCTTGCAGCTCACCTGGTTCGGCCATTGGCCCTAAAAAACGTGGGTGCTACTTTCTAGACGCCTATCTGGATTCCACAGGTCCTCTGGGTGAGACCTCCAGCGTACTGACTGCTGGAATTTGAATGTCAGCCTGCTTTATCGCACCTTATTCATTTAAGGTGCCACTTTCCTTGTGAGTAGTTTTTTGCACATCACTTTTATATTTGTTGTTTGAACGATTCACACTATGTTGGCGCCCCTTGTTTATCTTCCATTCTAGACACCCTGACCCATCGCACCGCGGGACACAAGAGGAGCACGCCAAACACCTGAACACATCACCGTTCACATATTAGGATTGGACACTTATTTTTTACATCACAGCAATTTTTGGGACATTGATAAGTACTTTTTTTATATATTTTACTAATCGCCACAAATATCATTGTTTATCTGTGATATCTGATTATTTCAATGTATCACTAATATTATACACAAATTGTCCTGAGCACTTGTTTTACACACAATTTATTTTCGTCATTATTATAAATTTTTTACACATACCAAACACTGTGCTGTTTATAAAAATATTTTTTTTATTTATGCATACGGGTACAAACCCAATCATAAAGTGGTAGGTCCCACTTTGATAACCTGTGTTCCAAGCGCATCCTCTTAAGTTTTTTCCTCCTCAGGAATTTCTTTTTATATTATTTAGATTTTGGTGATATCAGAGGATTGCTTGCTTATTTTAATATTTTAATAACTTTTTTACTAGGTGCATATATTTTATTGATATCCATTTCAGTTTCTATATATTGTGAGTACCTATATAGCATCTATTTTTAGGATTTAGCAATTTAATTTTCTTCATTAACTCATAATTTTTTATTAACCCATTGATTTAACACACCTAGCAATTACCTTTCAATCCCAATATGCAATCTAGGGATGACAGAAACAAAAAACGGTCTAATTATATTTTGCAAGGTAACACTGTCACTCTAGAAACTTACTCTGACCCCAGTATTTTGAAATCTATGAAAGATTTGTTCCATCTGTTAGAAGAGGAACTTATGAAAGAACACCGCCATTGGTGGGATTTAAAAACTCTAGAAAAATATATAGAAATCAAACAAATCCCTAGGGGTTTACGAATTTTGAAACATTGTTCTTTTAAGGAAGACAAAGATTTATTAGACAGTTGGTATAAAGCCTTGGATGATTGTTCTTTTAGTTTAATCAAAATTTTGATCGAACATAGACAAAAATTAACTGACGAATGCAGTCAGAATATTGAAAAGATACAAAAAGATCTATTATCACATGTTAATAACCCTGAATATCAAAAAATTCTTAAAGAAATTACTGACCGCACTGATAAATATCAAGATGACATCGTCCAGAGTAAAAGCAAAAAATTACAGAGGGACCAAATAGATTATAATAATAACCAAGTTTACACTTTCAATAGAGTTGAAAAAGAAAAACTCACACTTTCTAATAATCCAAATGAAGAAAACAAGGGACAAAAAAACTCTTATACATCACACAAAACAGAGGGTGAAAATTGGACGACTGTTCACAATAGAAACTATAGAAGAGAACAAAACAGAACCTACAGGAATACACATAACAATTACAATACTAATTATAGACCGCACTACAATGAGAATTACAGATTCAATTCCCCAAACCCCCGTAATAACTATGGACCTAGAACTCATTACTCCAACACAAATAGACATTCCCAACAATATCCACAAGGGACATATCAGAGTCAATTTCGTGATAACCATTCTAACACATATCAACAACATTTTTCACCCCAGCATGGCTTCAGGCCTCATTCCAATCATCCTACTTCTCACAATCAGGTTACAACAAATTATCATACACAACAACCTAATAGAACACTTTTGGAGAGACCCCATGGGCATATACTCAAACCAAACAATCCATTAGAACACACAAATAGATTCAATATTTTAGCATCTTTGCCAGATGAAGAAAACACACCAGGCACCTCATATGAACATTCCTCTTCTTTTTTAGAGAATGGCCAAAATCACAACAGACATCCCTTTCCAAACAGCAACCTAAGTGTAGAAAAACAACGAAAAAGACCGTACACTTCAGACCAAGAGGGTCTAGAGGAAGGGGTTTATCAGCCAAAAAAGAAAAATTATCCAAATTAGAACAAGGTATATTCAATTTATCATCGCACATTCTAACAACTAATGAGAAAAGAGTACTCCACAAAGGCCTTTCATACTGCCCACCCAATCCTCACAACTTATATCATCTATTTGTGGATGTTAATAAATTTACAAGGAAACTATCCTTGCAGAAATTCTTTGCACAAAAGAAACTAAAACAACAAAAATATATACAACCTGAAAATACACAGACTATACTAGTCAATAATATGACCCCTAATAAGAATATGAAGGTCATATTTGCAGAAACAGAAAGCTTAACTACCCATTTATTTGATGATTATATTCATACAGATATTAAGGTAAAATCCCAATTTACACCATCTTTTTCAACAAACCACTATATAGAATTATATCAAAGATCAGTCATTGAGGATCTTGAAAAACTTTCAAAAGATCACAAAAAACAGTACCATTTACACAAAAGCGAACAAACAGCTTTACGTATGCTAGCCAACAATAAAAATCTGATAATCAAGGATGCAGATAAGGGCGGTGGTATTGTCCTACAAGATCTAGGAGATTATCTCAAAGAGGCCAATAGAATTTTAACAGACACTGAATATTATAGGGAAATCTCTTTCAATCCAACAAGTATTTTCCTAAAAGGGTACAGTACACTAATACAAAAGGGCATATCCACAGGTATTCTAAATAAAGAAGAGAAAGAATTTCTCAAAGTCACAAATCCTAGTGTGGCACACTATTACCACCTGCCCAAAATCCACAAAGATCAAGTTAATCCACCTGGACGCCCCATTATAGCAGGCATTGGTAACCTCACATACAATTTATCTTTTTATTTAGATCAATTTTTACAAAAATATGTTGTTACTTTACCCTCCTATATCAGAGATAGCACACATTTACTATATCAACTTAAAAACATTTCTACTAACGATGATCTAATTTGGATCACTTGTGATGTTGGCTCCCTTTATTCTAACATTTGCCATAACATGGGTATTAATGCAGTTTCCATCTTTTTGGAAAAGGACCTATATATGCCAGACATCCAAAAAGAATTTATATTGGAAGGAATAGAATACATCCTCAAGCACAATTATTTTATTTTTCAAGATAGATTTTTTCTACAGGTCAAGGGGACGGCCATGGGTACCAGGTTCGCCCCGAGCTTTGCAAATTTGTTTATGGGAATCTTTGAAGACCGATATATTTATTCCTCAAGCTTTTGGGCGAACCTGGTATACTATGGCCGCTATATAGATGACCTGATTTTTATTTTAAGAGGGAGCCACGAGCTAGCTAACACACTAATAGAACATTTAAATCAGAATCAGATGGGTTTAACCTTCACAGCTAATATACAAAAATCTTCAATAGAATTCTTGGATCTATTACTAAGTTGGGATAATCAAGGTAACATCATTTCTCAAACTTTTTTCAAAAAAGTCGATAGCAACAGCTATCTAGACTTCTCTAGTAACCACCATATAGGGTGGAAAAGAAACATCCCATACAGCCAATTTAAGAGAATACGCAGGAATTGCTCCAATTTAGAATCTTTTGACATTCAAAGCAAGGTTCTTTACCAACGCTTTGTAGACAAAGGTTATCCTATAGATCTACTAAATCAATGTCTTAAAAAAGCACGCAATCTAGATAGAGAATTGATCTTTGAAAAAGTCCAAAATAGCACCAACAATCAAACCAAAAAGAAATCCACAAACAACGTTGTTTGTGAACCACTTTTCATTACACAATACAATAACAACCACTACAAAATTCGAAACATACTACATAAACATTGGAACATTATCCAAAAGGATCCTTTCCTTAAAGATATAGTCGGTGAAAAACCCAAAATTGTATATAGACGAGCTCCCACTTTAAGGAATCAATTAGCCCCCAGTAAAAGAGTAAAACATTGCCAATTTCGGTCCAATAAACAAACCAAAACTTTAAACTTTTTAGCTTCCCATGGATCATTTAAATGTGGCAAAAGAGGTTGCAACATGTGCAAATTTACAATTTCACAAAAATCTTTTAAATCCAATATTACTGGTTTAACTTATCAAATCACACATCGTCTCAATTGCGAATCTAAATATATAGTGTATCTCCTTAATTGTATTTGTGGCGTCCAGTATGTAGGGCGCACTATTAGAAATCTCCGTACCCGTTGGGGTGAACATCATCGAAATTGTAAAAATTGTAAAAAAACTAAAACCAACCATAGTGTCCCCAACCATTGTGAAACGATACACGACGGGAGTTCAGATATCTATAAAATTATCCCTATTGATCATGTACCACCTTCCACAGATTATGATCGTCTGATTAAACTCAGGCAATTAGAAACATATTGGATACACAAACTCAAAACCTTGTATCCATTAGGCTTAAACGCCAATGTAGATTTGGCAGCCTTCACATAAATTATCACTTTTATACAGGTTACATTTATATCTAATATGAGATTTAGCTTTTAGGGTCTAGTACATCATATTTTCTTATATTTTTTGATATACATTAACAAACACTACCATATGTTGATACCACTACATTATATCTCTCTTATTTCTTTTTCTCTTCTTTGTCAGTCTTCAATAATATATTGCATTAATGCAATTTAGACACATATAGAATATGTTATGTTTCCATACACTTATATTTATGTGTATATGCCCATGATGAGCATGTCCACATAGTTGTGTATATGTATGCACTTGTCTATCCGGTTCTAAACCTAATAGTCCAAGCACCTATATAGTTTCATATTATATTATATTTTACATACCTGATTTATATTATTTTCTACGATACACTATTTTGCACATTTCATCTTTTTGAATGTTTGATTATTCACCAATACATACACCTACAATTGTTTATATACATTCTGGATACACTTTTTAGTCTATTTGGTTGTTGTATATGATTGGAAACAATTAATAACATAATTCCCAAATATATTTCCGCCCCAATATATAACATAAACTTTCAAGATAGCTTTACCAATTTCTTGTTCGCCTAACATACAAAAGGTCCCAAGTTCGAGTCCAGTGGAGTCCCAAATATATATATACATATTATTAATCACATAATTCCTAACATATTTCTGCTCCAATATATAACATAAAAATAGCCCTTCAAGATAGCCTTATCAATTTCATGCTCGCTTAACATACAGAAGGTCCCAAGTTCAAGTCCAGTGGAGCCATAAAATAAAATATATATATACATATATATTTTTTACAATTTTTATATGCCACTTATTTATAGTAAGCATTTGTCACGAACATTTCTTTTTTAGTTTTATATTTATAAGAAAATTCCTTTTAGTTTGGTTTTAAAAATTAGAGTCATTTATTAAAAAGACCAAATAAGATTATCTTCTAGACATTGTGAGACATGTAGATCAATTTATATATTTTGTATCAATACTAATCCTTTTTGCAAGAAATTCAAACAAGACATAAAGGTAGCCTTTTGATTTTTCCATTGCCTAGCACACATTAGGTCCTGGGTTCGAATCCAACCAGGAGATGAGATATACATATACACACATGTTAATATATGTCCAGTTTACTATGAGATATTTTATTTTTTTCCAGATATATTTGGTAATTGCGAATAGGGTTTTTTTATATACTTTTTATTTAAGTGTTATCTGTGTGGTCACAATTGTTCAAACCAATTTATACAATGTATCAAAAGTTAAATGTTTTTGCAATTGCAACATTGTTAATAGAGTTGACCTTTTGTTTCAATTCCGGGTCACTGTGGGTTTAAATAGATCTCTATTGTTAACTATGATTATGCCTGATGAAACGGTCTGGAATAGACTGAGAAACGCGTTGCAAAATAAATACTGTTTGTTTTATACCACGACCCGGTATTTTTGCTTCTTTCCACGATCCACTTGTTTTTGAAACAGGACTTTTACCACGGAACCTTTCATACACTGACACTGTCGTTTTTGGAGAAAAGTCTCGGTGGCGTGAGTGCAGCAGGAGAACACCTATCAGCTTGCAGCTCACCTGGTTCGGCCATTGGCCCTAAAAAACGTGGGTGCTACTTTCTAGACGCCTATCTGGATTCCACAGGTCCTCTGGGTGAGACCTCCAGCGTACTGACTGCTGGAATTTGAATGTCAGCCTGCTTTATCGCACCTTATTCATTTAAGGTGCCACTTTCCTTGTGAGTAGTTTTTTGCACATCACTTTTATATTTGTTGTTTGAACGATTCACACTATGTTGGCGCCCCTTGTTTATCTTCCATTCTAGACACCCTGACCCATCGCACCGCGGGACACAAGAGGAGCACGCCAAACACCTGAACACATCACCGTTCACATATTAGGATTGGACACTTATTTTTTACATCACAGCAATTTTTGGGACATTGATAAGTACTTTTTTTATATATTTTACTAATCGCCACAAATATCATTGTTTATCTGTGATATCTGATTATTTCAATGTATCACTAATATTATACACAAATTGTCCTGAGCACTTGTTTTACACACAATTTATTTTCGTCATTATTATAAATTTTTTACACATACCAAACACTGTGCTGTTTATAAAAATATTTTTTTTATTTATGCATACGGGTACAAACCCAATCATAAAGTGGTAGGTCCCACTTTGATAACCTGTGTTCCAAGCGCATCCTCTTAAGTTTTTTCCTCCTCAGGAATTTCTTTTTATACTATTAATAACTGTAACTAATTTGCCACAGCAGTGAATAGTAACTTAAGTTACAACATGGCAGCTCCCATTGTTTTATAGACACTAAAACTTTACACTTAATATTTCAATATTAAAACAGCTAATGAAACATCTACATGTTATTCTCAGACTAATCTTTTCTTTGAATGCATCATTCTATCAAGCATTTATTTAAGGTCAGATTACGAGTGGAGAGCAAACATTTGCGTGCAAGTGATAAGGGGTTTTTCGCGAGTGTTTGCTCTCGTCGGGTTTACCGCTGGTATTATGAGTTGAAAGTAATTTTGATCAATTCAGCGTTGTGATTTAGGCAAGAATGATTACTGCATCCTCCGAGTAATATACTGTGTATTTACTGTAAATATTTCACATTCCAATGTTCTGCACATAGCAGAATATGTTCTATGTATTTATACATAGATATTACTATATATATATATGTATATATCTATACCTATATATATATATATATATATATATATTATATATATATATATATATATATAATCATGTATGTATATAAATATATATACATATATATATATATATATATATATATATATATATATATAGGTATAGATATATATTGTACTAAAAAAACCTCATATATTTATATATATATATAAATGTTTATTTTGGAATAAATAGAATGTATGTCAGTATGTGAAGAACATTGGAATATGAAATATTCATATTTTCATGTCGGGTTAGCGCACATGAAAATATGCGACCGGGAGCAAAAAGTCAAATGTTTACCGCAGTTAACGCGAATGTTTAATGTCTCTTTAAAGAATAATCATTGGAGAGCATTAATCTCTTTAACATTCTGAATCTATACTTTTATGGTATTTAATGTAAAAATAATTCATTTAAAATGTTAAAGTCAGGTTAGAAAATTAACAGTTAAATAATATTTTCATAGGCAATTTTATAAAATGTTTTCTTATAGAAGCAAAAGGTGTCTGGGATGTTATTCAGGAACTCATGCAAGGTTGACCACTCAGTACCAATTAAAATGCCCTTGTACCACAACAGATAGACACCTTGCAAGCATGATTGTTTTGTCTTTACAGACTGAAGTGAATAAGCAGCTGTTTTTTTCCCTTAGAAATCATATTGTGGTCGTAAGTTCGCTGCTCCTTAACTTGCTGCCACCTTTTAGATGGCGGACTGTAATCATTCCGTTCAGATACGATCTGGATGATTGACACCCCCTGCTTGCGGCCGATTGGCTGCGGATGTTCAGAGGGCAGCATTGTACAAACATTTCACAAGAAATGCTTGTGCAATGTTAAATGCCAACAGTGTATGCTACAGCAAATAATGTCCGCCCGATATTTGATAACTCTACCCCCCCTTACCGATTAAAATTTCAGAATACAGGCATTAATACAGAAATCTCTGATCAATTAACTGCTATTCTTTAAGTTACTAATAGCTGAAAGAACTCTGAATTAAAAAAAAAAAAAATCCAGGCAATTCTTGTATTCTCCTAGGGCTCTGGAGATTTAAAGGTACATTAAACACTTTGAGATGGTACTATAAAATGGTATTTACATATATGTATATATGCAGCAACTTATCTGTATGGTTTTACCTTAAATGGATGCAACAATGTAATATATGGATGAATAAGAATAGCTGTATCAGCATATACCTTATGAAAGAATTGAATCACTGTGGTGGTAAAACTTCAATACCAACTATATGCAAGATATGTGGAAGATAAAAGAGGCTGTGCCCTGTTCAATTCAGAGATATATTTCTATATATGCAACCATGACACATAATCTAGACGGAAGGCAGTTTAGTCTTTTTAAGTATGTGTTTCTGTTTTTGAGTGTAATTTATTTTAATTTTAAGTTAGGTTGTGTGTGAATTATGACGATCTGTAAAGTGTTAAATCTGTGTACAATTGGACCGGAATTGGTTGCAATTGACAGGATTACCTTCACTGCCCTGTCAATTGGAGCTTGATGCCCTGTGTTTCTGGCGAGCCTGCAGACTCGCCAGAAACAGCGGTTATGAAGCAGCGGTCTAAAGACTGCTGCTCTATAAGCCTGTCCATCTGCTCTGAGCAGGCGGACAGGAATCGCCACAATTCAACCCGATCAAGTACGATCGGGTTGATTGACACCCCCTGCTCTTGTAAGCTGCTGGTGCAATGCTGAATATGGAGAGCGTATTGCTCTCCGCATTCAGCGATGTCTGTCGGATCTGATCCGCACTGTCGGATCAGGTGCGACAGACATATGATAAATAGGCCTCATAGTATCAAAATACCGCAAGATGACAGGTATAATAGGTAACCATGGTAACAGCACAAACAAGCAGGCTACGTATGTTATATACTGCATCAAAGGGTTGGATCACACTTATATGAAAAAACGATCATTGACTAGAAGGTCACACACATTTGTAAGTATACACAGTTTGTCAAACCGATTTAGAGGTTGTTTTCGTTAGACACACTGTTAGACTTTATTGAACATATTCCCGGAAGTGACGTATGTACACGTCTGGTAACATGGGACAATGGAACGCAAGTATGCATTCCAGCACATTTGTTTGGCGCCATTGTGATGGGAAGAAGGTATGAGATTTGTTTTGTAATCACTATAAATGTTGGGTGTTTTGTTCACTTTGACATGCTGATTAAGGGGATTGTATCCCCGAAAACGTTCCAATAAAGTAACTTTAATTGTTTGAGAAAGTCCTTCGAGTGCAATTATTTGATTGGTTATATATATAATAACTCTGCAAAATATTATTTTATCCCCTTTTTCTGTAATTCCAGTCTGACATTGTGAGCTTTTCAGTTCCTGTTAAAATAGAAGTGCTGTTATATTCCACACAGCCATTGGCTGCACACTCTACTGACCTATTAATAACTGTAACTAATTTGCCACAGCAGTGAATAGTAACTTAAGTTACAACATGGCAGCTCCCATTGTTTTATAGACACTAAAACTTTACACTTAATATTTCAATATTAAAACAGCTAATGAAACATCTACATGTTATTCTCAGACTAATCTTTTCTTTGAATGCATCATTCTATCAAGCATTTATTTAAGGTCAGATTACGAGTGCAGAGCAAACATTTGCGTGCAAGTGATAAGGGGTTTTTCGCGAGTGTTTGCTCTCGTCGGGTTTACTGCTGGTATTATGAGTTGAAAGTAATTTTGATCAATTCAGCGTTGTGATTTAGGCAAGAATGATTACTGCATCCTCCGAGTAATATACTGTGTATTTACTGTAAATATTTCACATTCCAATGTTCTGCACATAGCAGAATATGTTCTATGTATTTATACATAGATATTACTATATATATATATGTATATATCTATACCTATATATATATATATATATATATATATATATATATATATATAATCATGTATGTATATAAATATATATACATATATATATATATATATATATATATATATATATATATATATATATATATATATATATATATAGGTATAGATATATATTGTACTAAAAAAACCTCATATATTTATATATATATATAAATGTTTATTTTGGAATAAATAGAATGTATGTCAGTATGTGAAGAACATTGGAATATGAAATATTCATATTTTCATGTCGGGTTAGCGCACATGAAAATATGCGACCGGGAGCAAAAAGTCAAATGTTTACCGCAGTTAACGCGAATGTTTAATGTCTCTTTAAAGAATAATCATTGGAGAGCATTAATCTCTTTAACATTCTGAATCTATACTTTTATGGTATTTAATGTAAAAATAATTCATTTAAAATGTTAAAGTCAGGTTAGAAAATTAACAGTTAAATAATATTTTCATAGGCAATTTTATAAAATGTTTTCTTATAGAAGCAAAAGGTGTCTGGGATGTTATTCAGGAACTCATGCAAGGTTGACCACTCAGTACCAATTAAAATGCCCTTGTACCACAACAGATAGACACCTTGCAAGCATGATTGTTTTGTCTTTACAGACTGAAGTGAATAAGCAGCTGTTTTTTTCCCTTAGAAATCATATTGTGGTACCACTTCATTTTCTGTGCAGTAAAAGTCATCACCAGTTATAAGACAGCTGGAGACATCTCTGGGGATTCCAGTTGTATGTCCAATTATTCCAGTAAACAACAATAGTCTGGAGTTTATAGATAAAATATTTCTTATAAAGTCAATAATAGTAAATATGTATTTTATGTGCTGTGTTTACCATTTGTATTTAAATGTACTAGTAATAGATAATCAAATAATTTAATGTGAAATCAATGATTTATACAACTGAAATGCATCAAAGAAAAATGTTCCATATATATATATATATATATATATATATATATCTCAAAAAGTTCAAAAAGTGTCAATACCGGAAGGCGTTTATTCAAGTAAATGTTTTCAGGGTCACCCAGTCCTCAGATTTATCAACAAAAATGAGTTACCTTGTTTTTCTTTTTAGTATATAAATGCGAAGTAACTGCTATGTTGGTCACTCTTGGGCCAAATTGCTGTTTAAAATGATAGTAACTTAGGACTATTGTTGTGTAAGATATTAGGGAAAGGGGTACAGTGGACAAAAGCGGCTTGTATTATAAAAGGGGAAGGGGGGGGGGGGGCGTGTCCTACTAATTCCAAGATAGAGATCTTCTAAAGAATATGATGATCAATGCTAGGTCCGGTTTTATAAACATCTTACGCTTTGTGAAAGTTAGTTCAAGTGTTGGAATGTAAGTGATTCTGGCCATAAAGGCACTCAATATATATAGGGCATGTATAAGGTCAACTGGTTCTAGTTATGTGATCTGGACTTTCATAACGACCCAATACATCAGACAGTATAGTCTTCATAAGGTGGTCATATCATGGAGATAGAGACCTTATTCAGAAGTATATTAATCAGGAGCATTCTGTGTGATATCCCATAGAAGTTCTCTGGGGTAGGGAGGGCGGGCTATTTCTCAAATTTTGTGGTATTAGAAAGGCTTCAGCAAGATGTATTATGACAGGTACATATAAGCTGGTTTTGGTAAATATTAATGGAGGAGGAGCTAAGAACCTAGCTAGCTCTATAAGACATAAAAATATACATAAGGATAGACATAGATAATACATCAAAAAAGATTGCAGATAAGGCAGAACTGATTAATATTTAGCTATGCGATTAGGGAACATATAACTGACTGTAATTTAGTGCCTCATATTTCACAATTCTATACCTCTTAAAATATTTAACAGAAAGGTACTTTTGAGCCAACTGATTCACCAAGACCATATCTAATGGTAGCTACATAGGGACCACTCTTGGGTCATATAATACAAGTTATAAAATGAGCATACAATAATATGTATATTGTGGTTACTTGTGGAAAAATAGCAAATAGTAAATAACAGTAGTAAAATATTAGCGACTGGTACTATATATGAGGTTAACAATAGGTGATATGAGCCTCTAAATAAACCCTAAGTAGTTAAAGATAGGAATAATGTGAATAGTACAATAAGCAATCTATGCCTGAGTTGATGTGATCCAGCCAAAATTAATCACTCTGAATGATAGCATAGGGAGCATTATTATGGGGAGATAACCCCATGTGTGCTAAGAACTAAAAAAAAATTTAGCTATTACAATAAGGTTATTTACAGGTAATAGAGTGATAAATTATGGCCCAGATTACGAGTTTTGCGTTAAAAGACAAGAAGTGAGCGTTGAGCAAAATTTTGCTCATTACCGCACTCCAATACCAGCGCTGCTTAAGTCAGCGGTGAGCTGGTGTAACGTGCTCGTGCACGATTTCTTCATAGGAGTCAACGGGGAGAGCCGGCTGAAAAAAAGTCTAACACCTGCAAAAAAGCAGCGTAAAACTCCTTAACACAGCCCCTTTGATTCCTATGGGGAAATACATTTTATGTCTACACCTAACACCCTAACATAAACTCTGAGTCTAAACACCCCTAATCTTACACTTATTAACCCCTAATCTGCCGCCCCCAACATCGCCGACACCTACATTATATTTATTAGCCCTTAATCTGCCGCTCCGGACACCGCCACCACCTACATTATACTTATGAACCCCTAATCTGTTGCCACAGATTTTTTCTACCTTAATTCCGATTGGCTGATAGAATTCTATCAGCCAATCAGAATTGAAGGGACGCCATCTTGGATGACGTCATTTAAAGCAACCTTTATTCAGTGTTAGCCATTGGATGAAGAGGATGCTCTGCGTCGGATGTCTTGAAGATGGACCCACTCCGCGCCGGATGGATGAAGATAGAAGATGCCATCTGGATGAAGACTTCTGCCCCTCTGGAGGAACCACTTCGCCCAGCTTGGATGAAGACTTCTCCCGGCTTCGTTGAGGACTTCGGCACTGTTGGATGAAGACTTCTCCTGGTAAGGTGATCTTCAAGGGGTTAGTGTCCGGTTTTTTTTAAGGGGGTATTGGGTGGGTTTAGAGTAGGGTTGGTTGTGTGGGTGGTGGGTTTTAATGTTGGGGGGATTTGTAATTTTTTTTTACAGGCAAAAGAGCTGATTACTTTGGGACAATGCCCGCAAAAGGCCCTTTTAAGGGCTATTTGTAATTTAGTGTAGGGTAGGGCTTTTTTTATTTTGTGGGGCTTTTTTAATTTGTTAGTGGGATTAGATTAGGTGTAATTAGTTTAAAAATCTTGTAATTTGTTTATTATTTTCTGTAATTTAGTGTTTGTTTTTTTGTACTTTAGCTCATTTTATTTAATTGTATTTAATTGTATTTAATTGTATTTAATTTAGGGAATTAATTTAATTATAGTGTAGTGTTAGGTGTTAGTTTAATTTAGGTTAGGTTTTATTTTATAGGTCAATTTGTGTTTATTTTAGCTAGGTAGTTATTAAATAGTTAATAACTATTTAATAACTATTCTACCTAGTTAAAATTAATACAAACTTGCTTGTAAAATAAAAATAAACTCTAAGATAGATACAATGTAACTATTAGTTATATTGTAGCTAACATAGGGTTTATTTTATAGGTAAGTATTTAGTTTTAAATAGGAATAATTTAGTTAATGATAGTAATTTTTATTTAGATTTCTTTTAATTATATTTAAGTTAGGGGGGTTAGGGTTAGACTTAGATTTAATAGTTAATAAATATAGGTAGGTGTTGGCGATGTTACGGATGGCAGATTAGGGGTTAATAATGTTTAACTAATGTTTGCGAGGCGGGAGTGCGGCGGTTTAGGGGTTAATATATTTATTATAGTGGCAGCGATGTCCGGTTCGGCAGATTAGGGGTTAAAGAAGCCAGAGATAGGATTTTTATTTCCCCTATCGGATGCAGGAATTAGGTAAATTGCGGAAATGCCGAGG
Source organism: Bombina bombina (assembly GCF_027579735.1). Classification (NCBI taxonomy): domain Eukaryota; kingdom Metazoa; phylum Chordata; class Amphibia; order Anura; family Bombinatoridae; genus Bombina; species Bombina bombina. The sequence continues at coordinate 594,914,889 of NC_069502.1, forward strand.
TCTGCACTGCGGCACTCCGCTCCCCGCAGCAGCTCTAGGTGAGTTCCACATTTAGTATCCCCACTTTGCCTGGAGAGGGTTATCTGGCTAAGGGTGATGTCTTGTTGATGATCCCAGACCGTATCAGAAAATTTGGGACACTCTCCTAACTTCTCTTTCCAAGGTGTCGCAGGTTGCAATGCTACTGGTTGATCAGTGCATAGTAAATCGGTGGCAGATCTCGGCTCAACGGGATGCTTGACTTTTGCTGTCGGAAGGCCACACTTTAATGCCTCAGTGAGGGAGCTGAATTGAATGTCCATCTTATGTGTAATGTTTGCTAGTAATGGGGGGGGGGGGTGTTAGGACTGATGTTACAAGGCCACCGCTTTGCCTCTTTAACTGTCCGGATTAGCTCCAGCTGGGATGATTTCTGTGATATTGGTCTCAGTGGGTAAAGCAGCATTTCTTGAAGCAGTATCTATGTATTAGAATGGTAGATTTATAGCTACTGTATAGATAATCGTCGGATTATCCCTTAAGGCATGACGAGCTTCTATTTTTTCATCTCATCATGGCTGCCGTTCGGACATACCCCTAATTTGATTTGCTTTTTTTTTTTTTTTTGCTGTGTACTTGCAAGAGAGTGCCAGACTTTCTATGTGTGATGTGTTGATTCATTTGTTTTGTAATTTTCCCTGTGGGCTTTGCATTCAGACTTTCCGGGGTTAACTGCCTGAGTCTCTGGGAACAGGCAGCGGCCTGTGAGTGCTATTGTGCATTTTGCAGGGTCATTGGATGTGTACTCAGTCCAGTTTAAGAGTGCAATCCATTTCTGTGTTTTGTAAATATATCTATATATATTTAAGCCATACATATACATTTTAAATATATTTTTTTTTATATTTGTTTACTTTTATTAAGTGGTTAAAGCTTACATTAGTGCACTCTCCATGCTCTCCAGAGCATATTAAGGTAAGTCTTGTAGCTATAGGTGAATGTAAATGTTTAGCGAAAATGCAGTATTCATTTTGATTCAAAAACCAAATAGTGCAGCCACCGAAAATTTGGAAAAACTAATTTCCCTGAATATTCAGATTGAAATTTTCATCCAAAAAAAATTTCACTTGGTTGCACATATTATATATATATATATATAATAAAAATATAATTTTCTTCTAAATGAAGAACAATGCTATTTTAATTATTTCTTAAAGTGAAGGTAAAGTTTGTCGGTTTTCTCACCTTTACTATATAGCTAACATACTATATAGTGTGATCGCTATTTTTTTTTTAATTATTTAAATATGTGTTATTGTATTTTTATCTAATGTTATTTACGTATTTTGCTGGTCTTCGCTCCTCCCTCCATGAATTTCCGGATTTTACAGTGTATTACGTACAGAGCGGTCCCACCCGCTCTATACGTACTTCAAAAGCGCGTTCTCGTTTGCTGGACAAAGTGCGCATGCGCACACCTCGGCTTATCGTCTATTTGCGCCTGCGTGAGTGAAATTCTATACTATTAGAAACGGCAAAAAAGGCGTATAACTATGTAAATATATTAAAATAATTAAATTGATGAATGAAAGTACCTCTCATTTTATAAGTATTTACATTGCCACTAATCGAATCGTGCAAAGTTTACTTTCACTTTAACTACCACTTTAGCGCATTTGGCTTAGTGCACCTTCATGTTAGTGCTCAAGTGAAAGCAAGAACAGGGCTTTGTAGCATGCCACATAGAAGTCTAAGGGGAGGGAGTTAGCATGGCCATGGTATCCAACCTCCAGGGCCTCCATTACATATGCAGTGTTGCCCGCAAAATCCTCCGCCGCCAGATTTTACGCGATTTTGGTATTACATATACAGTGTAGCATACAAGTTACGCGCATATATTTCACCCTTCGGACGTATTTATTTTACCCATAGACTAACATAGAACAGCAGCGCAATTTGGTTTACAGCGTAAGGACTTACGCGTGCAGAGTTCAGAAAATCTACTCCATTCTCATCTCGCCACATATTGCAGGCGCAGCAGCCCTTGCACTGACTAAAAAAGCAACGTAACTCTCGTGAAGCCTTAACAAACACATACATTTAAGCAGCATCTCAAGGTTAAAGGGACAGTATACTATGATATTTGTTTTTTAAGGTTTGAGTATTTGAAATAGTTTGAAGCCACAACATAATCAAATGGATTGAGCTAGTAGGTACTTTATCACATTGTGGACATATACTTGCTTATTTACTTTAAATTTCTTCTCAAAACAATTAACAATACTTGGAGGAGAGAACAATGGGAAATCATAATTGTAGTACCTTCATCTCTTTATATATGGGTTTATATATGAATTTTGAATAGCGTAATTACGTGTCGCATTTTTATATGAAATCACGGTTCATTTTTACGAGTGTTAGCCTAATTTGCACAAAACTACTCTTTATTGAGACTTTCCGTGGACAAAATACTGGCGTAAGTTACTTGCGATTACTAAAATGTGTATTTGCGCACATCTCAGTTTGTCCTACTTACGCCACTTTAGCATCTAACGGCGCAGTATATGTAATACCCCGATGTGCAAGGTGAAATTACGGGTGGTGCGGGTTCCCACGCTTGCGCCAAAACCTGCGCCGTATATTTGATCGCGCCCCAGGTGTTAGCCTGACTGAGTCTTTCACTCTAGCAAAAACGATTTACTTTCAACTAGTAATATGCATGCAACAATAGAAAACTATTTACTTGCAACTATTAATATGCATGCAAGAATAGAAACGCTAATAATTTAATAATAAAGCTAATATTTTTCTGCTCCACCTGTAATCTAGCCCTAAATTGTAAATTACCATTCTCAACCTAAGGCATGAAGGAATCTTTAAGAATAACTTATGCTTAGTATATTCAAATGTGAGAAAGGGTACATCCACTAATCAACCTTCTTTATCTCAAAAAACAAATGCACTCACACACAAAGACAGGCTCAAACATTTGTACACACATGCACGCACTCACAAACATATACACAGAAACACCAATTATCATCTTAGTTCATCACAACAGAGAGTAGGGGGTCACTGATATTAAATCGGATTAAAAGAGCAGATTCTTGGATCAGTGCTATGACACAGTTCTGTTTATATCTATCTATCTATCTATTTATCATCTATCATCTATCTATCTATCTATCTATCTATCTATCCATCTATCATCTATCTATCTATCTATCTATCTATCTATCTATCTATCTTTATGTTTGTCTGTATATCTCTCTCTATCTATTTATCTATCATCTGTCTGTCTGTCAATCTATCTATCTATCTATCTATCTATCTATCTATCTATCTATCTATCTAATTTTACACAGCCATAAACAATACCAAAACAGGTTTTAACTGTATTCAACTCACTACTGTAGTTATGTGTTATGTATATTGTACATAGTGTGTAGGAACTGTCAAATTCAATAGACTTAAAATATTTCTCATGTTCTATGGAGGGACAATTCATTTTACAGAATTGAACAGTTTTAAAGATTGAAAGCACATAAACAAACCGTTTTGTTTCAGTAGGAATCAGTTGAAAAAAAAAAAAAACCTCACTACCTTTGAGCTACCTCTGTAACTTTGATTTTGTTAAAGGTAGTGTTTTGTTTCTGCAGAAACTATTGCATTATACCTAAATAAAATATATATACTGTATATGTGTGTTATAAATGGAACAGAAACAGTGTGCCTGCATGCCAGCTGCCAGTAAGAAACTTTTTCCCAGAGGACTTCAAACACGATGAAGAAGGGACCACATATATTTATTATTTAATTTGCTAAAATATAAAGAGAAATGAACACCTTGATTTCTATCATGTCAGCTGTGGTTATATTTTTACACAGTTTATCTAAAATTATGCAAATATATGTAGACTTAATTTGCTGTTAAAATTGATTAAAAAAATTACACTACAGTTTTAGTACATGGAACAGAAAATGTGATCTTAGGAAAATTTAGATCACTAACATGCCTAAACCTGATCACTAATTATTTTGTGTTCCCAAAAGTTATAATGCTTAACAGGCTTAATTGAATACTAAATAATATTTAGTTGACATACTTTTTTTATTATTATTATTGTTACATCATAAACAACAGGTACAAAACATAATGTTCATCCAGTACATTCCATAACAAATCCATTGACCTCTTGACCAAAGCTAATGTCCAGTGTTCAATATTACTTTATGTGTTTGTTACCTTGAGAGATCATTATTTTACAGAGAAAAAATGAACTTAAGGATCATCTATGGTATTGTCCATCCGACCTGCATTGTAGCATAGTAAATTAGAATTTCAAGATCATGGAAGAATGGGAAAAGGATTGGCAAAAGGTAACATATCAAACTATTCATCGCTGTTTCCTTCTCCCTGTTTGTCATGTTTACTCAGTACAAATTTTCCCCTCACATTCTTCCACCCCTCCCCCCAATCAACTCAATAACAAAAATAAACCAACATAAAATTAAACTACATTCAACTTGCCTGTCGCTTCAATTCTTTTGCAACGGATCCGGGAAAGGGGCCCCCACCAATCATTGAATTCAGTCTTAGTAGTGTACCTGGCCTTACCGTCTGATTTCTAATTTATGTCTCCCACTACCCCCTGATAACAGTCCTCCTCTCCCCTAGCTAGAATGAGTGCCCTCCTTCCACAAGTCTCACTAGTATCCTGCCAGAAGCCAATAGTACCAAATTTTAGAGAATTGATCGAAATTATTTTTAATATGAGCTACCGTTTCAGACATTTTATATGTAGCTTGGATCTTATCTATCACTTCCCTCCAAGAAGGAGCTCCTGACTTCCAATATCTCGCCACGCAGATTCTGGTGGCTGTACAAAGAGTACGTATAAACGTGTTAATGGGAGCACCAAAGGGTTCAATGTGTTCGTTAAGCAGTGCTTGTGGTGCTGTTAGGGAAATGGTTTCAGATAGTATTTCACTAAGTAGGTCATATAGTCTGGACCATATTTGTTTAATCTGTGGGCAAATCCGCCACATGTAAATATATGTCCCTGTTTCAGCACATCCCCTATAGCAAAGTTTACTGCCCCTCTGAGTGTAGTGTGAGGTGATTGTGGGGGTCAAGTACCATCTAAAAGATGTTTTAATACAGTTTTCCCTGAAGTCGGCGCTGATTAATCCCTTACTAGATGTATATAGTAATGATTCCCATTCCTCCCTTGAGTATATTATGTTTAATTCCTTTTCCCACTTCTCCATCAGTGAAGTTTTAGAGGTGTTTTTAGCTTTTTGAATCTCTAAATATATAGCTGAAATCAGTTGTTTGTGTCTTTTAGTAGAATTGCAGAACTGCTCTAGGGTTGTTAACTGCTTCACTGAACTGTGTGTCCTAAATTTAGCAATAACCGAGGATACTTGCAAATATAAAAACCATTGAATTTTCTCGGGATTCACTTTATCCTGAATTTGTTGATATGTGGCTATTCTATTTTTGTGTAAAAAATCCGCTACCCTGTACAGCCCTTTATTTTCCCACTTCCCTATGTGCGTATGAAAGTCTGGGTTTAGAAGAGTCTTTATCTGTCTCATGACTGAATCTGTTGGTATGAGATTTAAAGATCTGGACAGCGAAGTCCAGAGCTGCATCATCTCGATCGTAAATTTAAAAGCTGACATTCCTTTAAAGGGTTGTTTCAAGTGGTCCCATAAGATATCATCTGGGTATTTATAGTCTGTCATGAGTGTCTCTATCCGCACCCACACCTGGTCCCCTGATTTCTTGCTAAAGAGGGTAGTCTGCGCCAACCGTGCCGCTTGATAATAATGTATTAAATTTGGTGCTCCCACCCCTCCCAATTGTCTATGCTGTTGAAGAATATGGGATGGAATTCTAGCTTTTTTATTACCTCTAAGAAAACCCACCAAGTCTTATTGCAATTTACCCAGGTCAATGAGTGGAATTTTAATTGGGAGGGCTCGGAAGAGGTATAGAAGTCTCGGGAGAATATTCATTTTGATCGCCATTAATCGGCCGTACCAAGAGAATCTGCCTTTTTTCCATATATTTATATCTTTTCTAATCATTCTATATAGAGGGACATAATTTAATCTATATAAGTCAGCCATATTATTCGAGATTTTAATCCCTAAATATTTGATCAATTCTGTGGTCCATAGAAATTCAAAATTGGTTTTGATGAGTTTTTTAGTATGGTTGGGGAGGGCTATGGGGAGGGCTTCACACTTTTCAAGGTTGACCTTGTACCCTGATATATCTGAGTAATCTTTCAATACTCTGTATAAGTTTGGGAGGGAGATGAGTGGTTTAGTTAATGTAAGAAGGACATCATCAGCAAACAAAGACACCTTAAACTCCTGCCCTTTGAGTAAAACTCCATGTATATCTGATGACTTGTGAATCATCTCTGCCAGTGGCTCTATGCAGATCGCAAATAAAAGTGGCGAAAGCGGGCAACCTTGGCGTGTGCCATTCAAGATATCTATTAATTTTGATTGATAACCTGCCGCCCTAACACTAGCTGTGGGATGAGAGTATATGCTTTTAATAGCTTGAACAAATGGGCCATGGATACCTAACCTAGTGAGAACCTCTAGCATAAAGACCCAGTCTATTCTATCGAACGCCTTCTCCGCGTCCAGTGAAAGGACCAGAGAAGGCGTTCTCGTTTTGCTAAGATATTCTATCAAGGAGATTGCGCGCCTAGTGTTGTCCGGGGCCTCTCTATCTTGAATAAAGCCCACCTGGTCTGGGTGGATCAGTGTGGGTAAATGCAATTTTAGTCTGTTCCCTAGAATTTTGGTGAAAATCTTGATGTCCTGATTAATAAGGGAAATGGGTCGGTAGCTTTGACATAACTTTGGGTTTCTGCCGGGTTTAGGAATAACTACTATTTTGGCTTGTATGATTTCATGGGGGATCTCATTACCTTGTAAAATATCATTACATAAAGAAACCACGTGTGGGGTTAAAACCGATTTATAAAGTTGGTAATATTCGCCTGGGAACCCATCAGGGCCTGCTGCTTTTCCCGGTTTGAGCTCTTTTATGGCGTTAAGGACCTCTCTAGTCGTTATTTCTGCATTTAATTCATCACTAGCTTCTTTATCTAACGGTGTAAGTGTAATGTCATCTAGGAACCTAGACCTACGTTGCGTTATCTGGTCATTATATACTACTTTTTTCCCATCATAGAGATGAGCGTAGTATTGAGTGAAACTGTCCGCTATCTCTTGGGGATTTGAGGTGCACGAGCCGTCAGGTTTCTGTAAGTAAGGTATAGCGAAAGATTTAGTCCGCTCCTTAAGTTTATGGGCCAAATACCTATCCGGTTTATTTGAGTACAAAAAGTATTGAGCTCTTAATCTGTGTGCTGCCCTCACAGAAGTCTTATTCATAATTGCTGCCAGTTCTGCTCTTTTAGCCTGTAATTGTGTAAATACTTTAGGTGATAAATTCTGTTGGTGTACTCTAGTTAGAGTGTCTATTTGTTTTTGTAATGTATCTGTTTGGAGCCTAGACTTTTTGGTTAGAGCGGCTTTTTCTTTAATCAGTAACCCTCTGATATAAGGTTTGTGTGCCGCCCATATGGTAATAGGGTTGGAAGTGGTTCCTGCATTAATACCCCAATATTCTGATAAAGCTTTTGATATAGATTTGCACGTCTTGGGATTTTGGATTACAAATGGGTCAAAGTTCCAAGACCGTGTCGCACTAGTATGAAATGATTGTTTGATATCTATTTGGACTATGGAATGGTCCGACCAGGCACAGGCATGAATCTTGGAAAAGGCCAAGTCTGGAATCAATGTTTGGCTGACATATATGTAATCTAGTTTTGAATAGGATTTATGTGCAAATGAATAGAATGTGTAGTCATTGATCTTACCGTATAGCGTGTCCCATGTGTCTAGAATATTATGAGATAAGAAAATCTCTTTTATTTTCTTAATTGTAGAATTGTGTCTCAGTTGTTTTTGGGATAGTGGATTTTTGTCCTTATTTTGATAGGCATACATCTGCACATTAAAATCACCCCCCAATATTATCCTGGAATGTGACCATTTAGTCAATAAATGTGAGACATGAGAAAAAAAGGCTGCTTGGGTTTCATTAGGTGCATATACATTACAAAAGATTATTTGCTTTTCATGTATTCTCCCTTGAAGTATCAAGAACCTGCCCTCCGGGTCCCTTATTGTCTCCTCCACCACAAACCCCACCGACTGGTGAATTAATATTGACACACCTCTTTTCTTTTGATCTTTTATAGAGTGGAAATGTTGCGTGTACCCCCTGGCCCAGTATTTAGGAATGACTTCTCTAGTAAAATGTGTCTCCTGAAGGAAAATGATATTCGCTTTTAGTCTAGTGTATTGGCCAAGCGCCGTCCGTCTCTTAAGGTCTGTGTTAAGGCCCCTAACATTGTGTGTTATCAGTCTGAGATTACAAGCCATTACTCACTGTTTTTTGAGTGGGGGACCCCCCCCCCCCCCCCGGATCCGCTGTCTCTGCAATCACTCTGGTTGCCCGAAGGCTTTGTAGACAAAACGTTCTCTTGTTGGGTGATTCATGTAAATAGTCAAGATGAGTCGACAGAACATAAACAAAAACAAGAACAAATAAGTTTACATTCAATAACAATCTGTTCAAAAACCAAATTAGAACAAGATAACTAAGGACAAAAATTATTTTCCTCCTATATAGGAAAAACAATAAAATGTAACAAACAAGAATAGTCTCAACCCTGACCTTCTCCTTACACAGGATGATCGCATTCTACTAACCTTCCTTACTATAACTGTAAAGATTATAACAGTAGATATTTTCTCCTTCCCTCTTGAAGAGGGGGAAAGAGACTTGTAGGGTGAAAGTATAAGAAAAAGTGGTATTTTAAAGGCAAATAAAAAAACACAAAGGGGGGATAGCTAGGTTTAACATTTCCTTAACCCTTTCAATTGAGCCACCCTGAAAATATACCTAATATTTTCAAAACCTTTTACTCAAAGGAGTCCGTCCCTCCTCAGCTCCCTCTAGTAGGAGTCCAGTGATTATCAAAGTTCCTTACATATCGGTTCTCCTCCCAGAGGTAGGATTGGATGTGGAGATGGTGCACTCCCCATCTCCATCTTGTCTCAGAGAGATTGGATAGGACTTAACCTAAATAAATCAGTGAAGTAGAGAATGTCAAGACTTAGCTTTTCTTTTTGAGACTCTAGTCCATTTCTGTCTCTGCTGGTGAATCTGGCTTGCTGATGCAGGAGATGAATCTTCTGTTTAGTTTAGTTGGGGTATCTCAGGTGTTTCCAACTGCAGTCTGTGACATATATCTGGTATTTCCGATACTTCTTTCAGGTTTAGTGATCTACCATTATGTTGAATAAATAGGCAAAAGGGAAATCCCCATCGGTACCCAATCTGATGCTTTCTCAAGAGAGTGGTAAGAGGCCTCAAATAGCTTCTCCTCTGGAGTGTCCTGATACAAAGATCTTGGAAAAATTGGATTACCACACCTTGGAATTTAAAAGTGGGGTGCTTTCTAGCTGCTGATAGAATACATTCCTTTTCTGGGAATCTGAGGAACTTAACAATAACATCTCTAGGCGGTGCCTCCTCTTTCGGTCTGGCTCTTAGTGCGTGATGTGCTCTCTCCATTTGAAATTTCTCCTCACCTACTTCTCCCGTGATGGCTTGAAATAATTGGTGTAGATAGACGGGAAGCTCTTCTGCCGAGACTGCCTCAGGTATCCCCTTCAGCCGCAGATTACATCTGCAGCTCCTGTTTTCAAGATCCTCCACTTTGTCATGCATCTCATTCATTTCCTGCTGTTGTGTGGAGAGCTTTTGTGTGAGGTTAGAGAGGTCTTCTGTAGTAGTGGTCTCATTTTCCTCTAGGGTAGCTACCCTATTACCTAAATCTGAGATGTCTTACTTTATGTCCGCTAGGCTATTGGTGACAGTGTTTTGGAAAGCATCAAATTTTTCCCAAAGTTTATCGAAGTTTGTAGTGATATCCTGCTTAGACACCAATGTCTTCAAAGCAGCTCTTGTAGCAGGAATTGTATCATCTTCCATGCACTGTGAACCTGTATCAGAATCATTGTCTTCGTCAAGTGTTGCAATGTTAGAATCTAAAGTTTTCTCCCCCTTAGCCGGTTTAAAAAACAGACTAGCTGCTGATGGTTTAGGCCCTTGGGCCGGCTTGTTCTGTTTCCTGACTGACATAGTGGTGGGAAGTGAATCTTGAGACCCAGAACTGGGGTTAGGTGTATAATTTAAAGTAACTTTATACAGCTTAATGAGTAGCCAGACCAAAATCTAAACAGCAACCCAGTGTTGGTAGTATTTTATATTCTCTTCAGCATTAAGCTATTACATCCATATTTTAACAGCCAGCATTCACTGATAGACTTATAGAAATCCTTACTCCTTATTAGTCGCTAATGTTAACCCCTTGGGATAAGAGGTGGCATATAGTCCATCTTTTTAAAGGCCTTTATTTTCTCCTCGCCACATTGTGGATTGCCTTTTAGTTGGCTTATAAATATCAGCCTCTGCAATTACTGTCTCTTTAAGCAGCTATGTAGAGCCGTGTGTAGGAAGTTGATTACTGCCCTGTGACCAAAACATGTTAAGTTTCTCAATGTCCTGTGGCCTGTCTGTCAATACTGCTTAACGCTGCAAACCTCTTCTTTCCAGTCCACACTGTACTTTAAGTCTTTTTGTACTTGACTTACTTTTTATATATCAGCTCTCTGTTTAGCTCTCCACCTCCTCACTCTTGTTAAAGTTATAACTCCATTACCCCTCTTACCGCATCTAGCGTAGGAGCTGCCCTCTGATCATTCCGGAGCCTCATCCAGTTGCTTTTGTAAGACCGGTTGTCCGGTCTACTAATTGTCCGGTTTATCTGCTTCAAACAGGTTGCGGCAACAGGAGGCAATGTCCGCTTCAGGGACCTTGCGTGGTTGATGAGTGCCGTGTGATATTGCTCATTTGTAAGTGTGCCACAAAAGCAAGATGGTGATCGGCATCTGCCTGCTCCAGCTATTTCCAGCCGTTAGAGCAAACTATGAGTGGCCAGCAGCAGTCTCAATCGATTCCGGGTGTGTGTAGCCCCTTGTCCCCAGCAATCAGGCTATCCCTTGGCTTTCACTTTACCCACATATCAGTTTACAGTATAGTGCTGCACGGAGCTCCTGAACGAAGCAGCCATCCTACTAAATAATATTTAAAAGGACGTTGATACAAACAACTTTTATACAAATGTGGTTCAGTAGCATTCACTTGTCTTAAAAAAAACTGTATGTATAATAATGTTACAAACACTGTTGCACATCTGCTATATAATGAATACCCATGAGCATATCTAGATGTATTGTAAAAAACACAATTACTTGTGTTTAAAAAGCAAAGTATCACCAAACAACAAAAACACAAACTATATAAAATTATATAATTAAATATACACTAAAATATCCACCAGTGGTACAATATATAATTGATATAAAACACCTAAAAAAAATAATTTAAAGGTCCTTGATATTTGTGGGATCAAATCACAGTCCAGTAATATAACCGGTAACTGCTGTACAATCAAAAGGATTCACTCCAAGAACAAATCTCCTTAAGGCTTTTTGCCCTATTATATCAGTTCTAAGTTATCCAGAAATAACCCATTATCCAACAGATTCTCTTAAATGGATGAAAGCTGATGATATTTCTTTCAGGCTTTAACCGCCAGACTACCTCCTACCACTATGTTCCTGATAGATCCGTAGAGGTTAGCGGGTGCATGGCTCCGGAATAGTTAGGTTCAGATTCACCTGGTCCAGGCTATTGTACCCCGCAAAGTACCTCTTTTTGATCTGTACCTGGCAGGTCTGTAGGGAATAGCAGGTAAATGGCTCTGGTGTGCCTGGAAGGTGTGATCGTGCATTGTGTCCTACTCACGTGACCTCCGAACTCCAATCCGAATTCAGGCAAAGTTACGGCAGCGGATGACAGAAGTGGACAGAGCACTCTGTATTTAATTCTGTTTTTTCAATGGATCGACCATCCAAATCAAAGTAACACCATCTACACGTTTCAGCCTTATGGCCTTTATCAAGATGTTCAAATAATGGTTAACCTCTTCTTTTATATCTTCTTTCAATTATATTGGGTATTAACTCCCTCACTTCCAACCTGTTACAATTTGTTGATCAATATTTAAAGAAATAGGTCCTCACTTTAGCAGCAAATCTCTGAGACTTTACACACCTACTAAGCAAACTAGAAAAAAATGAAAACTATAGTTTGGTAACTTGTGGCGTATCTTCTCTGTACACCTAAATTAAACATACTTTAGGATTGGAAGCAGTACAATTTTATAAAAATCCAAATATGAAAGAAGAACAGTCAAAATTTATTTTAGAGTGTATACATTTTATTTTATATAACAACTATTTTCTTTTCTATGGCATCTACTATCTACAACAAAAAGGGACAGCTATGGGGACCAAGTTTGCACCCAGTTATGCTATTCTTTTTATGGGGTACTTTGAAGATCAGTTTATCCAAAATGGTTTCTGGGGTGCGAACTTGGCCCTGTACACTAGATTTTTAGATGATCTTTTTATAATATAGAGAGGAGACAATGAATTGTTAAAATTATTCCTGGAAGATATGAATAGTAATAAATTGGTGTTAACCTTCACATCAGAAGTAAGTAGTAACAGTATACATTTTTTAGATCTAGAAGTGAGTATAGTAACTCATAAAATTCATACAAAAACTTTTTTTAAGAAGGTGGACGCAAATTATTTTATTCATATAGAAAGCTGCCACTACAATAAATGGGTAGATAATACACCTTATAGTCAATTTACACGAATAAAAAAGAACTGTAGTGAAATAAAAGATTATGAAGAACAATCACAAATCCTAAAAAAGAAATTCATAGAAAGGGGATATAAGGAAGACAATGTGGAATCTGCCTTTAATCAAGCAAAAATAAAAAATAGAGATGCATTATTAAAGGGAAGAACATTAGAAAAGGAAAAAGGGTTCCCTAATCAATAAGGAACAGCTAATGACACCTTTTATAACCAAGTATAATGTGCAATATAAAGGGATTTAATCATTCCTTAATAAGCATTGGCATCTTATTAGGAAAGACCCTATATTAGATGACCATGTGAAATCTAATCCTGATTTTGTTTTAAAAAAACAGGTCATTTAAAAAATTATTTAGCAGCCAGTGAATTAAATATAAATAAAACTAAAATTTATAAAGATCTGAGTGGAAAAAGTAGATGTTTTTTTCCCTGCTACAGTTGTACAGCGTGTATATATAGTAACAGAAGAGACACTGTTGCATCAACCACCAGGAAATATAAATATAAAATTAAAGATATCATAAGATGTAGGGACAAAGGTGTAATTCATCTCATCCTATGTAATTGTAAAAACAATATTTAGGATAAACCCAGAGTTTATTAAAGGATAGAATCAGAGAATACCGCACAAACATAAGGAAAGGATTTGAGGGACACTTAGTATCCAAGCATTTTAAGGAAGCCCACAATAGTAGTGCTAAATGATTATTATTCTGGGGCATAAAAAAGATTTATAAAGATAAAAAGGAGGGGATTATGAGCGAAAACTGTTATATTATGAGGCTGAACAAATTTATAACTTTGGTTCCCTTGTCCAAAATGGTCTAAACACTGAGCTAGATTTAAATCAATTTTTACATGATTAAACTATAATTAATTTTTGTATGTTGCTTAAAATTGCATGCTCTATCTGAATCATGAAAGAAAAAAATTGGGTTCAGTGTCCCTTTAAGGTCCTGCTGGAACTAAGATATGTATTCCTAAACATGTGTGTTTTTTATAAACACCATAAGGAATAATAAATAAACTCAAAAATATATATGCAGAAGAGACATAATAAAATACAGAGCACTCTGTCAAATTCTGTCATCCACTGACGGAACTTTGACTGAATTCAGTTTGGAGGTCACGTGAGTAGGATGCAACTACTGATCACACCTCCCAGGCACGCCGGAGCAGTTTACCCACTATTCCCTACAGAACTGCCAGGTACAGATCAAAAAGAGGTACGCTTGCGGGGTACAATAGCCCGGACCAGGTGAATCTGAACCTAACTATCTTGGAGCCACGCACCTGTTAACCTCTATGGATCTATCAGGTACATAGTGGTAGGAGCTATGTCTGGCGGTGAAAGCCCGGTAAAGACATATCGTCACCTTTGATCCATTTGAGAGAATCTGTTGGACAAAGGGTTATTTCTGGATAACTTAGAACTGATATAATAAGACAAAAAGCCTTAACGATATTTGCTCTTGGATTGAATCCTTTTGATCGTACAGTGGTTTACCGGATATATTACTGGACTGAGATTTGATCCCACAAATATCAAGGACCTTTAATTTATTGTTTTAGGTGTTTTATATCAATTATATATTGTACCACCGGTGGATATTTTTGTGTATATTAAATTAAATAATTCTAGATACTTTGTGCTTTTGTTGTCTGGTGATACTTTGCTTTTTTAGTGCATGTAATTGTGTTTTTTACTTGATCTGTTTTTATTTGTTTGCTTCAGAGGGCTAACTTTTTTCTTTTACTTGCTAGTATCATACTTTAATAGTTGATATACCCCTGTTGTTTTTTTTACTCAAGGAACTATTGTTAACAATGAATACCAAGAGGAAGAGGAAATGGGATACTAGATGTAAACTGATTTTTTTTTTTTTATTATTATACAACCTTTCTAAATTATAAAAGAATAATTTTGATGCTCATGGCCCTTTAAGCTGCAAATGAGAAATTTTCCTTTTTTCTACAATAATATTAAATGAGGAGCCAGATTCAACTTTGGTGAGTACAATCGTTGGGGTTTAGTGTTAGGATTTGTTTATTTTTTTAGAATATATATATATATATATATATATTTATTTTAAATGTTGAGCATCATAAGAGCTAATTGCCCTTCTAAGGGCAATGCCCAGCAAAATGCCCTTTTCAGTGCAATTTTTAGAGTAAGATTTTTTAGATAGCCTTTTGGGGGTGGGGGTGAGAGTTACTTGTAGAATGGGTTAGTATTTTTTTTTTAAACACTTTATTAGAGATAAATGAAATGTACAATGGGTTTCAAAAGCAGTAATTCAACAATCAATGTGATACATTTCTAGAGTAAGTTACAGGATTTATAGAGTTAACAATAATTAGAGGGGATTGCTTGGTATATGATGAAGTTATAGTATTGATGGAATTAAAAGTACTATTTTCCCAATGCATCATGAGCTCAAGTGTTTATGGTCTTGTGATAGTGGGTTAGTATTTATTTTATTGAAAAAATCATTTAAGGGCAACACCCTACACAAAGCCATTTGATGGTCTATTGCTATAGTTTAGTTTAGTGTTAGTATAGTTTTTTTTATTTTTGTGCATTTTTCTAAAGGGACAGTCTACACCAGAATTTTTATTGTTTTAAAAGATAGATAGATAATCCCTTTATTACCCATTCCCCAGTTTTGCATAACCAACACAGTTATAATAATATACTTTTAACCTCTGTGATTATCTTGTATCTAAGCCTCTGCAAACTGCCCCTTTATTTCAGTTCTTTTGACAGACTTGCAGTTTAGCCAATCAGTGCCTGCTCCCAGATAACTTCACGTGCACAAGCACAGTGTTATCTATATGAAATACATGAACTAACACCCTCTAGTGGTTAAAAACAGTTAAAATGCATTCTGAAAAGAGGTGGCCTTCAAGGTCTAAGAAATTAGCATATGAACCTCCTAGGTTAAGCTTTCAACTAAGAATACTAAGAGAACAAAGCAAAATTGGTGATAAAAGTAAATTGGAAAATTGTTTAAAATGACATGCTCTATCTGAATCATGAAAGTTTATTTTGGCCTAGACTGTCCCTTTAAGTGGAGCTTTAGTTTTAAAATAGGCATATTTTTATTTTTGGTAAAAAAAAAAAAATCTGTATTGCAGGTAAGGTTTTTTTTTATTTTCAGGTAAGGTTAGTGTTTTTTCAGTTAAGGTTAGTTTTTTTTATTTTTGGTAATTTTTTGGGGGAGATTTAGGGGTTAATAGTGTAGTGGGGTATTTTACAACAGGGTTATGGCACATTAGGAGTAAATAGTGTAGTGGGTACTTTACTGTGGGCTATGTGGTGGTTAAGGGTTCAATAGTGTAGCAGGGACTTTGTGGTGGCCTATGTGGTGGATAAGTACGTTAAGTCTGACACAATATTCTATTTCTAATCTATGCTCTTTGCACGAGTCGCGTTTGCTCGCAAACAAAAAACATTTACTGTCAACTTGCAATCACCACTCCACTCATAATTTAGCCCTATATGTTTACAATTAAAGTTATTTGAAATGTAATGTTTGTTTTCCCTTTCACTTTGAATCATCTTAAACTTTATGCAGAAAATGAGTTGGAATGAAAAATCTCAGCATTAAAAAATATCTAATCAACTTTTAATAAACACAGGATTCTGATTTCTCAAAGAAATGTGACATCTCATTTTGACAATGTATCCTTGTTCCTACGCAATTGAAAACTCTAACTACAATGGTTGCATGTTGCCACTGTAGCTTACTCAAAACTCTTTCAACTTAACTCACAAAATGAAGTAGAGTTATTTTGTATAAAGTATTTCTTTCAAAGTAAAGCTCTACTGCAAGAGTATCAAAGCCATGTGTAACAGCAAGTGCCGTGGTGGATGAATAATAGGAAGAACTACATGTAATCCTTAACATTTTTTGAAATATATTTTTAAGAGGCTTGCAAGTTGACAGTCATTGAAGACACCCAAAGATAAGAGTTAAATTGTCATTATGAGCATCTTTTTCTTTTCTTTGTTGAAAGAACAAAAGACAATATACATTTATTCATAGTTTTAATGCATTTACAAAAACAACATTTTTTTTAAGCATATGGAGTTTTGTCTCTGTCCACCAATAAAGCAGGAGCAGTTTACTCAGCAATGGGTAAGCATATAAATATTGAGGATCTGCAACACACAAACCTGCATTTCCTCTTATATACAGTGTCAATTTTAACATCAAATTTTTAAAAAACAAAAAAATGTCCCTTGTGATAGTCTCCCTACCTATGAAAGGAAGCAGCATTGGTTCTAGTTCATCTTGCAGTTGAACAGAGGAGTAAAGCTGATTTCTAAAGCTGAGCATTTATAAGTAATGTATTTGAATATTAAAGCATTCAGAATGTGCATGTTTGGCCAACATAAGACACACGTTTTACATTTTAGGGAAAACATTCTGTATCTGCATTGCATTATAATAGATACAATATATTTGCATGCTATTTGTATTTTTTTATCTTTACACACAATCAGTTTCTTTATGGCTCTGGCACCACTTCTTGGTGAATTGACTACTTCTGTGGGTGTAGAATTTTTTTTTATTGCAAATACACTCAATTCTAGTCCTTCACTAAGTACAGTAGAACCATTCACCAAAGCCACCCCTGTTAGTTTTGGTATATGATCTGTAAATACCTGCTGACCAATTACAACTGAAGAATCCCACCAGGGAGGTAGGCTGTTTTCTTAAAGCATCTGTGAGGGTGTTACCTGTTTCCTCGTCCTTAGTCTCCAGTGCTTCTACTGTACTGAGTTTAACAATGTAGCATAATGTATTTAATTACAAACTTCCTCTTTTTTTTCTGAAAATATGTTTTCTATTTTTTTTTTGTTCTTCATATTTAGGTAAACACTAGTAATTTTTTTATTGATAAAAGCCATAAAAAATCTAAACATAAATAATGTTATCTAATGTACTATATATTCCATTAAAATGTTGTAATGATGCACAGTGAAATTGCATCTTGTTACAACTGCACATGCAAATTAAATTACTAACTGTTTAAAGCATGGTTGAGGATTTACCTATTCTAGACTTTCCTTATAAATTATACCGAGTACAATCTTTTAGAACTTTTTTTTTTTGAGAATTGCAACCCAATTAAATGTCATCATAGAAAAAGGTTAAGAAATGCATTTTTCACCAATAATATAGACCTTTGGAATCCTTTGTTGATTTTTAATCTAACTACTTTGTAATTTTTTATTTGATCTACTGCTGAATGAATGAATGCATATAAACATTGTTTAATACAGCTGTTGAATGGCCACTGATTACAGCCCAAGTACTGTTTATTTTTGAAACTCCCAAAAGGTTAAGTGGATGTTAACACAATAGAACTAGAATAGAATACAAGAAGATGAAGTGCTGCAATAAGATACTTTTAAAAATATCCTTTACAGATGACTACAGAGTGGTATTGATTTTTATGGAATACTTTTGAGTTTTAACTTTTTTTTTTGAGCCAGTTGAAATTCAGTAGACAGAGACAGTAACAGGGAAAAGGACATTTTCCTGTGGGTATTAGATTGATTTTCTATGTATTCAAAGGGAAATATTGATCCCAGTTTGTGTTACAGATAGCAAGACCAATGAAAAATGTTTGACTGTTGTAAAAACACGGAACACATTATAGTTCAAATGATAGGTAAAAATTAACAGTTATTGATCTAGTACCAGATAAAAATGTTAACAATCAAAGAACTCTCAGGGGCACTGAACCTTTAACAAACATATAAATGTCTTTGATATCACATTTATCATCCAGTTATTTGTATTATTTGTATTATTAATTTGTGAAAGGATGATATATTATCTAGTACAATTCAAAGCATTTGTTTGGGCTTAAATGTAGACAACTAAGTTCAATGTTTATTTTGTATTTTAATTTGATAATTAAGTAATTGGTTATAACTGAAAGGAAAGTTGTACACATAATTCAAATGTCTTTGGTTCAAAATCCATAGCTAAAATCATTTTGGCACCTTGTAAACTACTCCATTTTGTAACCTTCAATAAGTTACCTTCCCAAATATTTCTGAAATAAAATATGTTCATTGCACTACATATTTACATTAATGGCAACAATATATAACTTATCTTGTTAAAGGCTTTTCTGTGAATCATACATTATGTGCACTTAACTATTGATTCTATGATCCAAAAATATATCAAAGTTCTTGTTATTTATTAGGCTTGCTAGGTTATTTTCTTAAATTAAATGTATTCATGCATTTCTACTTACAAATTCAAGAAACATGTTTTACATTTTTATCATACCTCTTGAGTCCCATCTTGAAGTACTGGAAAGGACATATTTAAAAGGATGTGTCTAGTTGAGTAATTTTTAATTAAAGGGAAACTCAAGTCAAAATAAACTTTTATGATTCAGAAAGAGTTTGGAGTTTTTAGACACTTTCCAATACACTTCCATTATCACATTTTGCACAATCTTTTTATATGCATACATTCTGGGGAACAAGCTCCTACTGAGCATGTGCACAAGCTCATGGAATATACGTTTACTAGTCTGTGACTGGCTGATGTCTGTCACATGATACAGAGGGCCAGAAAATGGGAGAAAAAATAAATTTGCCAGAAAAAAAATCTATTGCTTATTTCAAATTGAGAGTAGCTGTTTTTGCATTATCTTTTTATTATGAACTTGACAATTATGCAATTCTACTGAATTTAATGGTCCTTTAATCAGTGTGGTTTTCTCACATTTTCAAAAAAGGAAAAAAAAGAAAAGAAAAAAGATTGTCTTTAAACCCAGGGTGTCAATGTGTTTTTCTACTTAGGTCACCAACTGTCCTACGTAAGGAAAACCTATAGGTGACTGGGCAAAGGTTGAGGGTGGGGTCGCACAATGGGCCCTCCCCAATGATCTAACTTAAGTGCCTTTTACCCCAATGGCTATATGTAACACACAGAGCAGTTATAGTAGTTTATAACACCCCTAAACCTCCCATAAGCACAAAATACACATATGTATATATATATATATATATATATATATATATATATATATATATATATATATCAAAGCAGAAGATTTAACCCACCAACTGCCAACTACCTGGGTGCAATTATGGAATGACATTTCGGGTAAGATTACATCCTCTTCTTTAGAACAACCTGATGTTCTTATGAAGGGGATGTAATCTTCCCCGAAACGTCAATACATTTTTACCTGTACTTTATCTAAAATCCTGTGAGTGCACTTTATTAATATTTGCTATACATATATATATATATATATATATATATATATATATATATATATATATATATATGAGAGTATATAAACAGCGCTGTATACAGCAAATATAAACAACGTGTAGAAAAAAACACTTTATTTTACTGACAGACCATGTCTTAGAACATTTTAAAAAGATATAACATATACCTATTCACAAAGCAATAGTATTAAATGTTGCTATTGTATATAGTCCTAACACATAGGTTAAAAAACTATTTGCACAATGGAGGGCAAATTAAAGTTTTTGAGAAAAAATGGAGCACTATTGTCACTACTTTCATACAATATACAAATTTACAAAATACAAATATGCAGTATTAAATATATATATATATATATATATATATATATATATATATATATATATATATATATATATATATATATATAGGTCTGAGGAGAAGGAGATTATAAATACTATCGTCAAAACATCATCAGAATAAAGAAATACTGAAGTTTGTCTGAAACCCAGCTAGTGCGGTCTGTATACTTTCTATTTATCACACCTGCCGGCACCCTGGTTGTTGTCATTTTTGGATAGTGAGATTGCAGTTTCTAACATATATAAATCTAGAAGCCAAATGTAGAGGATCCAGCACACACTTTTAGAGCAAACAGCTGCCGGGGTGCACTTCAAAATATGCATA
Organism: Bombina bombina; assembly: GCF_027579735.1. NCBI lineage: Eukaryota > Metazoa > Chordata > Amphibia > Anura > Bombinatoridae > Bombina > Bombina bombina. The sequence goes on from NC_069502.1 coordinate 594,935,723, forward strand.
GAAAATTACTGATACTGGAAGGCACTCTGCATTTTTTAAGCAACTTTTATTCAAGTAAAGTTTTTGGGGTCATGTGCATATTATGTCCCATGTGCCTATTTTACTAGCATATATTAGTATTGAACATTTCTAATGTGCTTGGTTGATTATTGTCCTGCCATTACTGTACATGACTCATTCCAGCTACCAACTTTGTTTTAATAAATTTCATATTGGCAGTATACTATATCTATTAATACATGTACTCTGAGAATATTAAAAACTTTATGTCTTGTAAGTTTTATCAAATAATTGTATATTGACATAATAACGAGTTAAAGTTATATATATATATATTACCATTTTAAAACAGCACTAAAAGAAATATAAACCCAAAAATCTATATATCATGCTTATGAATGTACACTATTTTAACATTTAACGTGTTTTTCCTTAGAAAAGGTTGATTTAAAACAGTTCATTTTAACTTTGAAACAAGAAGTGCACAACTGCTAAGTGGGATAGAAGCTCACTAGCTAATAAGCCCAACGTGCACTACTCTATTTGTAGACAGTTACACTCCCAGAAAGAAAACTTATTTCCAGTATAGGAACTTTTAAAAATGAATTTAATGTCCCTTTAATCATACTATTTAGTCTTCATACAGATTATATACTTTCTGAGATACAATGTAGAACAAACAGACAAACTCCCAAATCGATAAAATGCTCTTAGCCAATGGGTTAATATTTTAATTAATAAAGCGCCAACAGATTCCGCAATGCTGTCCATGGGTACCGAGATAAGTACAGCGGTAAAACATTACAATGTAAGACATTTTTAACAAATTTAACAAATACAGGGGGTTTGAGGGCCCTATTCCCATGGAAACTTACTTGATGACTTTAAGAGTTTTATTTTCTGGAATATATTTTAAGGAATATGAATAAACATTCACTTTCTTTGTGGATCTTAAACTCATGGTAGTCATTATGTTATTACAGTCTCTGTCTTCCTAGGGGATGTGGCAAGAAGAAATGGCACGGATCAATGTGGGAAATTCAATAAGAATCATTTCCAGGCTCTCGAAGCCTTGTAATTTCTGTGATTTTCTAAAGAGCTAATTAATTAAAGAATATGGAGGTACGTCATATTTTGTTAGTTATATAGAAACCAAAGAGGCTGGAGAAACTAGAGCGATTGGACATCTGCAGAAGGATCTTAGTTTATCAATTCACATAAGTAGTTTAACATATTAAAACTATAATTTAGCACTATGGAATCTGTTGGCGCTCTTCAAATAACCGATAATAATGATATTGTAGTTCACTAGGCATGTATTAGGTATAATACCGTGTTTTTTGAGTTCTTGTCCAAATGTTTGCATATCTCATTGGTTGAATGCTTAACATAATATGTAATAGTAATAATAATTATGCTACTATTGGGGGCGGAGCCTGGCCGTGCGGGTGAATGGCCGCTGTTGTGTGAAGCTCCGGCACCAGAGCTGCTCCTAATAGCCCATAACAGAGGGTATTAATTAAAAATTTTGGATCCTCAATACAGGCAAGAGGCGCTAATCTCATACACATCCCCCAGACACCGGACAATGTGAGATTCAGACCGGGAACCGCAACGGAACTACCGCAGGATAATGGCTGGGACATATGGCCCCGGAGACTATACAGGGGCTAAGACCCGACTCTATAACATAACAACCTACAAAAGAGACTGAAGCGTTACTAGGAGGCACATTACCTTCGCTAAGACAGACGCTCCCTTAACCGGCATTAACCGCTAACAGAGGAGAGATGTACATTTTATATGACGCCATTAAGGCCTAGGCCGCAGGTGAACCAGGACACATATAAGAAAGGACAAACTCGAAACCAGGCTGACGGCTATGGCATGCGAGCACATACTCAGAGTCACCTACTTTACATCTTATTAGAATACTGAAACATCTATGCTAAAGACAAGGAAATAAAGCACAAACATGGAGTAAAGAAAATAAAGGGAATACTTTTCCTTGCTATAACGGCCTGGCGGGAAGATCATTAGATTGGAGTGATATCAGCTAACTAACAGGGGGTGGAGATAATAGACACTAAAAGTACAAAGATCAATAACAAAACACGTTGCATTTATAGCCCTTTTCTTATATACTCTACCTTGGCCTAATAGTATTCCAGAGATGACCTCTAAAGCTAAAAACAAGGGAGACAAGGCACCTAAAAGTCAAAACCATCTACCTGCTTCAGTGAGCACTTTTTTTCAGAGCGCTGCAAACACTCAATCCGAAGCAGAAACACTATCCCAAGGCTCAGTGAGTTTAGATGCCCCAAATGCTCCATCCATGGCTATTTCTGAAGCCTGTGCTTCTCAGATAAAAGCTGATATAGCTAATTTACCCACTAAGGCGGATTTTGATGCCCTCAAAGCCCTCATAACCACCGACATAGCAAACATGAAAAGAAATTTAAACGAGATGGGGCAGAGGATTGAATGTGTAGAAGAGACACAAGAGACCATGAACACTTTATTTGATGAAGTAACAACACAGACCAATGTACATCAAGCCCAGATGGAATCTTTACTAGACAAGATTGAGGATTTAGATAACAGAGGGCGACGTAATAATCTGAGGATAAGGGGTATACCCGAATCAGTAGCACAACCAGACATACATAACTATCTTCAAGTCCTATTTAAATTCCTAGCCAAGGATCAGGCTATACCTGACATTGAACTTGATAGAGCACACAGAGCCCTAAGACCTCCACCCTCTCCAAACGCACCGCCAAGGGACATAATTATACGGTTCCTACACTATACAGAGAAAGAAAAAATCTGGCAGGCTGCACGCTCTACTCCCACCATACAATATGTTAACCACAACATTCAGATCTACCTAGATCTCAGCCCCGCCACAATACAAAGAAGAAAAGAGGTCAGGTTTATAACTAAAGTATTACAGGAACACCGAATAAAATATAGATGGGACTTCCCTTTTAGCCTGATTGTGTCACACGAAGGGCGCACAGTCACCTACAAAACGGAACAAGATCTACCCACCTTGACTGAAGAATTGAACCTGACTTTTCGTCAACCACATCCATCTGATGTGAGAATGGAGGACAGAAGAAATATCAAACAAAGTCAAAATATGCAGGACTCCATTCAGAAATGGACAAAAGTTTCGTCCAAAAGAAAGAAGACGAAAGAGTCGGGTGGTGAAGCCGGGCCCGAAATAGAAGCAGAGACCTGACTTAACATCAGACAGATATGGTTCCAGCACTGGGTGAGATCTTTCCTGTTTACTCTGTTTATTAATCTGAGATAGGAACTTTTGCTATTCAGTAAGATAAAGTTATATATAATAAACATAGAATCATATATGCCATTTTTCAAATTTTGCTCCAGATGGACTCAGACGTTCTAAAAACCGTTGGAGCACAAACGTGAACTATGTACGGGACTTTTGTTTGCAGGGATCCTAGTACGAAGTTTACCTAGGGCAAAAGCCCACACTGTTATATTGTTAAGTTATTTACAACTGTACTATTGCACTAATCCCTCAAGAAAGTAAAAATTGTGATAATGCACTAACAAGGGAGCAACTCTGGACACACTCCCTAACGTTGTTTATGCTCAGAAGGATAGTTCCTTCCAAAGAGCAATGTTATTTGTTATTGTTTTTGTTTATTGTTTTTCTTTTATGTTTATGTAATTGTTTATGTTTTAGTTTTAATTCAAATGACTATTTTAGACTTGACATGTCGACTTGCTTGAGATGCAAACACATAGGCACTGATTTTAGGACCAAAGATAGACTCGGCCCAGAAGCCACACAGTATTTTATTATGGCACCATGGCACAGAAGCGACTCACCCAACACTGAGGCAACTCAACTTAGTTCATCTAAAACAATAATCCTAGTCTGGGAGGGAGAGGTAGCTAGTATTTGAGATGGCAAACACAGCGAATAACATTCATTTTCTCACAGCTAATGCCAAGGGACTTAACAGCCAATATAAGAGGAATCTAGCATTAAGGGATCTTAAACAGAAGAAAGGTGATGTGATCCATATACAGGAGACACATTTTCTCAAGGGGAGAGAACCTAAAACTTTTGTGTTTAAATTTGGGAACTCGTACTACGCATCAAATTCCATTAAAACAAACGGAGTAGGTATCCTCATAAAGAGAGGTATCCCTTTTACCCTAATTAAAAAACATGCAGATAAATCAGGGCGGTACCTAATTCTAGTTGGCAAATTATATAATTCAATGGTCACCCTGGTGAATGTTTATGCCCCTAATATAAAGCAAGATATATTCTTTAAAAGACTCTCTAACTTACTCTTAGAGGTAGCCAGGGGAGCAGTGATAATGGGAGGGGACTTTAACTTAACCTTGAACCCTACTTTAGATAACTCCAATCACTCTTCCTCCACACCACACCGAGTGATCAACATGGTTAAGTCACATTTGAGAGACCTTGCTCTACATGATGCTTGGAGAGTGACATACCCCGACAGGATAGAATATACCTTCTATTCTAACCCCCACCATAGACACTCACGTATTGATTACTTCATGGTAGATGTCACAAATCTATCCAGGGTAACACGACTAAAGATTCTTCCGAACTCATGGTCTGACCATTCAATAGTCAGTTGTGAACTAAATTGGCCACACATCCCTTGCAAACAATATACGTGGAGACTGGATGGAAGCCTACTAGAGGACCCGGTTTATTTCCAGAAATTAGAAAAAGTGATGGGAGAATACTTTGACATCAACACGAACACAAATCCCATACTGGATATTAGATCCATATGGGAAGCACATAAATCTGTGTTAAGGGGAGAAATAATCAGTATACAGTCATACCAGGCCAAACAAGCCAGCAGAACACTAAATGATGCACTACATTTATTAGAGACATTGGAGAAACAAAGGGAAGTGAATTCTACAGACCCTGTAATCCAACAGAAAATAGTCGACTGTAGGTCATCGATTAACTCAATGTTGGGAAAAGAATGTAAAATTAGTGCATTTAAATTGAGACAGAAGTACTATGAGGGAGACAATAAATGCGGTCCAATCCTAGCAAGGAAATTAAAACGCAAAATAAATAGGAACTACATTCTCACTCTTCGTAATAGACAAAATAAGGAGGTACACACCTCAGACCAAATAGCAGAATCCTTTAGGGCGTATTACGAACAATTGTACAATTTGAAGGGTGAAATAGAAAACCCCACGGACCAAAATAGGTATATTCAGGAATACTTGAGTAATGTAACTTTGCCCCAATTAACAACAGAGCAAAACAACACCCTGAAAGCCCCGATAACTTTTAAGGAGATAAAAGACGTGATAGCCCAATTACCAGCAAACAAAGCACCAGGGCCGGATGGCTTCTCCAACGGCTATTTCAAAAAATTCAGAAACACATTGATCCCCCATATGTTGACACTATTTAATGACATAACCGAGAAGTCACCCTTTTCGACACATAACCTAGAAGCATACATAACAGTGCTCCCAAAACCAGGTAAACCCCCAGATAGACCTGAGAATTTCCGACCAATTTCGTTGTTGAACTCCGACCTAAAAATCTACTCAAAAATTCTTGCAAATAGACTAGGAATGATTTTACCATCCCTTATTTGTGGTGATCAAGTGGGCTTTATTCAGGCACGCGAAGCAAAAGATAATACAGTCAGGGCTATACATCTCATTACCTACTTGCAAGACAAGAAAATACAAACGGCAGTGATCTCCACTGACACGGAGAAAGCTTTCGACCGCGTCAGTTGGCTTTTTTTACGCAGGGTTCTAGGGAAATTTGGGATGTGTGAAGCATTTATTTCAAAAATCATGGCTCTATACACGCTTCCCACAGCCAAGGTCAGAGTGAATGGGATCTTCTCTGGGGTCTTTAATATCTCAAAGGGGACTAGACAGGGGTGCCCACTGTCACCCTTGTTGTTCGCATGCGTAATAGAGGCCCTAGCAACTAAAATAAGATCAAACGTTAGGATAAAAGGTCTCCTCATAGCAGAGACAGAGCATAAGGCCCTGTTGTATGCAGATGATATCTTGTTCTTTTTAACATCTCCCTTAGAATCGGTTCCCCAATTACTAGAAGAATTTGACAAATTTCATGTGGCATCTAATTTCCTAATTAATAAAAACAAATCAGAACTTCTCCCATTACAATGTGATAAGGCCTTATTAGAACAAACACAAGATATTTGCACGTTTCGTATACAAAAAAACAGTCTAAAATATTTAGGGATCATGCTAGCACCATCCATTCAGGAGATGTTTGCGCTTAATTATAAAACTCTACAGAAGTCATTGATAGCTGACATGTCATCGTGGCGTTCCCAACATATTACATGGTTGGGCAGAATTAATACTATAAAAATGAATGTCCTACCCCGTATTCTATACTTATTACAGACACTACCTATTCCCTTACCCCTAAACTTTTTGACTAAAATGCAGAACGCCATGTTCGACTTTATTTGGGATAAAAAAAAAGCAAGGATAAACAGAAAATTAATGAGCGTTCGTATTAAAGACGGGGGGGCTGGGGGTTCCCAATCTTAAAAAATACAGACAAGCAGTCTTCCTACAAAGAGTGGTAGACTGGTCCACAAATTACGAATATAAGGCTTGGGTGAGATTAGAGCACGACCTTACAGAGCAAAGACATCTAGGTACACTGTGCTGGCAGAGACGTACAACATTGTCAAATAAAATTAGTCAAAACGCACCTATCCTAGAAACTATTAAAGTATGGGACAGGATACTAGTAGAATACCCACACATATCATCCAGGGCCTCCCCACTAACTCCTCTTTTAGACAATATAGATTTTGCGCCAGGATTAGGATTAATAAAGTCGCATAACAGGTCACAAAAAACGAGAACCATCATGATGTTACATTTAGGGAACGAACAACATCTGAGAACAAGTGAAGAACTGATCGAGGAGGGGCTCCCCATATTTCGTAATTGGTATTTCCTAAGACAGTGTCATTCATACCTATATAAACATAAAGAGAGGAACAACTTCCTACACTCCTTAACCCCTTTTGAAGTATTGTGTAACTCAACCTCTCCCATTAAAAGAACCCTTTCCCTCACATACTCCATATTACAAGCCTCATGCAGTATTCCTCATTACATTGATAGCTGGGAGAAAGAACTAGAAATAGAATTGACACACAAAGACAGACAGCAAATTTTCTCAGCAGTAACTAAGGTATCCGCCTCCAGCAAACTAATTGAACTGAACCTCAAAATAATCCAGAGGTGGTATCTTACACCTGTTAGAATTAGCAAGTTATTTCCTTCATGTAGTGAGCTCTGTTGGAGATGCGGGGAACACCCAGGGACAATGTCACATATTTGGTGGACATGTCCTCCAATTGCAAAATTATGGGAAGAAATAGCAAAAGAGATGGCAGGGATGGTGGGAATCGCTTTGCCTCCGGATCCACGTATCTGGTTATTCAATATTATCCCAAATAAGACCCCAAAAGATAAGAGGAATCTAATTTTTATAGGTAGCAATTGCATAAAACAATGGGTGGCCAAGAACTGGAAGAGCAGAAACATACCTAGTATTGTACAGTGGCTACACACATTTAAACAAATTTTAGATCTTGAAGAATACACATATTTAGTCAATAAGAGATTAGATACTTACACCCAAATGAAGGTACTGTGGGAAGACCACGTAAAAACCAAAGTCTACACACCCGTTCAATTAAGGGTGCCTTAGTGGTTAAAAACAACATTTTACTCTAGGGAGTCATGCATTCAGTTGTTAAATCAATTGGGTCTATATTATTACATATCCAAGCATTGCAATCATGTCATTTGAAATTATTGTTTTAGTTTGTATAATTTGTATAAGTTACATCAGTTTTCATGTCTAGATATATTCATGTTAATAGCAGTACACTAAGAGCACGTAAGATGTATTTTGGAAAAGACATGTACTTGTATTTCTTGGCATTGAACAAAATGTATTGTACCCTTTTCTTTTTCAATAAAACTGCTTCTATAAAAAAAAAAAAAAAAATAATTATGCTACTATTGCTCTAACTAAGGGTTTGTAAAACCTTTATAAACTTTCTTTTGATAATAGAGGAAATTAAGCTTTTCAAATCCGGTCCAATTACCATGCCTTTCTCAAGAAAACATTCCTAGTAGTAAAGGTTCGGCAAATCCCTAAGGAATTTTAGAAATTTTTAATAGACGCAATTACTCCACATCTTTTAACCTTGTTCAGAAAATATTATTCAGGAAATACCTTACCTAATCAAACATTTACATCAGCATGTATTAGTGTATTTCTGAAAGGATATATTGCTTTTAATTTAGTTTTTGAATAACAAGAAAGCCCATGTTAATAATGCAACATTTTTAGTCTTAAAACATGTCTAGACTCACTTACTGTAGGTAGAAAAAGGTAGGTATACACGCGCTAAAAAAGCTGGGGGAATCTTCCAGGGATATACAAGTATTCTATTAGAAAGAGCCTACTTGCTTATAAGAACAAAGACAATAATGAGAAAGCTGATCATGAACAGAGTATCAAGGTCCCTTTTATCACTAACTACAAGGGACAGCATAAAAAAATGGAACGAATATTTAAAAAACACTGCCACCTAATTAGAGAGGACCCCATCATAGGAGACAGAATAACCATCAACCCTGTTTTTATATATAAAAGATCCCAAAACCTGAAAATGCTTTTGTTGCAGATCTTGCCACTACAGTAAAAAAGTCAAAAGTTTTACTTCAAGACAAACCAGGGAAACCTTTGAAATAAAAGATACCATAAGATGCATAGATAAAGGGGTTATTTACCTAATTGAATGCAGTTGCAAAAATCAGTACTTGGGAGAAACCTCAAGGACCCTTAGAGAATGAATACGGGAGCATTTGTGCATCATAGAAAAAGGGAAAAAAGAAAGACATCTGTACAAACATTTTTCTAAAGTCCACAACAATAGACTTAAAGATCTGACGTTCTGGGGGATGATAAAAGTAAAACCAGAATGGAGGGGAGGAAACTTTGAAAGAAAACTATTAAGAACAGAAGCAGAACTAATATGTAGGATGAAAACTTTACACCCCTAGGTTTGAACTCCGAAATAGATGTCACTTTGTTTATATATGACTAAGGTATAATCAACCTTGTCCCCTCATGTTTCAATCAAATTTTGTAACAAATAGTATTTACAAACTATTAGTGCCTTTTTTTACTTTTTTCATTTTTTAACTGTTTTTTTTTTACTGTAATAAAATTGTCAAACATGGTTGATATAAATGTATATCTAGGAATGTATGTTTATATAGGCTATAACTGCAACTTCCTAAACTGTGCCTAAATTATGTGGTAAATGGACATTAATAACACCTGAAGGTAATCCACCTTTCTATCAATTAACCAATGGAAGCTAAGGAGGATGTATAAAGGAAGGATTTGAATCACACTCACACATTTTGAAAAAGCCCTGTGAAAAGGCGAAACTGGTCGATAGTGTGAAGTGTGAATTGTTATTGCAATTGTGTTTATAGATATACCTGAAGAGACCCCTACATCTACCAAGAAGCAGAGGTTGATACCACCCTGTGAATGAGACAAGATGTGTTTTTGGACATTAAACAAAACAGAGGAATCACTGATTCTGACAAGCAGGCTTTTTAAACTGCCAGAGAGGAACAGGCAAAAGGACACCAAAGTTACTTTGAGGATTCTGTTAACACATACATATAAAGTGTGTTTAAGACTTGGGATCTATAAGATTATCTCAGTGGGGTACTAGTTCAACCCACAGGAAATCAAACACCTAACCTACAAAACCTACGGAACATACAGCTGTAAAAGAATACGGAGACTTCTGCTGAAACACTTAGTCAAGTGTGACACAAGCCACGCCCATTGACGTAAAACACCACTCAAGCAGACAGAAGACCTTACATTTTCCTTTCCGTGGAAAAAGAGGATCTAGAGTCGAGAAATCAGACAAATTAAGGTAAGCGTCAAGCCACTATTAGAAACACTATACTGGATACATAAAGCTACCAGCGGAGGCTAAATACACAGAATATTGAGATATTTGGCTATATTCGGGTGCCACAGAGCATCCCGCTGCATACTAGAGACTGTCTTTCTAAACCACCAACTGTATTTTCCCAAGCACATTGGTGTGCTCATTCAAATTGTGAGTTCCCTGTGCTTAGAATAACCCATGTGTATGCTGGCTGTATAATACTGATACACACATGTTGGCGCCTCTCTGTGTTTGAAATCATTTCAGAAGCGTTCACCTGTGAAGGAGGAAAGGAGAGTGCTGCCTGTTAGAGCTTTGTTAAAATCTTGGTGTGGGGATTCCGAGCATACCGCTCACCATATGAACTTTTTCTTACAAAGACTGGTTATCCGACTATAGATTTTGTTTTGTTACTATACATTTAATGAGAATCTATCATCCATTATACACATTACACATTGTTGGATGTGCCTGATGTACACTGTGAAGTATTTGTTTTGTGTGTTAAGATATAGCGCCCTCTTGTGATCATTGTCACGGTATGTGTTAACTGTATTTTAGTTGCTTTGTTAGCATTTTATTGTATTACATTTGATAAAATTTTAAAATTGCTTTATTGAATTGCACTGATATGATTAGAGTACTATTTTAGATTGGACGTCCAAATCTTTTTACTGCATAGTATAAATTATACTTTACTAAACTTTTTAACATTGCATCCGTATTAAATATATATTTTATATTACCATGTTTGTATGACTATTTTTTAACCAATTGTTTAACCATTTAGGGGTTGAAATATCTGTATTTGTTCCAATATTAAGATAACCAAAAAAGAGTACTAAATAGAATACTTGTATATCCCTGGAGAATTCCCCCAGCTTTTATTAGCGCTTGTATACCTACCTTTTTCTACCTACTTTGAACTCTGGGATTTTTGTTAGAGGGAATCCTTTTATACCATGCAGAGGGGTGAGGTTCATAGCTCCGGTCTATATGCCCTTTTTCTTAGATTAACTTTCAGAGCTGAAGAAGCCTTCTTGGATTTATTGCTTAGAAGACCTTTTTGGCTGTTCTAGGAATTTTATTGTACAAACAACAACAACTTTAATCTCCTTTTAATTCTAAAAGACACATACAACAGGTGTGTTATTTGATCCACTTTCTATTTTATTTGGTGTTAGAACCTTTATTTTAATGTTTTTTAAAACAATCATATTACACATTGCAGCATATGCAGAGGAAATTATTTTGATGATAATAAATAAACATTTGGGTCCCTCATAGGCTATAAGTGTTATTTAGAGAAATCTGAAATATTTAGGTAACAAATACTTATATCCCCTCACTGATATTTCCCTTTTAAGAAGTATCTTCTTGGATAACTTATTTCAAAATTCAGTTCTCCAATAACTTTTTGAATTAGTATATATTAAGATAGAACCCATTTTTGTCTAGCCTTATTTTATCTTTAGCAGGCCATGTTAATATTTTAAAAATTTACCTATATTATTATATCTTTTCAACCAACACTATTTATATTAAAGAAATAAGACAATTAGAGGTTGGTTAATAAGGATCTGCAACATATTTTATGGGTGGACTGTTTTTGCAGTGGACAAGATTAATTTCTAAAACGGTATATGCCAATTTCTAAGGGTTGATTAGAATGATATTATTTTGAAAACAAATTGTTTTTGTATTTTCCATTATATAGTTGAGTGGCCCTGCATAAATATTCTTTGGATGGGTTTACTAGTCTAAGTTTACTCCATCTGTAACAAACTATATTTGCTACTCTCTTTTATTGGCATTATTAACTAACTGTTAATAACACGTAAATTTAGATATGCGCATTTGGATCCTTCGTGAAGATCCAAATGCAGAAGTAAGGAGCCGCTTGTTCCTTTCAGATATTTTCGTAGCTGGATTGATTCCTGCATAAGTCCCCACTCTAAAATCTGGATTTGCACAGATCTTAGAGTGGAGATCTTTTACTTTAATTAATCTGGCTATGAAAATATCCAAAGGGAACAAGAGGCTCCTTACTTTCGAATTTGGATCTTCAGGGAGGATCCAAATGCACATATCTAAATTCAAGTGTTATATGAGTGGGGAGGGGGCGAATGCACATATCTTCTTAATTTACTGTATAATAATATACTATTAAACTAAGAGAAAGGAATTCACAATTATTATAGACTCTATAATGGTTTAGGGTATATATAATCCTTTACAAAACCTTAGCAAATGATTTAGCTACAAACAAAATCCCGTTAATGGTGAGTTTTGAAGAAAATTCATTAGATAAGCTTTCCTGAAAGATTAGAATATACCCATGAGACTAAAACAGTTTTATCTTTTCATACTTTGAAACAACATTATCTGATTTCTCATAAGCAGCTTTATGCTAATTATCAAGCCAGGCATGAAACACAATAGCTTATTACAGAGAATGCTTATATTTGGTAAAATTCCTATTTTACATGTATTCTAATTATATATATATATATATATATATATATATATATATATATATATATATATATATATATATTGTCTGAGGATGGGGGCAACCTCAAAACGTCACTTTTATTTGTATTAAACAGATATTTGCTTGCAAGATATATATATATATATATATATATATATATATAGAGAGAGAGAGAGAGAGAGAGAGAGAGAGAGAGAGAGAGAGAAAAAGAAGGTAAGTGCCACACACATTTTAAAACCTCCTGTAAAGTTTGTTACGTAGTCATTCAACGCATCAGCTTTCTGCTTCCTGGAGCTTGGAAGAAATTGAGTCTGTAGACAAAACTCTACTCAAATGAAGCAGGGAGAGAACCAATAGAGAAAAAAACAAAAACAATAGTGTAATACTGTTTTATTAAAACAAAGCATACCACCCCTATAAAACCACGCTTACATTCGATTGCCTCAAACAGCATGAGGTATGTGCAGGGTATAGGAATATAATTGGACCAGTAATATCCCATTTATTGTTATAGGTTATTTGTTCAGTTCCTTCACGTTATCTAAAAGACTAACCAAAAGAGTAAACTGTCCGAAATAATAGTGTGAGTCTGACAGTTCCTTTCATATGGGTGTATTAAAATAAAAGAAAAATCCTAAGCATTTATTGACCTCTACATAAAAGAGATTGGAAAGCCAATGTATTCCTCTAGACAGAATATTTGTCACTGAAGTGTTTATGGCAAAGAAGTTCCTTTTGTCTACAAAAATAATTGGAGTCATTCATTAGCATTAAAGGAATTGGCTTGTTTCCGCCAAGTGTTCCTGTAAAAGCCAGTATTGGCTATAAGTGAGTAATAATTTAAACAGATGTAGCTATTTTGTCAAAGGGATTGACACAAACACATGAACCTTTTAAGTCTGTGTAAGTGAGAGAGCATAAATGGTTCTACTGTGCAGAGTTAAATTTATTATAAAATAGAAACCCCATATATAAATTAAACAGTTTAAAATGAATCTAACAATGTGTTACCTAGCTTGCACCTTTAAACCTATAGTTATTCTAAATCATGTAGGTTCTACTCTCAAAATTTATTTTAAAGACCTATTTTCACAGTTTTTGCATCAATTATATTTTAATTGCAGTTATTTGTGTTATAGTGCACAAACTGGATGTTAAAATATAATATTTTAGATTTTTTTCATTCCTAACCTACACATTATTGCTTCTATTTTCAGTATTTTTTCCTTTTTCAATTTTCATTTCAGCCTATACCTGTTTCTCTTTCACACTCATTTTTTCTCTCTTAATAGCATTATAGTATAGATGACGAAAAGCAGGTTTAATGGTGTCAGACACTAAATGGTATATATTAATGAGTGGCTGTTATAGACAAATGGAGTCTGTAAAGAGTATATTTAGTCAAAAGTATTGAAACCTATTATTAGTAGGGGCTGCTGTTTAATATTAAATGGTTTAACATACCTGATATTAGTTTTGATTATAGTTTGTTGCTCTAATTTGTTTAAGTAAGCAAAACTGTATAAAGACATATCCTATGTGATACACATATGTAAATACATTACTCACTGCAGCTCTGTTTTGCAGTGGACAATAATTACCAGACATGTTTAAAAATATGGACAGTATGCTGTCATGAAAATGTTATGTTAATCACGATTTGCAACTTATAGTGGTTTATAGTTTTCAGCGGTAAAAAATAAATAAATAAGCTATCAGGCAACATAAGCCAGCAACAATAACACATCCTCTTGGGGGGAAATAGCAGATGAGACTAGGAATGGGTGTTAGTTGATAATTTTTTTTGTGATATCACATATAATAGCATATATATAACCCCCTAATTATCCCAATTTCGTGGGACAGTCCTGATTTTATGGGTCTGTCCCGCTATCCCGGGTTACTAGCCATCTGTCCCGCATTGCCCATGCATTAAATAAAAAAAAAAATATATATTTTTTTTTTAAATTCTTGGCTGGCTTTTTTCTCTGAGGGTTCTGTTAGATTTCCTGTGAAAAGCAATGGTGTGTGGGTTAAGCAGGAGTAAGAAGGGGGGGGGGGGTTGGGGTGTGTCCCTCTTTTGAATTTCAAAATGTTGGGAGGTATGTAATAGTAATTAAGTACACACACAAATATATACATGAAGATACCTTAACACATATACAAACATATGTACCAATTATTATAAAGACATGGTAGCTTCTTTGTGCAACCCCACACTCATAGTCAACCTCATAGCTCAAAGTACAATTTAACCGCAGGTATAGTGTCGAGGATGTCTCTGTGCTGTCTGCCTTATACTTTTGGGACAGACTGATTAGGCACTTGAAATTCCTCATTTGTTCCTCGATATGATCAAGTCAACACATAAAACATGATGACATCACATTCAAAGAGGAAGTGCACAGAGGCAGATTCACTTTCTCATTGCTGTATTGAATGTCTTATCGTATCCCCCCAATTATTTATTGGAGCATAATACTGTTCAAATTAGAGGTAGTTGTATTTGTGAGAGTCTGGTAAATAATGAGGCACCTATGTCCCTCTCATTTGACCTAAAGGAATGAGTGAATTAAATTATTTTATAAGTAGGAGCAATTTTATAAAAGGTATCTAGGTGCAAACATATTTATTCATTTAACTAATTACTTATTAGTGAAGTTTGTAGTGAGTCTGGACAGTAACATAAATATCAAAATAAATTACTTCAACACAGTGTGTAAACAGAGTTTTATTATGTTTTAACATTTAATGAATATTTTATGGCTAGATATTTTATGCATTTCCATTTACTTCATAATTGCAATTTTGCTAAAAATTGTCATGCAAGAAAGAAAATATATTTTTTTAAAAAGTATTTTTTATTTTTTTCTGTTTTGATTATACGTAGATAAGGTCATACTTAACCATCTGAAATTCAAACATATTTTGAATTTGATGGCGGTTGTGGTAAAGATATGAATAAAAAGCTAATGGCTATGCTATAGAATGTGTTGTAGTTTGTTTGGTAAATAAATCATTACAATTTATGTTTACATTTTTTTTTATTGAAGCATTAATATACATTATGAATCACATACATCATAGAGTGCAACACATGTCCCTGAGTCAAAAGACATAAGATGAACAACCTTTAGAGATTTCAAGGTGCTACACATCGATCTTCAATATGCATTAACATCTTTCATATAAAACCTTACTAGCTCGTAATAGTGAGGGAAAGGGAAAAGGGAAGGGTATGGGGGGAGAAGGATAACATCCACTTACTCAAGGACACCTAATAATGATTCATCGTCTTGTCTTTACTATGAAATAAATCATGAAACAGCATCAATTAGATCGCCCAGATAATACTCAATTAGTTTGCTCCGCTCTACTTATCCAATAGTATCATATCTTGTTAATTAATCTCTATTATTTAAGATACCCACTGCAGACTCATACATATGATATGTGTACTGAATTTTATTGTAGATCTCCAACCATGGGGGGCGCTTATTTTCCAAAATTTTGCAATACAGGTCCTAGTGACCATGCATAAGATTCTGATAAAGGTGTTAAGGTGTCTATGGAATCTCTCTATATGTTCGTGTAGCAGTGCTTGCTGAACAGTGAGGGTAAATTCCTCATCTAGTAGTTGGCTAATGAGATCTGATAGCAGTCCCAACACCCCTTGCACCTCAACACATTCCCACTACATGTGCTTGTAGGAACCCACTTCCCCACAACCCCTATAACATAAGTTATTCCCTTGTGGATACATATGGGAAGTCCTAACTGGTGTCAGATACCATCTAAATATAGTCTTCATCGTGTTTTCCTTAAGGTCTGCACTCACAAGACTTCTGTCCACAGAGTGAAATATTTCCTCCCATTGCTGCACCTCCCTAGATACATTTAACTCTTTTTTTCCATGCTATCATAAAATAATAGGGGTTTTTGTTTTATTCGGGAAGGACTGCAGAGCCACATATATTCTAGATATAGAATGTTTAGTCCTACCACTACACATCTCTAAAGCTGCAGACACTTTACCTGGGGATCTTTTTAAAAAGGTTTGCAGGAAGGAACTTATTTGTAGGTATAGGTACCAGTGTATCTTGTTTGTCAGTAATTAGGAAAATGGTATAAGTCTCTTATTCTCTAAGATATCCGCCACCCTGTATAGCCCCTTATTTTCCAATTTTTTAATCTGTATGCGGGAGACAGCAAATATCTAATTGGTGTAAGTAGGGAGTGTTCCGGAATAAGGTCCCCCCTCTTCACTGCCTTCACCCAGATGTTTGTTGTTAAGTCTAGGTGTGGGCTGTGGGAGTAGTTTTATGAGTATGTATTCTCTGCGTGTCCCACAAGATTGAGTCTGGGTCTTCCCATCCCCCTAATTCTGCTTCCAAAGCAATCCATATGGCTTCTTCTGATCTTTTCAGAATCATAGAGTCTTGCGACAATCTGGCTGCTCTATAATAGTCCATTAAATTTGGTGCACCCACACCCTCTAGTAATCTATGTCTATGAATTATTATTTTCGCAATTCTCGCTGGCTTAATCCCTCTAATAAAAGATAACAATTCCGCTTGCAACTTTTCTTTTATTGATTTGGTAATCTTAATAGGTAGTGCTCTAAAAAGATATAAGATATGTGGGAGAATGTTCATCTTTACCGCTGCCAGTCTACCCAGCCAGGAAAAGTTATACGGCTAGATTTGGAGTTTTGTCGGTAACGACCCGAAAAACTAACGCCGGCTTTTTTTCTGGCTGCACCATAAAAATAACTCTGGTATTGAGAGTCCACATAAAGGCTGCGTTAGGCTCCAAAAAAGGAGCGTAGAGCATTTTTAACGCAGCTTCAACTCTCAATACCAGAGTTGCTTACGCAAGCGGCCAGCCTCAAAAACGTGCTCGTGCACGATTCCCCCATAGGAAACAATGGGGCTGTTTGAGCTGAAAAAAAAACCTAACACCTGCAAAAAAGCCGCGTTCAGCTCTTAACGCAGCCCCATTGTTTGCTATGCGGTAACCCTTCCTACGTCTGCACTTAACACTCTAACATGTACCCCGAGTCTAAACACCCCTAACCTTACACTTATTAACCCCTAATCTGCCGCCCCCGCTATCGCTGACCCCTGCATTTTATTTTTAACCCCTAATCTGCCGCTCCGTAAACCGCCGCTACTTACATTATCCCTATGTACCCCTAATCTGCTGCCCCTAACACAGCCAACCCCTATATTATATTTATTAACCCCTAATCTGCCCCCCTCAACGTCGCCTCCACCTGCCTACACTTATTAACCCCTAATCTGCCGAGCGGACCTGAGCGCTACTATAATAAAGTTATTAACCCCTAATCCGCATCACTAACCCTATAATAAATAGTATTAACCCCTAATCTGCCCTCCCTAACATCGCCGACACCTAACTTCAATTATTAACCCCTAATCTGCCGACTGGAGCTCACCGCTACTCTAATAAATGTATTAACCCCTAAAGCTAAGTCTAACCCTAACACTAAGTACAAAAAATAAAAAAGAACTAAGTTACAAAAAATAAAAAAATATTTACAAACATAAGAAAAATATTACAACAATTTTAAACTAATTACACATACTCTAAGCCCCCTAATAAAACAACAAAGCCCCCCAAAATAAAAAAAAAATACCTACCCTATTCTAAATTACTAAAGTTAAAAGCTCTTTTACCTTACCAGCCCTGAACAGGGCCCTTTGCGGGGCATGCCCCAAGAAGTTCAGCTCTTTTGCCTGTAAAAAAAAACCATACAATACCCCCCCCAACATTACAACCCACCACCCACATACCCCTAATCTAATCCAAACCCCCCTTAAATAAACCTAACACTAAGCCCCTGAAGATCATCCTACCTTGTCTTCACCTCACCAGGTATCACCGAAAGGGCCCTGTCCAGGGCTGGTAAAGTAAAAGAGCTTTTAACTTTAGTAATTTAGAATAGGGTAGGGCATTTTTTATTTTGGGGGGCTTTGTTGTTTTATTAGGGGGCTTAGAGTAGGTGTAATTAGTTTAAAATTGTTTTAATATTTTTCTTATGTTTGTAAATATTTTTTTATTTTTTGTAACTTATTTCTTTTTTATTTTTTGTACTTTAGCTAGTTTATTTAATTGTATTTATTTGTAGGAATTGTATTTAATTAATTTATTGATAGTGTAGTGTTAGGTTAATTGTAGGTAATTGTAGGTAGTTTATTTAATTAATTTATTGATAGTGTAGTGTTAGTTTTAATTGTAACTTAGGTTAGTATTTATTTTACAGGTAATTTTGTAATTATTTTAACTATTTTAGCTATTAAATAGTTCTTAACTATTTAATAGCTATTGTACCTGGTTAAAATAATTACAAAGTTGCCTGTAAAATAAATATTAATCCTAAAATAGCTACAATGTAATTATAATTTATATTGTAGCTATATTAGGATTTATTTTACAGGTAAGTATTTATCTTTAAATAGGAATAATTTATTTAATAAGAGTTAATTAATTTTGTTAGATGTAAATTATATTTAACTTAGGGGGGTGTTAGTGTTAGGGTTAGACTTAGCTTTAGGGGTTAATACATTTATTAGAGTAGCGGTGAGCTCCAGTCGGCAGATTAGGGGTTAATAATTGAAGTTAGGTGTCGGCGATGTTAGGGAGGGCAGATTAGGGGTTAATACTATTTATTATAGGGTTAGTGATGCGGATTAGGGGTTAATAACTTTATTATAGTAGCGCTCAGGTCCGCTCGGCAGATTAGGGGTTAATAAGTGTAGGCAGGTGGAGGCGACGTTGAGGGGGGCAGATTAGGGGTTAATAAATATAATACAGGGGTCGGCGGTGTTAGGGGCAGCAGATTAGGGGTACATAAGGATAACGTAGGTGGCGGCGCTTTGCGGTCGGCAGATTAGGGGTTAATAAGTGTAGGCAGATGGAGTTGACGTTGAGGGGGGCAGATTAGGGGTTAATAAATATAATACAGGGGTCGGCGATGTTAGGGGGAGCAGATTAGGGGTACATAAGGATAACGTAGGTGGCGGTCGGCAGATTAGGGGTTAAAAAAATTTATTCGAGTGTCGGCGATGTGGGGGGACCTCGGTTTAGGGGTACATAGGTAGTTTATGGGTGTTAGTGTACTTTAGAGTACAGTAGTTAAGAGCTTTAGAAACCGGCGTTAGCCCAGAAAGCTCTTAACTACTGACTTTTTTCCTGCGGCTGGAGTTTTGTCATTAGATGTCTAACGCTCACTTCAGAAACGACTCTAAATACCGGAGTTAGAAAAATCCCATTGAAAAGATAGGATACGCAATTGACGTAAGGGGATCTGCGGTATGGAAAAGTCGCGGCTGAAAAGTGAGCGTTAGACCCTATTTTGAGTGACTCGAAATACCGGCGGTAGCCTAAAACCAGCGTTAGGAGCCTCTAACGCTGGTTTTCACGGCTAACGCCAAACTCCAAATCTAGGTCATAGTTTCTCCATTTCAGGATATCCTTCCTAATCTGGTTAATCAATGGAGTATAATTATATTTATAAAGGAGCTGTATTTGCACTGGGAGGTTTATACCCAGATATCTAAGCATATTTTTTACCCATTTAAAATCAAAATTTAATTCCAATAACTTTTGGGTCTGATGGGGAATGGCTATGGGCAGGATCTTGCATTTTTTTTTGCGTTTATCCTGAACCCTGAAACAGCTGAGAGGGTGTTCAGTAGTGCATTCAAGTTAGGGAGTGACATCAGTGGCCTAGTGATAGTTTATAAGATGTCATCTGCAAAAAGGGCCAGTTTGTATTCTGAACTTGCAATATTGACTCCTGTGATGTCTGGGTGCACTCTAATTTTGGCTGCCAATGACACAAAGGGCAAACAGTAACGGTAACAGCGGGCAACACTGTCTAGTGCCATTAAGTATAGGCAATATTTTAGATTTATAACCCCCTGAGATCCGGAGGTGGTAGTTACCAACTGGTAAGTGATATTGTTAGTGTCTATGATGGAAGTCCATATATACTATATGGACTTCCATCATAGACACTAACAAAATCACTTACCAGTTGGTAACTACCACCTCCGGATCTGGCACCTAGGGTGCTGAAGCGGCTCTGTGTTTTGGAGCACCTATATAGAATCTCTGCCAATTAAGACTTTTGCCCATCAAAATTTATATCTGTTTTACGTAATTTTACACTTTTGGATTGCGGATATTTTTGTTTTATTTCTCAAAGGGATTATTCATTTATTTTTGAAGATACACACTATTTTCATCTGTCTCACATTTTTTCACCTGTCCAAGTTTGATCTACTTTGAACTATATATATTTTTTTTTCTATATTTATATTTTATATATATATTTTTTATATATTTTTTCTTTTTGAATTTTTTCACTAGCGCTAGTGTGGATTCACATTTCTCTGGGGTTGAACACCTACTTTTTGCATCAACGTCACGTTCTTTCACAGCCCCCCCTCCACTTGGTCCGGTAACGGATCTCACGCGCCTTTGATTATTGTATTATTTTTTTAATTTTGTATTGAAGTTTGAACGAATGCTTTTACACCATCATGTGCTGAGATTTTAATGTTTATTTGAAAGTTGATATATTGTTTATTGTTTATTGTTACACATCACATTGGTCTGATCTGAACCACAGTCCACACATTTTTCATCCACTGACAATAGAACCATATCCAGAACGCCTAAGTCAGGCAACCGACTTATTAATCTATCCCAAACACACATAAGAACTTTGGAGATAGCTACATTCAAGGTTTTGTATAACTAAAGTAGCCAGGTATAAAACTCCTGGAATATTTCATGGATCCATGAATAGAATTTTACTGTATTTCTTTATGAACATTGTGTTTTAACAAACCATTAGGGCCTGCTGCCTTGCCCGGTTTAAGGTCTCTAATAGCCTCTAGGACCTCCATATTAGATATTGGGGCATTAAGTGTATCTCTTTGTTCTTTAGATAATGATGTTAATGGTGAGTCAGCAAATAAGTGTCTAGTGAGGGTCTCTGTCTCTATAGTATGTGTCACCTTCTTCACATCGTATAATTTGCTATAGAAATCCACAAAAGTGTCAACTATTTCTTGCAGGTGGGAGATGAAAGCTCCCTGTTCTGTTTCTATCAAGGGGATTGCTGATGCTTTACATCTCTCCCTAATCTTGTGCCCCATGTATTTATCCGGCTTGTTTGCAAAAACAAAATATTTCGATTTAAGTCTTTGAATCGTTCTCACTGCTTGCGAGTTAAGAATAGTTCCCAGTGTGGCTTTCTTAGCTTGGAGGGTATTTAGAGTCGATATCTTTTTGTCAGTTTATGCTGTCTTTCCAATGTTTCTATTTCTTTGTGTAATGGTTTGACGTGGAATCTGTGTTGAATTCCCAGTATTCCACTAGTAAGCGGAGAATATCGTCATGTACCTGAATGTTTTTCAAGAGTGTTGGGTCGAATGTCCAAGACCTACTTCTGTTTATATCCCTTACTCACTCTAAGTCTAGTGATACTATAAAATGGTCTGACCAGACGCATGCATGTATACTTGAGCTTAGTAAAAGTGGTTGGAGTACTTGGCTCAGATATATGTAGGCTAAACTGACATAGGATCCTTGCACCGCCGAATAAAATGTAGTATCATTAGTTGTGCCATATAGGGTGTGCCACATATCTATTAAGGTGTGGGGTGCAAATGAGTCTTGGATAGATTTAACAAGGAGTTTATGCCTGTGATTCTTGTTAGTAAGAGGCTATTATTTTTTTACTTTATTAGGGTCATAGTGATATTAAAGTCGCCCACTAAGATGATTTTAGTTTGTGACCACTGTGTTAATAATTGGTAGATGTGCATGAAAAATGTGTGCTGGTTTATGCTAGGGGCATAAATGTTACAAAGGGTTACCTCTGTGTCATGTAAGCATCCTTTCACAATAAGATATATCCCCTCTTTGTCCACTATAGAGCTTTCATGTGTGAACCCAATGGAGGAATGAATTAATATTGATACCCCTCTTTTCTTAGTTGGTGCAGTCGCATGATAATGTGTGGTAAAGCATTTCACCCAGTATCTCAGTATACCTGCTTTTAGAAGGTCAATAGCACCAAACACTTCACAAATAGCACCTTCTTCCTATATTTCTTGTTGCCAGTGGAACAGAGGAGACCCTCCAGTATCCAAATGTAAAAATCCACAGCACCAAATTTTTATAAATCAATCTTGCAAATGTATTATTGTTGCAGGTACAAACATATGCAAAGTTTCGGGAGCAATTCCCTTAATCATGCATAGGTTAAACAAGTGTGCACTGAGCCTTTATAGGGAAACATTTAACCCTTCATAAACCCATACAAATCACAATAATATAGCACCACCTGGCTTACATTGTAATATAATGCATTCTACTAAAAAACAATTACTTTATTTCTATGCTATAATCCTATAAATAAATCATTCTAAAGTGCTAACCAAATTTAAAAATACCTATACTAGATAAACAGCTGCTAGGCAATAACCTTACAGAAACACAGCAAAATCTAACTCCCTATTTAGACCTACAGATACCATGATATTGAGTTTATGGATCCAAAAGGATTCCCTTTGTTTCAATAGTTGTTCCCTATTGCCCCCTCTACATAATCTACCTATGCCATCAATGATTTGCCACCTAAGCTGGCTTATACTGTGCCCAGCCTCTAAAAAAATGACTGGATACAGGGGCCTTAAAGGGACATTAAACCCACTTATTTTCTTTCATGATTCAGATAGAGAATACCATTTTAAACAACTTTCTAATTTACTTCTATTGTCTAATTTGCTTCAATCTCTTTATATTCTTTCCTGAAAAGCATATCTAGATAGGCTCAGTAGCTTCTGATTGGTTGCTGCACATAGATGCCTCATGTGATTGGCTCACCAATGTGCATTGCTATTTCTTTAACAAAGGATATCTAAAGATTGCAGCACATTAGATAATAGAAGTAAATTAGAAAGTTGTTTAAAATTGTATTCTCTATCTGAATCATGAAAGAAAATTTTTGGGTTTAATGGCCCTTTAAGGTCTCCACAATGAATATTAGACCTGTGTTGACTCATCCTATCTCTCTCCTTTCTTGTCGTTTCACCCAAGTAAATTTTTGAACAGGGACACTTTATTAGGTAGACGACATAGGATGAGTCACACGTGTAATGTTCCATAATTCTAAGCTTTCTACCTTTTAAGGGATGTAAAAAATCTTTACCTTTATTCACTGCACTACAACTGGCACACCCCAAACAAGGGAAAGTGCCAGTATTTTTAGGTGTTATATAGGTTTGACTAGGTACTTTTCTAGGGCCCACATCATTCTTAACTAACATATATTTAAAGTTGGGTACCCTCCTGTAGGCCATCATAGAAAGATCTTTAAAGGCTATGATATCAGGATTGCATTCCTTCAAAATATTCCAATGTTTATATACAATCCTGGAAATATCCTTGCTGTAAGGATTATGTTGAGTGACACATACTATGCGTTATGATGTTCTTTCTTTTCTATTTCCATTGGATACTTCCTCTAAAAACTCTTCTTCTCTCATCATTTACCATAGAGCTTGGATATCCTCTATCCTAAACCTTCATAGCCATTTCTGTCAATCTCTGTTCCGCTTAAGAACTGTCTGTTACTATTCTTTTAACTCTCAGCATCTGGCTGCGTGGAAGAGAGTTCTTTAGCTGATCAGGATGGTAACTATCATATGCTAATAATGTGTTTCTATAAGTAGATTTTTTTTGTGAATATCTACACTTAACAACCCACTCAAATTTCTATATATTACCATGTCTACAAATACAATACTCTCCTCACTGAAGGAAACAGTAAATTTCACTCCATTAACTGCATTATTAAGCTGTTCAACAGAAGACAAAAGGGTTCCAATGTCACCCCACCACATGCCAAACACATCATCTATGAAGCGCCACCAGGCTGCTCCATAGTGTTTGAACAATACATTTTCATATACAAACTTTTCTTCCATTTGTCCCATGAAAAGGTTGGCGTATGATGGGGCGACATTGGAACCCATTGCTGTACCCTTTGCCTGTTCATACCAGTCATCTGCAAAAAGGAAATAATTATGATATAACAAAATTCTCATCAATTCCTATATAAACTGTAGTTGAGGTTCAGTGTATATGCCAGTGCCTTTCAAAGCACACATACTAGATCCTATTCCACTTTCGTGATTTATGACCATGTATAGACTACACACATCCAAGGTAAATAATATATATTTAATGTTCTGCATTGAAAGATCTTTAAGCTTACCTAGAAAATCACTGGTATCTTTAATATAGGACGTTAATTTCAAAACCTCTGGTTGAAGCAGTTTATCTAGATATGTTGCAATATTAGTAAAAACAGATTTGACCCCAGCCACAATAGGGCACCCTGTGGGTCTATCTAAACTTTTATGTACCTTCGGTACTGTGTAAAAGATAGGAGTCTTAGTCCATTCCATAAACAGATAGTCAAAAAGAGATTTATCTATTATATTTCTCAATAATGCCTTATCCAAAATACCCCTAATCTCATTTTGTATCATAAATACCAGGTTTCCATTCAAAGTTCTATATGTTGTGGTATCTTTTAACTGACTCTCTATCTCTGCCACATAGAAATAATTTTTCAACAGTACCGTGGCACCTCCCTTATCTGCCTTCCTAACAGTGACCTCTTTAGATTTTAAATCACTAATAGCAGTACGTTGATCCCTAGACAAATTTGGCCTACATGTCCATGGCTGATGCTTCACTTTATCTCTCAACTTATCCAAATCATGTTTAACCAATTTTGTGAAGGTTTCAACACTGCTATTACTATCTGGAGGAACGAAGGTGCTCTTTTTATACAAACCAGTTGCCTTTAAATTCAATTTCCCTCTAGCAGAACTTGTAGAGGCATTTTGTATTACATTTACTGAATCCTTATGTGCAAAAAAAGCTTTCAATTTTAAGGTTCTAAAAAATCTCAACATATCTGTATCCAGCTCAAAAAAATCGATGTCTTTAATGGGGCAAAAAGTCAATCCCTTATTCAAAAGAGTATTTTCACTATCAGTCAATGGTATATTGGACACATTAATAATATTGGTTACTTGCTGTGGGACATTTTCTTCCTGTTGGTTTCTCTCGAAGGTTGTTTGCATACTGCATGCTTTCCAGTGCTTGCAGCCTCCCCTGTGGCCTCGCCTGATGTCCTCACTGCTTTGTCGCTCGAATCCAAAAAACTGGAACCGCTAGAGGAGTCAGAGCTGTCTACTCCTTCCCTTGTCGCCTGTGTATGACGTCCACGTCCACGACCGTATCTCCGGCCCCTGAAGCCAGCTGATCTCTGTGTCCAATCCAAGCCATCAGAACGCCATCTGTAGAACTTGCCTTGTTGATCATCCAATTCATCCCTCAGGAACTTTGACCTTTTATGATCCTGGATCTCCTTTTAGGGCAGCAATTTTATCATAGACCTCCTTGATCTTCTTTTCAGAATTTTCAAAAGGTAAGATTTGTCTCAACTCCTCTTTACCAAGATCAATGAGTATTTACTGTTTTTCTATCTTTTGTTGCAGCGTATCAACTGTGAGTATCATAATATCATAGGAACACTTATTTAATATGGCCTCACATTTATCACAATATTCTGTGTGATCCTTTAGTAGTGTGGGTTTAGTATTCATCCAGAGACCTCTTGGAATGCGTTTCACATGAAAATATTCAGCTAATGTTATTGCATGGAGTTTTCACGCCATATTTCTCCTACTTAGCTTTTCATATTCATTTCTCTCCACAGGGGCCTCCTTGAGAAACTCTCTTGACCCTCTTAATAAAGTGGTAATTCTTGCAGCATCCAGCTCTGTATAGGTAAACGTCTTTGTACCATCTGTTTTTGGTAATTTATCCATTCTTGTTAATTTTCAGTAGGTATAGGTGCAGGTATGTGATGCAGTCCAAAGAATGCCAATAGCACCAAACAATTCACAAACAGCACCTTCTTCCTATATTTCTTGTTGCCAGTGAAACAGAGGGGACTGCTATCCTCGCCAGTATCCAAATGTAAAAATCCACAGCACCAAATTTTTATAAATCAATCTTAGAATTTTCTTATTGTTGCAGGTACAAACATTTGCAATGTTTCTTGAAGAAAACATCCCACAGCAAGTAACCAATATTAGTAATGTGTCCAATATATCATTGACTGATAGTGAAAATACTCTTTTGAATAAGGGATTGACTTTTTGCCCCATTAAAGACATTGATTTTTTTGAGCTGGATACAGATATGTTCAGATTTTTTAGAACCTTAAAATTGAAAGCTTTTTTTGCACATAAGGATTCAGTAAATTTGATATAAAATGCCTCTACGAGTTCTGCTAGAGGGAAATTGAATTTAAAGGCAACAGGTTTGCATAAAAAGAGCACCTTCATTTCTCTAGATAGTAGATAGATAGAGGTCACTATTAGAAAGGCATATAAGGGAGGTGCCACGGTACTGTTGAAAAATGATTTATGTGTGGCAGAGATAGAGAGTCAGTTAAAATATACCATCACATATAGAACTTTGAATGGAAACCCGGTATTTATGATACAAAATGAGATTAGGGGTATTTTGGATAAGGCATTATTGAGAAATATAATAGTTAAATCTCTTTTTGACCATCTGTTTATGGAATGGCGTAAGACTCCTATCTTTTACACAGTACCGAAGGTACATAAAAGTTTGGATAGGCCCCCAGGGCTCCCTATTGTGGCTGGGGTCAAATCTGTTTTTACTAATATTGCCACATATCTAGATAAACTGCTTCAACCAGAGGTTTTGAAATGAACGTCCTATATTAAAGATACCAGTGATGTTCTAGGTAAGCTTAAAGATCTTTCAATGCAGAACACTAAATATCTATTATTTACCTTGGATGTGTGTAGTCTATACACGGTTATAAATCACAAAAGTGGAATAGGATCTAGTATGTGTGCCTTGAAAGTAACTGGCATATACACTGAACCTCAACTACAGTTTATAGAGGAATTTATGAGAAATGTGTTATATCATAGTTATTTCCTTTTTGCAGATGACTAGTACAAACAAGAAAAGGGTACAGCAAAGGGTTTCAATGTCTCCCCATCATACGCCAACCTTTTCATGGGACAAATTGAAGAAAAGTTTGTATATTAAAATGTATTATTCAAACACTATGGAGCAGCCTGGTGGCACTTCATAGATTATGTGCTTGGCGTGTGGTGGGGTGACATTGGTACCCATTGTCTTTTGTTGAACAGCTTAATAATGCAGTTAATGGTGTGAAATTTACTGTTTCCTTCAGTGAGGAGAATATTGTATTCTTAGACATGGTAATATATAGAAATTTGAGTGGTTTGTTAAGTGT
The DNA here is from genome assembly GCF_027579735.1 of Bombina bombina. Lineage (NCBI taxonomy): Eukaryota > Metazoa > Chordata > Amphibia > Anura > Bombinatoridae > Bombina > Bombina bombina. The sequence goes on from NC_069502.1 coordinate 594,963,714, forward strand.
AGATATTCACAAAAAATCTACTACTACTGATAGAAACACATTATTAGCATATGATAGTTACCATCTTGATCAGTATCTCAGTATACCTGCTTTTAGAAGGTCAATAGCACCAAACACTTCACAAATAGCACCTTCTTCCTATATTTCTTGTTGCCAGTGGAACAGAGGAGACCCTCCAGTATCCAAATGTAAAAATCCACAGCACCAAATTTTTATAAATCAATCTTGCAAATGTATTATTGTTGCAGGTACAAACATATGCAAAGTTTCGGGAGCAATTCCCTTAATCATGCATAGGTTAAACAAGTGTGCACTGAGCCTTTATAGGGAAACATTTAACCCTTCATAAACCCATACAAATCACAATAATATAGCACCACCTGGCTTACATTGTAATATAATGCATTCTACTAAAAAACAATTACTTTATTTCTATGCTATAATCCTATAAATAAATCATTCTAAAGTGCTAACCAAATTTAAAAATACCTATACTAGATAAACAGCTGCTAGGCAATAACCTTACAGAAACACAGCAAAATCTAACTCCCTATTTAGACCTACAGATACCATGATATTGAGTTTATGGATCCAAAAGGATTCCCTTTGTTTCAATAGTTGTTCCCTATTGCCCCCTCTACATAATCTACCTATGCCATCAATGATTTGCCACCTAAGCTGGCTTATACTGTGCCCAGCCTCTAAAAAAATGACTGGATACAGGGGCCTTAAAGGGACATTAAACCCACTTATTTTCTTTCATGATTCAGATAGAGAATACCATTTTAAACAACTTTCTAATTTACTTCTATTGTCTAATTTGCTTCAATCTCTTTATATTCTTTCCTGAAAAGCATATCTAGATAGGCTCAGTAGCTTCTGATTGGTTGCTGCACATAGATGCCTCATGTGATTGGCTCACCAATGTGCATTGCTATTTCTTTAACAAAGGATATCTAAAGATTGCAGCACATTAGATAATAGAAGTAAATTAGAAAGTTGTTTAAAATTGTATTCTCTATCTGAATCATGAAAGAAAATTTTTGGGTTTAATGGCCCTTTAAGGTCTCCACAATGAATATTAGACCTGTGTTGACTCATCCTATCTCTCTCCTTTCTTGTCGTTTCACCCAAGTAAATTTTTGAACAGGGACACTTTATTAGGTAGACGACATAGGATGAGTCACACGTGTAATGTTCCATAATTCTAAGCTTTCTACCTTTTAAGGGATGTAAAAAATCTTTACCTTTATTCACTGCACTACAACTGGCACACCCCAAACAAGGGAAAGTGCCAGTATTTTTAGGTGTTATATAGGTTTGACTAGGTACTTTTCTAGGGCCCACATCATTCTTAACTAACATATATTTAAAGTTGGGTACCCTCCTGTAGGCCATCATAGAAAGATCTTTAAAGGCTATGATATCAGGATTGCATTCCTTCAAAATATTCCAATGTTTATATACAATCCTGGAAATATCCTTGCTGTAAGGATTATGTTGAGTGACACATACTATGCGTTATGATGTTCTTTCTTTTCTATTTCCATTGGATACTTCCTCTAAAAACTCTTCTTCTCTCATCATTTACCATAGAGCTTGGATATCCTCTATCCTAAACCTTCATAGCCATTTCTGTCAATCTCTGTTCCGCTTAAGAACTGTCTGTTACTATTCTTTTAACTCTCAGCATCTGGCTGCGTGGAAGAGAGTTCTTTAGCTGATCAGGATGGTAACTATCATATGCTAATAATGTGTTTCTATAAGTAGATTTTTTTTGTGAATATCTACACTTAACAACCCACTCAAATTTCTATATATTACCATGTCTACAAATACAATACTCTCCTCACTGAAGGAAACAGTAAATTTCACTCCATTAACTGCATTATTAAGCTGTTCAACAGAAGACAAAAGGGTTCCAATGTCACCCCACCACATGCCAAACACATCATCTATGAAGCGCCACCAGGCTGCTCCATAGTGTTTGAACAATACATTTTCATATACAAACTTTTCTTCCATTTGTCCCATGAAAAGGTTGGCGTATGATGGGGCGACATTGGAACCCATTGCTGTACCCTTTGCCTGTTCATACCAGTCATCTGCAAAAAGGAAATAATTATGATATAACAAAATTCTCATCAATTCCTATATAAACTGTAGTTGAGGTTCAGTGTATATGCCAGTGCCTTTCAAAGCACACATACTAGATCCTATTCCACTTTCGTGATTTATGACCATGTATAGACTACACACATCCAAGGTAAATAATATATATTTAATGTTCTGCATTGAAAGATCTTTAAGCTTACCTAGAAAATCACTGGTATCTTTAATATAGGACGTTAATTTCAAAACCTCTGGTTGAAGCAGTTTATCTAGATATGTTGCAATATTAGTAAAAACAGATTTGACCCCAGCCACAATAGGGCACCCTGTGGGTCTATCTAAACTTTTATGTACCTTCGGTACTGTGTAAAAGATAGGAGTCTTAGTCCATTCCATAAACAGATAGTCAAAAAGAGATTTATCTATTATATTTCTCAATAATGCCTTATCCAAAATACCCCTAATCTCATTTTGTATCATAAATACCAGGTTTCCATTCAAAGTTCTATATGTTGTGGTATCTTTTAACTGACTCTCTATCTCTGCCACATAGAAATAATTTTTCAACAGTACCGTGGCACCTCCCTTATCTGCCTTCCTAACAGTGACCTCTTTAGATTTTAAATCACTAATAGCAGTACGTTGATCCCTAGACAAATTTGGCCTACATGTCCATGGCTGATGCTTCACTTTATCTCTCAACTTATCCAAATCATGTTTAACCAATTTTGTGAAGGTTTCAACACTGCTATTACTATCTGGAGGAACGAAGGTGCTCTTTTTATACAAACCAGTTGCCTTTAAATTCAATTTCCCTCTAGCAGAACTTGTAGAGGCATTTTGTATTACATTTACTGAATCCTTATGTGCAAAAAAAGCTTTCAATTTTAAGGTTCTAAAAAATCTCAACATATCTGTATCCAGCTCAAAAAAATCGATGTCTTTAATGGGGCAAAAAGTCAATCCCTTATTCAAAAGAGTATTTTCACTATCAGTCAATGGTATATTGGACACATTAATAATATTGGTTACTTGCTGTGGGACATTTTCTTCCTGTTGGTTTCTCTCGAAGGTTGTTTGCATACTGCATGCTTTCCAGTGCTTGCAGCCTCCCCTGTGGCCTCGCCTGATGTCCTCACTGCTTTGTCGCTCGAATCCAAAAAACTGGAACCGCTAGAGGAGTCAGAGCTGTCTACTCCTTCCCTTGTCGCCTGTGTATGACGTCCACGTCCACGACCGTATCTCCGGCCCCTGAAGCCAGCTGATCTCTGTGTCCAATCCAAGCCATCAGAACGCCATCTGTAGAACTTGCCTTGTTGATCATCCAATTCATCCCTCAGGAACTTTGACCTTTTATGATCCTGGATCTCCTTTTAGGGCAGCAATTTTATCATAGACCTCCTTGATCTTCTTTTCAGAATTTTCAAAAGGTAAGATTTGTCTCAACTCCTCTTTACCAAGATCAATGAGTATTTACTGTTTTTCTATCTTTTGTTGCAGCGTATCAACTGTGAGTATCATAATATCATAGGAACACTTATTTAATATGGCCTCACATTTATCACAATATTCTGTGTGATCCTTTAGTAGTGTGGGTTTAGTATTCATCCAGAGACCTCTTGGAATGCGTTTCACATGAAAATATTCAGCTAATGTTATTGCATGGAGTTTTCACGCCATATTTCTCCTACTTAGCTTTTCATATTCATTTCTCTCCACAGGGGCCTCCTTGAGAAACTCTCTTGACCCTCTTAATAAAGTGGTAATTCTTGCAGCATCCAGCTCTGTATAGGTAAACGTCTTTGTACCATCTGTTTTTGGTAATTTATCCATTCTTGTTAATTTTCAGTAGGTATAGGTGCAGGTATGTGATGCAGTCCAAAGAATGCCAATAGCACCAAACAATTCACAAACAGCACCTTCTTCCTATATTTCTTGTTGCCAGTGAAACAGAGGGGACTGCTATCCTCGCCAGTATCCAAATGTAAAAATCCACAGCACCAAATTTTTATAAATCAATCTTAGAATTTTCTTATTGTTGCAGGTACAAACATTTGCAATGTTTCTTGAAGAAAACATCCCACAGCAAGTAACCAATATTAGTAATGTGTCCAATATATCATTGACTGATAGTGAAAATACTCTTTTGAATAAGGGATTGACTTTTTGCCCCATTAAAGACATTGATTTTTTTGAGCTGGATACAGATATGTTCAGATTTTTTAGAACCTTAAAATTGAAAGCTTTTTTTGCACATAAGGATTCAGTAAATTTGATATAAAATGCCTCTACGAGTTCTGCTAGAGGGAAATTGAATTTAAAGGCAACAGGTTTGCATAAAAAGAGCACCTTCATTTCTCTAGATAGTAGATAGATAGAGGTCACTATTAGAAAGGCATATAAGGGAGGTGCCACGGTACTGTTGAAAAATGATTTATGTGTGGCAGAGATAGAGAGTCAGTTAAAATATACCATCACATATAGAACTTTGAATGGAAACCCGGTATTTATGATACAAAATGAGATTAGGGGTATTTTGGATAAGGCATTATTGAGAAATATAATAGTTAAATCTCTTTTTGACCATCTGTTTATGGAATGGCGTAAGACTCCTATCTTTTACACAGTACCGAAGGTACATAAAAGTTTGGATAGGCCCCCAGGGCTCCCTATTGTGGCTGGGGTCAAATCTGTTTTTACTAATATTGCCACATATCTAGATAAACTGCTTCAACCAGAGGTTTTGAAATGAACGTCCTATATTAAAGATACCAGTGATGTTCTAGGTAAGCTTAAAGATCTTTCAATGCAGAACACTAAATATCTATTATTTACCTTGGATGTGTGTAGTCTATACACGGTTATAAATCACAAAAGTGGAATAGGATCTAGTATGTGTGCCTTGAAAGTAACTGGCATATACACTGAACCTCAACTACAGTTTATAGAGGAATTTATGAGAAATGTGTTATATCATAGTTATTTCCTTTTTGCAGATGACTAGTACAAACAAGAAAAGGGTACAGCAAAGGGTTTCAATGTCTCCCCATCATACGCCAACCTTTTCATGGGACAAATTGAAGAAAAGTTTGTATATTAAAATGTATTATTCAAACACTATGGAGCAGCCTGGTGGCACTTCATAGATTATGTGCTTGGCGTGTGGTGGGGTGACATTGGTACCCATTGTCTTTTGTTGAACAGCTTAATAATGCAGTTAATGGTGTGAAATTTACTGTTTCCTTCAGTGAGGAGAATATTGTATTCTTAGACATGGTAATATATAGAAATTTGAGTGGTTTGTTAAGTGTAGATATTCACAAAAAATCTACTACTACTGATAGAAACACATTATTAGCATATGATAGTTACCATCTTGATCGGCTAAAGAACTCTCTTCCACACAGCCAGATGCTGAGAGTTAAAAGAATAGTAACAGACAGTTCTTTAGCAGAACAGAGATTGACAGAAATGGCTATGAAATTTGAGGATAGAGGATATCCAAGCTCTATGGTAAATGATGAGAGAAGAAGAGTTCTAGAGGAAGTATCTAATGGAAATAGAAAATATAGAAAGTCCCTCACCCTGTGACATTACCCTTATACGCTGTGTAAAGCATACTTTTTAATTTATTTTGGAACTGCTGCATCCTTTCCGACTTGCGGTAATTCGGTAACATTTCAGGCACTTTATGCTTATACCGGGGGTCTAGTAGCGTGGACACCCAGTACAGGTCGTTCTCCTTCAGCCTTTTTATACGAGGGTCCCTCAACAGGCATGACAGCATGAAAGACCCCATTTGCACAAGGTTGGATGCCGAGCTACTCATGTCCCGTTCCTCATTCTCAGTGATCTCACTGAAGGTATGTTCTTCCCCCCAGCCACGTACAACACCATGGGTACCAGATAGGTGACAATGAGCACCCTGGGATGCCTGTTGTGGTTGGTCTTCCTCCTCCTCCTCAAAGCCACATTCCTCCTCTGACTCCTCTTCCTCACAATCCTCTTCCAGCGTTGCCACAGGTCCAGCAAGCGATGCTGATAAGGCTGTTTCTGGTGGTGATGGTGATGGTGACCACAACTCTTCCTCTTCACGCTAATCTACGGCCTGATCGCAGGGCACGCTACAGGAAGAAAACAAATGGTATAATGTCACTGATGGTGCCTTCGGTGCGACTGACTAGGTTTGTCACCTCCTCAAAAGGACGCATGAGCCTACAGGCATTGCGCATGAGCATCCAGTAACATGGCAAAAAAAATTCCCAGCTCCGCAGAGGCTGTCCTAGCACCCCGGTCATACAAATAGTCGTTAACGGCTTTTTCTTGTTGGAGCAGGCGGTCGAACATTAGGAGTGTTGAATTCCAACTTGTCGGGCTGTCGCAAATCAAGCGCCTCACTGGCATATTGTTTCGCCGCTGGATATCCTGTAAGCCTAGGTACTTATGCACATTGTACGTTCTGATTACACACATGTGCCATGCACGGCACATGTGTTAACTTGCCCAAATTCAATGCCGCCAACAAATTTCTTCCATTGTCACAAACCACTTTGCCGATCTCCAGTTGTTGCGGAGTCAGCCACTGATCCACCTGTGCGTTCAGGGTGGACAGGAGTGCTGGTCCGGTGTGACTCTCTGCTTTCAGGAAATTCAACCCCAAGACGGCGTGACACTGCCGTATCCGGGATGTGGAATAGTACCTGGGGAGCTGGGGGGGGTGCCGTTGATGTGGAGCAAGACGCAGCAGCAGAAGAGGACTCAGCCAAGGAGGTTATGGAAGAGGATGGAGTAGGAGGAGTAGAGGAGGTGGCAGCAGGCCTGCCTGCAAGTCGTGGCAGTGTCACCAACTCCTCTGCAGAGCCAGGCATTCCATGCTTGGCAGCCGTCAGCAGGTTTACCCAATGCGCAGTGTAGGTGATATACCTGCCCTGACCAGGTATCAGTGGTCAGATGGACCCTTGCCCCAACACTGTGTGCCAGACATGCCATTACTTCCTTTTGCACAATCGAGTACAGGTTGGGGATTGACTTTTGTGCAAAGAAATTTCGGCCGGGTACCTTCCACTGCGGTGTCCCAATAGCTACAAATTTTTGGAACGCCACAGACTCCACCAGCTTGTATGGTAAAAGCTGGCGGGCTAAGAGTTCAGACAAGCCAGCTGTCAGATGCCGGGCACGGGGGTGACTTTGTGACATTGGCTTCTTACGCTCAAACAGACACTTGACAGACACCTGACTCTGGGCAGATGAGCAGGAACTGCTCAAGGCGAGAGACGGAGTGGCGGATGGTTGAGAGGGGGCAAGGAGGACAGCAGTGGTTGACGTGGCTGAAGATGCTGGACCAGGAGGAGGATGGCGGCTTTGAGTTTGTGTGCGGCTTGTACTCATGTGTTGATCCCATAGGCGTTTGTGATGTGCGATCATGTGCCTTCGTAAAGCATTTGTACCTAGGTGGGTGTTGGACTTCCCACGACTCAGTTTCTTTTGGCACAGGTTGCAAATGGCATCACTGTTGTCAGAGGCAGATACACACAAAAAATGCCACACTGCTGAGTTTTGCAATGACGGCATTCTGGTGGTGGCAACAACATGCGTTGATTGGCGTGCTGTCTGGCTGACCCCGGGTGCCAATGCATGCTGTCTGACTGTGCCACTAGCTCCTTGCGACGACCTCCCCCTGCTTCCAACTCGTCTCCTCCTCCTCTCTGTCTCCCCATCTGAACTTTCCCCCTGTTCTTCTTCTCTTCTAGCGGGCACCCACGTGACATCCATGGATGCATCGTCATCATCAACCGCTTCACTTGTATCTGACAACTCAGCAAAGGAAGCAGCAACGGGTACAACATCATCATCATCACACCGTACGTCCATGTGTGTAATGCTGCCTGACTGAGACATAGAAACATCAGCAAGGATTTTGTGGAAAATTTGTTCGTAGGCAGTATCCGTAAACAACAGTATAATTAGTAGTCTGATGGTGTAAACATTCCAAACAGGAACCCCACAGTTGCGGATAACACCAAACAAACCTGTAAATACGTGTAACATCCAATTATAAAAGAACAAAGGACTCACCACACTTTTCCGAAGCCCACCGTAAAGGTACAAATACCTATGTTCGCAGTCCAAATTCAAATTCTTGCAAATAGCATAAAATCTGCGAAGCAATTCTCAGTGTGTAGTGGACTTCACCGTGCCGCCTCTGTAACACACCTGTTTAGTGCAAGGTGTGAGACTGCTCCAAGCTCCGGTGCTGCTGGGGCTCTCCAGAACCCGTGAGATTCAAATTGAATTATCAAAAGCAAACAAACAGTTCCCAGTTCCGATGCAAGGAAAGGCAGGGAGAGATATCGGTAATTAAAATAATATATATTTATTTATACTTGCATTAAAAATGTTGACAAGGCACAGCAAACAAAAGGACTTCGGCTGACGCGACTCCTGCCTTAACGGCAGTTCATCAGAGCACAAAATTCAGTGTTACCAGCAGGTGTTTAATCAGGTATGGGTCTAAACCTCAACCAATCATAGTAAGCAAATTCAGTGCAAAAATTAACCCTATAATTACTCCGGTTAAAATAAACACCTGAGTTAACTTTCTTACTTATGCGGTTAACACTGTAATAATATCACAAACAACATTTCTTAAAACTAAAAACATATATACCTATAAAATACTACAATGATTTGGAAACAATGTAAAATATAAATAGTATCACGAAAAAAATATCTTTTATATTTTATTTTTTCGTTACACACTCTAAATAAGATACAGGTAGAGCACAAGACAGCAAACGCAACACTGTAGCTATCAAAATATACAAAGTCAAATGCAACTTAATGTAAATGAGCAAGTGCGTAAGCTGTCTAATGTGTTCCAATCCTGTAAATATCGAGTGAAAACACAGAATTATATATTCAAAAGAATTGTTCAATGTGGGACATTTGTTGAAGAGCAGTAAAAGATAGTTTATCACAATAATAAAGAATACACATATTCTCATATACACCTTACTTAATTCAGCAGTTAGTAAAGCATCACAATGACATGTAATATCAAATTAAATCAAGTAAGGATTGATCTGGCAGCAAAACAGATTATATTGCAATGAGTCACATATAGGCATGAGCCAACCTACTAAATGTTTACCTATCAATATATAATTTGATATCACTAATTTTATTAATACCCATAGGGCTACCAGTTTTGAGGGTGTAGATCCAAAAAACCTCCCGCTTGGCGAGAGCTTTATACCTATCCCCACCTCTCATACCTAACTTGACCTGTTCAATACCTTGGAACTTAAACACACTGAACTTATCATTATGTGAAAAGAAGTGTTTCGCAAGAGGAGTTTTGGGCTCCTCAGCCTCTAGGGACAAAAGATGCTCACGTATTCTATCTTTGAGACCCCTAGAGGTGAGACCAACATATTGAAAATTGCATTGTGTGCACGTAATGAGGTATATTACAAAATTTGAGCTGCAGTTTATCCTCTCACGTATTTTGTATGTTAAACTTGTAGTGCTAGAGGAAAAAGTGTCCCCAGTTAATGCATAATCACAACTTTTACATGGTTTAACTCCACACTTATAGAAACCTACCCTGCCAGGTAGCCAGCTTTCCACTCTACTATTGCTGTTACTCTTAGAACTGAAATTTTTAGCAACCATATCACCTATTGTTTCTGATCTACTAGAAATAAAATTACAATGTTTACTGACTAATTTAATATCCTCATCTTTCTCCAGTAGGGGTAACCTTCTTCTGATGATGTTGCAGATATCATTATATTGTCTGCTGTATTTAGTTATAAAATTGATGCCACGCTGATTACACATTTTGTTATTCCTGTTCTTGTTTTTATTTTTATCATCAAGCAGGCTCTTCCTATCCATATCTGCAATCTTGAAGGACATATCACTAAGATTTTTATGATCATACCCCCTATCGACCAAACGCAACGTAAGGTCATTAGCATGTCTCCAATAGTCCTCCAGGCTAGTACAATTACGTCGTAACCTCATGTACTGACCTTTAGGTATACCTCTTTTTAAGTGATTAGGGTGTAAAGAATCAGCTCGCAAGATGGTATTCCCAGATACTTTTTTTCTAAAAACCTCAGTAGTTAAAGCAAGATCAGTATGACCTATGAGTACATCTAGATAGGGTATATTGTCTGAGGAAGCACTGTAAGTAAATCCAAGGTTGCTAGTATTGTCATTTAGATATTCAACAAAATTAGTTAACTCATCATCAGTGCCTCCCCACACAATCAGAATGTCATCTATATATCTAGTATATAGTTTAATGTAGTTTCTATAGACATTCCCTTCACCGAAGATTTTCCAAATCTCAAAATCTGCAAGAAATAGGTTCGCATGCGAGGGGGCAAATTTTGCCCCCATCGCTGTTCCCCTTAACTGTAAGAAAAACTCACCATTGAAAGCAAAATAGTTATGGTTAAGCAAAAATGTTATTGCCTGCAAAATAAATTCCATCTATTTGTTGTCATATCCAGAGTATCTTTCTAACATTCTCTTAATAGAACAAATACCAAGCTCATGAGGGATACAAGAGTACAACGATATTGCATCAATCGTTGCAAATTTGTAACCCTCTTTCCATTGAAAATCCTGTATTTGTCTAAGTAGATGTTTAGTATCTCTAAGGAAGCCTGGTAGAGACTGCACTATGGGCTGCAGTTGAGCATCAACCCATTCACCCAACCTTTCCCCCAGGGAGCCAATAGCTGAAATAATTGGTCTCCCTGGGGGATTGGTAAGAGACTTATGTACCTTTGGCAAATATTTAAATATCGGTACTCTCGGATACTCAACATAAATATATTCCATTACTTTATCAGTAAGTACCGCATTTTCCAAGGCTAGATCTAATAAATGTCTCAGTTCTCTTTGAAATTTGATTGTTGGATTGAATGTAAGCTTCCTATAGGTTAATGTGTCATCCAATTGTCTATAAGCCTCACTAATATAATCTACTTTATCTAAGATTATGATAGAGCCTCCCTTATCTGAGCTAACTATCACCAAATCTGGATTTCTTGTGAGTTTTTCCAAAGCACAGATTTCATTCTTATTTAAATTTCTATGTTTCACATTACCATTGACCTTACTGTTCTCTGTTCTTTCTGATAACTCAATTAGGTCTTGTTCCAAAATCGAATGAAATAGTTCTATGACATCATTTCTTGCATGGACTGGGTAAAAATTGCTAGGTACAGTTTTCCTTACAGATTGTTGTTTATCACATACATCTGTTAGATTACTTCCATCCTGCAATGCACAAAGGGACACAATATCACATAGTTCCTCAAAATTACATGTGTCACTCAGAACTTGTGTGTCCGAAGGTGCAGTAGCAGGTTGGATAGTTTCCACAGAGCCTCTGAAATGTTTATTCAGAGTAATTTTATGAATAAATTTATTTATATCTAATATCGTATCAACCAAATTGAAATCCCTAGTGGGAGAAAAACCAAGTCCCTTAGATAGTACAGCAATTTCATTAGAGTCCAGTACAGTAGTTGATAGATTGATTACTTGTTGTCTTTGTGACCCTTCCTCTTCCACTGGGCCCTGCGGCTCGGATACCTCGGTACAGCTGCCACAGTCTCTATGTTTTCTCCTGGGACTCTTGTCTTTTCTTTTTCTTTTCCTTTTTCCCTTGTATTGTCCATCAAGGTTACCCCGTTTTTTGGTCTAGCACCCCCCCTCAATCTCAGCCGATGTAGACATCCTGATAGGTGTAGAGGTTGTGGGTAATACCGGGGATGTAGCCCCTACGGTGGCAGCCGATGTAGAACTAATTTCACTGGGACCGGTGGTATTTTCAAAGCTGGAGAAAGTGACCCTTTTCTGATTCTTGCTTTTGTTACCATCATTAATGTCACCTTTATTGCTCGACTTTTGTTTCCTCCTTTGTATCCGTCTTTCATTGACCCAGCTATAAACAACTCCTAGATCGTAATCTTTAGTGTCTCTTTCATATTTTTTTAATTTGTTATCAGACAATTCAATGCTCAATTTATCCAAAACTTCATCCAGTTGACTCTGATAATAAATCAGCTTTTCATCATCTTTAAATGACTCTAATTGTTTATCCAGTGAATCTATTTCCAACAGGGTGCCATCTCTCTGAACTTTTTTAAATTTTACTAGCTTCTCCATCAAAATTAAAGAGCAATCTGTCAGGGACTGATTCCAAGAGAGCATAAACTCAGGAAAGTCCTTATGAAAAGCTGGGAACTTCTTTAGTCTCAATCCCCTTGGTATTTTCTTTTCATCCAGATAATGCTCTAAAAACTCTATGTCCCACCATAATTTCAACTCTTTAATGTGTATTTTTTCTTTGTTGACAAACAATGTTCCCAAATCTAATTTAGTTTCAACATTTGCTGTGCCTTTAAATAGTTTCTCCGATCTCTCCCTCCTCAATGAATCATTGATAGCAGCCATTTTAAATATATAATTTACACTTCAGATGTTCACTTAGAATATATACTGTGACAAATTTCCACTGGAGATAGAAAACAATATACCAAGAAACATCAGCAAGGATTTTGTGGAAAATTCGTTCGGAGCCAGTATCCGTAAACAACAGTATAATTAGTAGTCTGATGGTGTAAACATTCCAAACAGGAACCCCACAGTTGCGGATAACACCAAACAAACCTGTAAATACGTGTAACATCCAATTATAAAAGAACAAAGGACTCACCACACTTTTCCGAAGCCCACCGTAAAGGTACAAATACCTATGTTCGCAGTCCGAATTCAAATTCTTGCAAATAGCATAAAATCTGCGAAGCAATTCTCAGTGTGTAGTGGACTTCACCGTGCCGCCTCTGTAACACACCTGTTTAGTGCAAGGTGTGAGACTGCTCCAAGCTCCGGTGCTGCTGGGGCTCTCCAGAACCCGTGAGATTCAAATTGAATTATCAAAAGCAAACAAACAGTTCCCAGTTCCGATGCAAGGAAAGGCAGGGAGAGATATCGGTAATTAAAATAATATATATTTATTTATACTTGCATTAAAAATGGATCTACACCCTCAAAACTGGTAGCCCTATGGGTATTAATAAAATTAGTGATATCAAATTATATATTGATAGGTAAACATTTAGTAGGTTGGCTCATGCCTTTATGTGACTCATTGCAATATAATCTGTTTTGCTGCCAGATCAATCCTTACTTGATTTAATTTGATATTACATGTCATTGTGATGCTTTACTAACTGCTGAATTAAGTAAGGTGTATATGAGAATATGTGTATTCTTTATTATTGTGATAAACTATCTTTTACTGCTCTTCAACAAATGTCCCACATTGAACAATTCTTTTGAATATATAATTCTGTGTTTTCACTCGATATTTACAGGATTGGAACACATTAGACAGCTTACGCACTTGCTCATTTACATTAAGTTGCATTTGACTTTGTATATTTTGATAGCTACAGTGTTGCGTTTGCTGTCTTGTGCTCTACCTGTATCTTATTTAGAGTGTGTAACGAAAAAATAAAATATAAAAGATATTTTTTTCGTGATACTATTTATATTTTACATTGTTTCCAAATCGTTGTAGTATTTTATAGGTATATATGTTTTTAGTTTTCAGAAATGTTGTTTGTGATATTATTACAGTGTTAACCGCATAAGAAAGAAAGTTAACTCAGGTGTTTATTTTAACCGGAGTAATTATAGGGTTAATTTTTGCACTGAATTTGCTTACTATGATTGGTTGAGGTTTAGACCCATACCTGATTAAACACCTGCTGGTAACACTGAATTTTGTGCTCTGATGAACTGCCGTTAAGGCAGGAAACGCGTCAGCCGAAGTCCTTTTGTTTGCTGTGCCTTGTCAACATTTTTAATGCAAGTATAAATAAATATATATTATTTTAATTACCGATATCTCTCCCTGCCTTTCCTTGCATCGGAACTGTGAACTGTTTGTTTGTTTCTGACTGAGACATATCCCTGTTATCTACATCCTCTGGCAATAATGGTTGTGCATCACTCATTTCTTCCAACTGATGTGTAAATAACTCCTCTGACAGATCAATTGAAATGGCTGTGGTGCTAGTGTTGGTGGTAGCGGCAGGCGGGCGAGTGGTAACTTGAGAGGTGCCCGAAGCTAAGCTGGAGGAGGATAGTGCATCAAGGTTCCGAGTGGAAGCTGTAGAAGATTGGGTGTCCTGTGTTAGCCAGTCAACTATGTCCTCAGAACTTTTCGAGTTCAGGGTACGTGGCCTCTGAACACTGGGAATTATTCTAGGACCTGCGGGGTGGCCTGCCTCTGCCTGTCATTTTTTTTTCGATTAGTGGTATTATGCGTGCAAGCTACTGTGACAACAGATATGAGTGGCACTGTGCACTGGCAGAAGTTGGCAGATTAGTCGCTGTAGGCCTGACACACACGCTTGCAGACAACTAACTGCTATTCAATCTATTACAGTCAAAATTTTATTTTATTTTTAAATGTACACTACTGTTACACCAGATATGAGTTGCACTGGTGTGACACTGTGCCCTGGCAGGCCCTGGAACGCACACGTGTGAAGGAAACTGACTGCTATTATTTCACAGTCAAAAAAGTGTTGTTTTTTTAAATGTACACTACTGTTACACCAGATATGAGGGGGTCGATCCGATAAAAATCGTCGCCCGCAAAAGTCGGCGACGCCAATATTTGCGCGGGTTTGGTATCCTATATACGGCGTAACCTAGAAGTTACGCGCGTATATTTCTGCCGTCGCCCGTAGTTTTTTGGGCCATAGGCAGGTATACCAAACCCGCGCAGTTTGGTATCCAATATACAGCGTAAGGACTTACGTGGCGAAAATGGAGAAATCTTACTCCATTTTCACCTCGCCACAAAAAGCAGCCGTAAGAAGCCTTACGTTGACTATTGGAGCCCCGTAACTCCCTAAACTGGCTGCTAAAATAAACCTAACACCTAACGCATGCGCAATGTCTATCTCCCTGTCAACTGCGATCTGCTAAAATAAACCTAACACCTAACGCATGCGCAACGTCTATCTCCCTGTCAACCGCGATCCCCCGCCGCAATCCATAATAAAGTATTTAACCCCTAAACAGTCGCCATCTACCTAAACTAACCCCCTACTGTGAGCCCCTAAAACCGCCACCATCTAACTGATCTATCCCCTAATGTGAACCCCTTACACCGCCGCCATCTATATTAAAATTATTAACCCCTAATTTAATCTACCTACCCCGCCGCCAGCTATATTATCTATATTAACCCTAAGTATATTATAGTTAATATAGTTATTACATTATATATATTAACTATATTAACCCTAATTATATTAGGGTTAATATAGTTAATATAGTTACTATAGTATTTATATAAACTATATTAACTCTATCTAACCCTAACACCCCTAACTAAATTCTTATTAAATAAATCTAATTCATATTATAAACTAAAATATTCCTATTTAAATCTAAATACTTACCTATACAGGGAGTGCAGAATTATTAGGCAAATTAGTATTTTGACCACATCATCCTCTTTATGCATGTTGTCTTACTCCAAGCTGTATAGGCTAGAAAGCCTACTACCAATTAAGCATATTAGGTGATGTGCATCTCTGCAATGAGAAGGGGTGTGGTCTAATGACATCAACACCCTATATCAGGTGTGCATAATTATTAGGCAACTTCCTTTCCTTTGGCAAAATGGGTCAAAAGAAGGACTTGACAGGCTCAGAAAAGTCAAAAATAGTGAGATATCTTGCAGAGGGATGCAGCACTCTTAAAATTGCAAAGCTCCTGAAGCGTGATCATCGAACAATCAAGCATTTCATTCAAAATAGTCAACAGTGTCGCAAGAAGCATGTGGAAAAACCAAGGCGCAAAATAACTGCCCATGAACTGAGAAAAGTCAAGCGTGCAGCTGCCAAGATGCCACTTGCCACCAGTTTGGCCATATTTCAGAGCTGCAACATCACTGGAGTGCCCAAAAGCACAAGGTGTGCAATACTCAGAGACATGGCCAAGGTAAGAAAGGCTGAAAGACGACCACCACTGAACAAGACACACAAGCTGAAACATCAAGACTGGGCCAAGAAATATCTCAAGACTGATTTTTCTAAGGTTTTATGGACTGATGAAATGAGAGTGAGTCTTGATGGGCCAGATGGATGGGCCCGTGGCTGGATTGGTAAAGGAGCTCCAGTCCGACTCAGACGCCAGCAAGGTGGAGGTGGAGTACTGGTTTGGGCTGGTATCATCAAAGATGAGCTTGTGGGGCCTTTTCGGGTTGAGGATGGAGTCAAGCTCAACTCCCAGTCCTGTGGTCCATCATCAAATGTGAAATTTACAAGGATGGAAAACAGTACACCTCTCTGAACAGTGTCTTGGAGGCTGTGGTTGCTGCTGCACGCAATGTTGATGGTGAACAGATCAAAACCCTGACAGAATCCATGGATGGCAGGCTTTTGAGTGTCTTTGCAAAGAAAGGTGGCTATATTGGTCACTGATTTGTTTTTGTTTTGTTTTTGAATGTCAGAAATGTATATTTGTGAATGTTGAGATGTTATATTGGTTTCACTGGTAAAAATAAATAATTGAATTGGGTATATATTTGTTTTTTGTTAAGTTGCCTAATAATTATGCACAGTGATAGTCACCTGTACACACAGATATCCCCCTAAAATAGCTATAACTAAAAACAAACTAAAATCTACTTCCAAAACTATTCAGCTTTGATATTAATTAGTTTTTTGGGTTCATTGAGAACATGGTTGTTGTTCAATAATAAAATGAATCCTCAAAAATACAACTTGCCTAATAATTCTGCACTCCCTGTAAAATAAACCCTAAGATAGCTACAATGTAATTAATAATTACATTATAGCTATGTTAGGGTTTATATTTATTTTACAGGTAAATTGTTAATTATTTTAACTAGGTATAATAGCTATTAAATAGTTATTACCTATTTAATAGCTACCTAGTTGAAAGAATTACCCAATTACCTGTAAAATAAATCCTAACCTAAGTTACAAATACACCTACACTATCAATAAATTAAATAAACTACAAATATCTATCTAAAAATACAATTACATAAACTAAACTAAATTACAAAAAAAAAAAAAAACTAAATTACAAAAAATAAAAAAAGATTACAAGATTTTTAAGCTAATTACACCTATTCTAAGCCCCCTAATAAAATAATAAAGCCCCCCAAAATAAAAAAATTCCCTACCCTATTCTAAATAAAAAAAAGTTCAAAGCTCTTTTACCTTAACAGCCCTTAAAAGGGCCTTTTGTGGGGGCATGCCCCAAAGATAAATGCTCTTTTGCCTGCAAAAAAAACCACAATACCACCCCCCAACATTACAACCCACCACCCACATACCCCTAATCTAACCCAAACCCCCCTTAAATAAACCTAACACTACCCCCCTGAAGATCTCCCTACCTTGTATTCACCCAGCCGGGCCGAACTCCTCATCCGATCCGAGCGATGTGTTCCAGCAAGCGGCAGTGAAGTCTTCTTCCATCCGGGCGATGTCTTGAAGCAAGCGGCAGAGAGTCTTCTTCCATCCGGGCGATGTCTTGAAGCAAGCGGCAGAGAGTCTTCTTCCATCGGCGATGTCTTCAAGCAAATCGGCATCTTCAATCTTCTTTGTTCGCTCCTCCGCAGCGGAGCATCCATCCGGCACGACGACTTCCCGACGAATGAGGTTCCTTTAAATGACGTCATCCAAGATGGCGTCCGTCGAATTCCAATTGGCTGATAGGATTCTATCAGCCAATCGGAATTAAGGTAGAAAAATCTGATTGGCTGATTGAATCAGCCAATCAGATTCAAGTTCAATCCGATTGGCTGATTGGTTCAGCCAATCGGATTGAACTTGAATAATAATTTTAAAATAGATAGCGGCGGGGTAGGGGCTCACTTTTGGGGGGTAGGTAAGGTAGATAGCGGCGGTGTTAGGGGCTCACTTTAGGGGGTTATAGATTTAATATAGCTGGCGGCGGTTTAGGGGTTAATAACTTTATTAGGTAGCGGCGGGCTCCGGGAGTGGCGGTTTAGGGGTTAATACATATTTTATTGTTAGGCTAGTGAGGGGGGATAGCGGATAGAGGGTTAGACGTGTCGGGCTATGTTAGGGAGGCGTGTTAGACTTGTCGGGCTATGTTAGGGAGGAGTGTTAGACAGTGCGGGTGATTTAGACTTTAGTCAGGTTTTGTAGGCGCCGGCAGTTTCTAACGTGCCGCAAGTCACTGGCGACGCCAGAAATTTGTACTTGCGCAGATTTCTGGACATCGCTGGTTTGTCAGACTTACGGCACGTTAGCATCTGACGGCGACATATATGGGATAGCTCGAGTTGCGAGCTGAAACTGCGGGCGACGCGGGCGACGCGGGCACCGCAAACTACGATCTATATCGGATCGCGCCCGAGTTGCACTGGTGTTACACTGTGCCCTGGCAGGCCCTAAAACGCACACGTGTGAAGGAAACTGACTGCTGTTATTTCACACACAGTCAAATTTCTATTTTTTTTTTTAATGTACACTACTGTTACACCAAATATGAGTTACACTGGTGTGACACTGTGCCCTGGCAGGCCCTGAAATGCACACGCGTGAAGGAAACTGACTGCTATTATTTCACAGTCAAATTTCTAGTTTTTTTTTTATTAATGTACACTACTGTTACACCAGATATGAGTTGCACTGGTGTGACACTGTGCCCTGGCAGGCCCTGAAACGCACACGTGTGAAGGAAACTGACTGCTGTTATTTCACAGTCAAATTTCTAGTTTTTTTTTTAATGTACACTACTGTTACACCAGATATGAGTTGCACTGGTATGACACTGTGCCCTAGCAGGCCCCGAAACGCACACGTGTGAAGGAAACTGACTGCTATTATTTCACATTCAAAAAAGTGTTTTTTTTTTAAAATGTACACTACTGTTACACCAGATATGAGTTGCACTGGTGTGACACTGTGCCCTGGCAAGCCCTGAAACGCACAAGTGTGAAGGAAACTGACTGCTATTATTTCACAGTCAGCAAAGTGTTGTTTTTTTTAAATGTATACTACTGTTACACCAGATATGAGTTGCACTGGTGTGACACTGTGCCCTGGCAGACCCTGAAACGCACACGTGTGAAGGAAACTGACTGCTATTATTTCACAGTCAAAAAAGTGTTGTTTTTTTAAATGTACACTACTGTTACACCAGATATGAGTGGTGGCACTGGGCAAGTGGGCACAGTATACGCTGTGAGCCTGACACACACGCTGGTAGGCAGGCAGGCAACTGCAATTAGATTACACAGGGAAAAAAAAAAAAGCAGACTCATGTTCTAGCCCTAAAAAGGGCTTTTTGGGGTGCTGTCCTTACAGCAGAGATCAGATGAGTCCTTCAGGACTGTAGTGGACACTGAATACACTAGCCTAGCTATCGATTTCCCTATTAAATCAGCAGCAGCTACACTGTCCCTCCTCTCACTAAGAATGCAGCTTCCGAATGAATCTAAAATGTATGCTGTCCAGGAGGTGGGAGGGTCTGGGAGGGAGGGTCTGCTGCTGATTGGCTGGAATGTGTCTGCTGACTGTGAGGTACAGGGTCAAAGTTTACTCAATGATGACGAATAGGGGGCGGACCGAACATCGCATATGTTCTCCCGCTGCGGCAAACGCGAACAAGTTATGTTCGGCGGGAACTATTTGCCGGCGAACTATTCGCAACATCACTATTCCTCATACTGTTCTCCAGATCCTCCAGTTTGTCTTGAAAGTCCTGCAGAAGTTGTTGTTGTGAAGAGACCACCTGTGAGACCCCTTCTACATTTTTCACTATTGCATCTTTTTGGTCCTCTAGTATATCTATTCTGTTGCCTAAATCTGTCAGATCTGACTTTATTTCAGACAGACAGTTGGTTACTGAGGTATGGATTGAATCTATTTTCTCCCATAGTTTCTAGAAATTGTCAGCAATGTCCTTTTTGGAGACCAGAGTCCATAAATCAGCTTTTGTTAGTGGAGTGTTATCCTCTATCTTTTGCATAGATTCCTGGTTTGATTCTTCTTCTGTCTCCATATCTTTGTTGGATTTGCCCGGTTGAGAAGATTTGAAAAAGGAAGACATGGTAGACGTCTTTGCTGATTTATCTCCTTTTCCCACCCTTCTAGTGGCCATTTTTCAGTACATATATCTCCACAGCCCCTTTCCTTAGCCTGCAGTGGACCTCGTTTGTGTTTTGTTCTTTGTTCAAAGAATATGTGCGTGCTGAAGTCTCTGTGACTAGTATAGCTTACAATTGCCGCAGGCCTCTAAGGTATCTTCTACTTTCTGACTCTGATGATATGGGTGGCAGTTTTAGAGTACACCAATGAGCAGCTTTATCTCATTTTAGAGTTGAGATGAGTGTTATGTTTTTAGCTTATGTATTGCCTCAAGTACAAAGCTAGACAGGCACCCTCATAATCTCCTCTGATGCTTACATATTAACTTTGCTTGGTAGGGGTATTGTCAGTACAGTCTCTGGGTTGCAGAAATGTGAGATGGGCAGAAGTGGAGTTTGGCTGTAGTTCACTGCAGTGACTGTTGTTTTTTCTGTTTTACTGCAACTTTCACGTTGTCTTCAATTTAGCTTAACTGTATGACTGGAACTTGTTTATGCCTTATAGGTCCCCTTGTGGGGGTCTATCTAGCTCTTAGATATGGATTAGCTGTGGTATCTTTGCGGTTTAGGGCTAAGCCTCCTTAATTATTTGTGGCAACCTTTGGGTACCTCTATATACAGTACGTTCAATTATGGTGCCTGCAGTATACTCTCCTTGTCTCCCTTGCTTGTGGCTCAGCTCTATTACTCTTTCCTGTAGTATATTTCCTACTTTGTCACCTTAAAAACAAAAAAAGCCCCAGTGAGAGGTGTTCGTAGTAGTGAGTATATGTGGGACCCCCAGTACTGTGGCTTGCCCTTGTGTGCAGTAAGTTAATCTTATTTTCAGTGAGGTTTGGAGCCCACCACCAGCCCTGTGCATGCAACTATGCAGCTCTACACACTTACTTTTTGAATCCAAGATGGAGACTCCCCATAACCTCTGTGACAGTCTTTCTGTACGGCTGTGGCTTGAACTCTGTAATCTGCACCACTCTGCTGCATGGCACCTGTTACCTTCCTCTGGTCCTGATCCTCGGATCCAGCCTCATAGATGAGCGCCTGAGGTGATGATCTCTGCCATGGAGTTTCCTCTTTCTGATAACCATTATTTTTAGGAACTGACAGGTAAGCTCCCGCCTTTGCAGATGTCCACCTCACTTAACCCACTAACCTGCAGGGGGCTGATCTATGTGTCTGGGCTAAAGTGACAGTCCGCTGGCTACAACCAGAGGCCGAAGTTTAGGCTTTTCTCTCTTGGGGGGCCTGACGTAGGCCACAACTTTCTCCCCGGTGTTGCCTTTCTGAATAGCCCTTTGTCGCTGTTCTACAATGTCGCTGTTGTCTGCAGGCTGCAGTTGGAACAGTTTTTGTGGGATGATCTTACAAAGCTGCATTATTTAAATAGTATATGTTGCTTAAAGGGACACTAAACCCAAATGTTTTCTTTCATGATTCAGATAGAGCATGCAATTTTAAGCAACTTTCTAATTTACTCCTATTATCAAATTTTATTCGTTCTCTTGCTATCTTTATTTAAAAAGCAGGAATGTGATACATAGGAGCCGGCCCATTGTTGGTTGAGAACCTGGGTTATGCTTGCTTATTGGTGGGTAAATGTAAGCCTCCAATGAGCAAGTGCTATCCATGGTGCTGAACCTAAAATGGGCTGACTGTTAAGATTTACATTCCTGCTTTTAAAATAAAGATAGCAAGAGAATAAAGAAAAATTGATAATAGGAGTAAATTAGAATGTTGCATAAAATTTCATACTCTTTATGAATCATGAATGAAAAAAATTGGGTTCAGTGTCCCTTTAAGTTACACTTTTAAGAGGAGTTCTTGCTAAACACATCTGTCTTCCACAGCAGTTAGCTCCGCCCCCAAATCATTACAATTTAAAGGGACATGAAATCTATTTTTTTCAATTATGATTAAGAAAGAGCATGCTATTTTTAACAACTTTCTAATTTACTTCTATAAAAGGGACACTGAAGCCAATTTTTGTGTGAATCAAATAGAGCATGCAATTTTAAGCAACTTTCTAATTTACCCCTATTATAATTTTTTCTTAATTCTTTTGGTATCTTTATTTGAAAAGCAAGAATGTATGTTTAGAAGCCGGCCCATTTCTGGTGAACAACCTGGGTTGTTCTTGCTGATTGGTGGATAAATTCACCCACCAGTAAGTGCTGTCCAGGGTCTGAACCCTAGCTTAGATGCCTTCTTTTTCAAATAAAGATAACAAGATAATGAAGAAAAATTGATACTAGGAGTAAATTAACTAATTTGCTTCATTCTCTTGATATCCTTTGCTGAAAAGCATATATAGATAGGCTAAATAGCTGCTGATTAGTGGCTGCACATAGATGCCTGGTGTGACTGACTCAACCATGTGCATTGGTATTTCTTCAACAAAGGATATCCAAAGAATGACACAAATTATATAACAGAAGTTATTTGAAATGCTATTTAAAATTGTATTTTCTATCTGAATCATGAAAGAAAATTGTTGGATTAATTGTTCTTTTAACTTTAAATTTTACATGGAGTGGTTTATATTAAAGGGACATTAAACCCCAAAAAAGTCTTTCATGATTCAGATAGATAATACAATTTTAAACAACGTTCTATTTTACTTCTATTATCTAATTTGATTAATTCTCTTTATATTCTTTCCTGAAAAGCATATCTAGATAGGCTCAGTAGTTGCGGATTGGTGGCTGCACATAGATGCCTTGTGTGATTTGCTGACCCATGTGCATTGTTATTTCTTAAACAAAGGCTATCTAAAGTATAAAGCAAATTAGATAAAATAAATAAATTGGAATGTTGTTTAAGACTGTATTCTCTGTCTGAATCATGAAATAACTTTTTTGGGTTTAATGTCCCTTTAAGGTCTTTAAATATATTTGGGAATTTAGTGATTAATTATTATATAAAGCCGCAATCATACTTCATATCATATCTAATGCAAATAATTATCTTCTAAATTTTGTCATTTGAAATAGCTACCATTGCTAATTGAAACAGCAGGACTGGTAATAGAAACATGTAAACAAGAATGTAAATGTAAACATCATATGCCTGATGAAACAGCACTACAGCTGAGAAACGCATTGCATGTTAATAGGAGGGATATGTTTGCCCTATCCTGTTGTTCTAGTTTTTAAAAATTCTTTTTAATAAATCTTATCTTTTTGCATCTGAGTTTGGAACTGCTACTGATCATTTCTACTAATCACACCGCCTCTATCCCCACTACATTTATTGGGACTGTCTTTGCTTAATGTGGGAGCTTTGGATACCACCAGCATTTCCTGCCTGACATTTGAAGCAGCTGACCTGGGCAGTCTGCCTTTCCAGTCCTAGAAGGGTGTTCCTGAATTGTCCCTGGAGACACGCTGGAAGTATCAGCAAGCTGGGTTGCTGTTGAGTACCCAGTACCCAGTAATAGCACTGTCTGAGTGCTCCTGCAGAATGTGAGTACCCTGTTGTGGGCTTGTCTATATCTCACTTACCTGTTTTATTGGTACACACAAAGCACCTCTTGTTTGTTCTTTTTTTCTCTGCTTAAACAAGAAGATGTAGAAGAAATCACATTTACAGTGGGGGTGTAAAAAGAGGGTCTACACCATAAATTTCTTCTCTCTAAGGGCCTGATGATATAAAGCTCTTTGCACAGACGAGATTAAATAAAATGATCCTCCCTCCTGCAAATTGATTGCTATTTTTAGATACTGCAGGTCACCTAAATCATGCATGAAATCACAATACAAAGTTATATGATTTCATGTATGATTTAGGTGACCTGCAGTATCTAAAAATAGCAATCCATTCGCCGGAGGGAGGATAGTTTTATTTAATCTCGTCTGTGCAAAGAGCTTTATATCATCATGTTGTAGACCCTCTTTTTACACCCCCACTGTACAGGGAATGACACATAGAAAGTTTATAGTTGCAATATTGTTGTAGATATGTGAATTATATTGTCATCAATCAAATGTGGATCGAAGCATAACAAAAGAAAATATGTGATCGGAGTCACATAAATCCCACAACATCATAATGCAGAGAAAAGCAGAAACTCAATGTCAGATTACTATATCTGGGATAAGTTATCAGATCTACATGAACTACTTAATCTGTACCCTATCCGGGAGTGGAAAACAAAAAAAGCTAAAACTATTGAAAATTGAAGTTAATGGACACCCATAATATGGAGGCTGAGAGGAAAGAATAAAGGTGGGACAACAGAGCTATGACATAATAATTCATTATTCCCAATAATTTATGAGGTCATACCTAGAGTTGAGACCCTCTGGAATTCGGGTTTTTAACCTAAATATCCTCCCTGTTGGCCAGCAACTGACCAAGGTCCCCATCTCATTTTGGTCTGCATACCTTCTCAATGATACACCAACTAAATGTATTTAAATTTTTCTGATAAAATAAAGCAGTTTT
Source organism: Bombina bombina (assembly GCF_027579735.1). Classification (NCBI taxonomy): domain Eukaryota; kingdom Metazoa; phylum Chordata; class Amphibia; order Anura; family Bombinatoridae; genus Bombina; species Bombina bombina. The sequence goes on from NC_069502.1 coordinate 594,988,474, forward strand.
GTGCTAGAGGAGGGGGGGGGGGGTAGATGATCTACCTGTATTAATCATAGAGAAATGTTCTCTCATACGGGAATTAACATCCTGTGTCGTGAGTCCCACATATTGGAGTCTACATTGGGTACAGTTTATAAATAAATGACATACAGTGGGGCAAAAACGTATTTAGTCAGCCACCAATTGTGCAAGTTCTCCCACTTAAGAAGATGAGAGAGGCCTGTAATTTTCATCATAGGTATACCTCAACTATGAGAGACAAAATGTGGAAACAAATCCAGACAATTACATTGTCTGATTTGGAAATAATTTATTTGCATATTATGGTGGAAAATAAGTATTTGGTCACCTACAAACAAGCAAGATTTCTGGCTCTCACAGGCCTGTATCTTCTTCTTTAAGAGGCTCCTCTGTCCTCCACTCATTACCTGTAATGGCACCTGTTTGAAATTGTTATCAGTATAAAAGACACCTGTCCACAACCTCAAACAGTCACACTCCAAACTCCACTATGGTGAAGACCAAAGAGCTGTCGAAGGACACCAGAAACAAAATTGTAGACCTACACCAGGCTGGGAAGACTGAATCTGCAATAGGCAAGCAGCTTGGTGTGAAGAAATCAACTGTGGGAGCAATAATTAGAAAATGGAAGACATACAAGACCACTGATAATCTCCCTTGATCTGGGGCTCCACGCAAAATCTCACCCGTGGGTTCAAAATGATCACAAGAACAGTGAGCAAACATTCCAGAACCACACGGGGGGAGCTAGTGAATGACCTGCAGAGAGCTTGGACCAACGTAACAAAGGCTACCATCAGTAACACACTACGCCACCAGGGACTCAGATCCTGCTTAAGCCAGTACATGTCCAAGCCCGTCTGAAGTATGCTAGAGAGCATTTGGATGATCCAGAAGTGGATTGGGAGAATGTCATATGGTCAGATGAAACCAAAGTAGAACTGTTTGGTAGAAACACAACTCACCGTGTTTGGAGGAGAGAGAATGCTGAGTTGCAACCAAAGAACACCATACCTACTGTGAAGCATGGGGGTGGCAACATCATGCTTTGGGGCTGTTTCTCTGCAAAGGGAACAGGATGACTGATCCGTGTACATGAAAGAATGAATGGGGCCATATATCATGAGATTTTGAGTGCAAACCTCCTTCCATCAGCAAGGGCATTGAAGATGAAACGTGGCTGGGTCTTTCAGCATGACAATGATCCCAAACACACTGCCCGGGCAATGAAGGAGTGGCTTCGTAAGAAGCATTTCAAGGTCCTGGAGCGGCCTAGCCAGTCTCCAGATCTCAACCTCATAGAAAACCTTTGGAGGGAGTTGAAAGTCTGTGTTGCCCAGCGACAGCCCCAAAACATCACTGCTCTAGAGGAGATCTGCATGCAGGAATGGGCCAACATACCAGCAACAGTGTGTGACAACCTTGTAAAGACTTACAGAAAACGTTTGACCCCTGTCATTGCCAACAAAGGATATATAACAAAGTATTGAGATGAATTTTTGATATTGACCAAATACTTATTTTCCACCATAATTTGACAATACATTCTTTCCAAATCAGACAATGTGATTGTTTGGATTTGTTTCCACATTTTGTCTCTCATAGTTGAGGTATACCTATGATGAAAATTACAGGCCTCTCTCATCTTCTTAAGTGAGAGAACACTTTTTTGCTCCACTGTATGTATTAGTACAAATCAAACAATGTTTTATATTAAATGACTCCCCTGTAATGAAAGAGGAGAATGTTTTGGTTATCCTGACATGTTCACAGGGTTTGCATTTTCTATGCCTACATTTGTACATACCTACACTAGTTAACCATGAACTGGAGGCTTGGGTGTCTTCTTTCAGTTGTGTAGGTGCTAAGATATTACCTAATGTAGCACATCTCCTTGAAGAGCATCTTAGACCTCCCTCAACTAAGTCAGTTAGTTTCTCATTTGCAGCTAGCAATGGAAAATGTTTCTGTATAATCTTAGTAACCTGTGTGAACTGAGCACTGTACTCAGTCACAAAGGTTATCACCTTGTCTCTAGATGATATCTTAGGGGTTGATTTATGAAGCAGTGGATGCTGCTTCTGACCCACTCTGCTTCAGTTCCGCCTGAAGCGGAAGTTAAGAAGCAGCGGTCCTAACACCACTGCTCCTTAACTCATCCGCCACCTCTGAGGTGGCAGACAGCAATCAGCCCAATTGAATATGATAATCGGGTTGATTGACACCCCCTGCTAGCAGCCGATTGTTTGCGAATCTGCAGAAGATGGTATTGCACCAGCAGTTCACAAAAATTGCTGGTGCAATGATAAATGCTGAGAGCATATGCTGTTGGCATTTATCGATGTGAGGCGGACATGATTCGCTATAGCGGATCATGTCTGTCCACACCATGATAAATTTACCCCTTAGAGTCCTGTAAAAAATGTTCTCTTGGTAATGTGTCTACCTCTCTCCTTGCTCTGTTAATGTCCCTAGGTGAATAATGTCTTTCCCTTTGTCTCATAGCTAAAAGGTCAGCTTCATGCAAATAATCAACATTTCTAGAGCAATTCCTTTTTAAACAGGTAAATTGGCCACCACGTATGGAGTATGTTTGTGGTGGCAGCTTGTTGAATGAAGCAACGTGTTCCCTAAGATTGGTTTTCTAAACACATTTGATACAGCTTTACTGCCCTCTTCACCAATTAGGACCAAATCCAAGTAGTTAATCAGTGTAGGATGGTATTCGAATGTAAATTTTAAACCCACTTGGTTAACATTTAACCAATCCACAAACTTGTGTATTAGGTTCTCTGGTCCATCCCACACAAACAACAAATCATCAATGTATCTTCTGAAGACTTGTATGTATTGTCTAAAGGGGTTTCTATCTTCAAAGATGTGGGAAAATTCCCACCAGCCTAAGAACAGGTTGGCGTAGGATGGGGCGAATTTGGCTCCTATCGCAGTCCCACATCTCTGGAGAAAGAACACCCCCTGAAATTGGAAGTAATTGTGAGTAAGTAAAAATATAATGACTCTTAAGATAAAAGCCTGAAAATCCTCTGTATAATCGGTGTAATTATTTAGGAAAAAGCAGACAGCTTCTATGCCTTTATCGTGTGGTATCTTGGAATATAGAGACACCACGTCCACTATTAACCAAAAAATTTGTTTTCTCCAAGTAAGATTTTTTTGTAATGTTAAGTACATGTTTCGTATACCTAACATATGCAGGGAGAGAAGTAATTAGGGGTTAGAGCAGAGAATCCAGAAAATGTGATACATTTGCCAACAAGGAATCCACTCCACTCACAATAGGCCATCCCTGTACATTTGTGATGGACTTGTGGACCTTAGGAAGATGATGGGACAGGGGTATCTTGAGATTAACAACATTTAAATATTGTGCCGTGTTATTGTCAAGAAAGCCCTGTTACAATCCATTATCCAGATCTGCTGAAGTTCATCTTTAAGAAAAGCAGTAAGATCCTTTTTAAGGATAAGATAATCTCTCTTATTAGACTATTGTCTCAACGCTTCATTAATGTATTGAGTCTTAGCTATCACTACTATAGTTCCGCCCTTGTCTGCGGGCCTAATTACTAGTTTTGGATTATCTTGTAAGGACTTAAGCGCTGCCTTCTCTTGTATAGTTAGGTTATATTTAGTTTTACCTAAATTCTCCCTGAGGGCTACCAAGTCTGTCTCCACCCTTTGATAGAAAGTCTCTATTACAGTACCTCTGCTCTGGATAGGATAGAATTGTGACTTATCTTTGAAGGAGTTGCCACTGCCAACCGTACCTGTAATGCCTTCTGTTTCCATCTGCAATTCCTGTAATGGGACCAAGTCACATGATTCTCCAAAGGAATAGACATCAGGTAACCTGGCTTGAGAAACACCCCCACAGTCTGGTTCAACATGACTACCCCCTTCAGTGCCCTGAAAATGTTTTTTAAAGGGACATTATACACTAATTTTTTCTTTGCATAAATGTTTTGTAGATGAGCTATTTATATAGCCCATAAAATTTTTTTTTTTAAAATAACATTGCTCTGATTTTCAGACTCCTAACCAAACCCCAAAGTTTTAGTAGAATACCGTCAGATACCTACTCCAGCTTGCTCCTGTTTGTGTAAAGGGTCTTTTCATATGCAAAAGAAGGGGGAGGGGGGAGTGTCTTATTTCCCACTTGCAGTGGGCTTTCCAACTACCTTTTCAACAGAGCTAAACTGATCGCTTCAAAGTAAGTTTTTAAACAGTTTTATACTGTTTTTTTATATCAGTATCTGTGCATCTTATTATATATATATATATATATATATATATATATATATATATACACACTGTCAGAAAAAATGTGCAAAAATTGTGCCTTTAGGCGTACAATAGCTTGTCACTGGGGCAGTACACTCAAAGGTACACCTGCTGTACCCTTTAAAATGGGTACAAATTGGTACCCTTGCAGATTGTACCTTTCAAAGGCAAATATGTACCTTTGGTGGCTAGATTGGTACCATATTGTACCCTTAACAAATTGTGCAAATCTGGTCTTTTAAGGGTACTGCCCCAGTGACCAGCCCTTTGTACCTCATGATGGTAAATTTGTACTCAACACAGCATATTACAAATGTTGCTCCTTTCAATTTTTTATATAACATTCAAATATGCATTAATTTAATGTGTAATTTTTCAGGCAGTATTATAATAGCCACACTGCAGCTTTTAAAAAAGTTTGTATACTTAACTTTAACTGTAGCCATTCCAAAGACTGCTACAGAACCACCTGATTGAGCCAGGCTAAACAACCAGTTCCAAAAAGAGCTACTCCATGTGTTTTGTATCACTCTGTACTAGACTCTAAAAATACCCCATTTTATTTAGGGTGACATGCCACATAAATAAAAATACCCCATTTAATTTAGGGTGACATGCCACATAAATATATAAAAAACATATAGAAAACAACATAATAATAAAATATAACTCTAACGAAAAGAAGGGGGATTCGGGGGGGAGGGATAAACGATAAAACTCACAACCATACATTGAATTGTCACTCTATGCAAAATATATGCAAATGAGTATATTTCCCCAGTACACATTTTGGTGATGAATCTTCTACCAATAGATGGAGCTGTGTTACACATGTCAAGGAACTTTCAACCAACAGATGGCGCTATGGCGTGTTACACAATGTCCATGTATGTGACTGGGGAACGGTTACAATTTTATTTTATTTTTTTTAAAACTGGTTCTTAAACATCTCTTGTTTATTTTATAGAGTTTAAAACATTTTTTTTTCTGTGTAATTTTAGTTAATACGTTTACTTTATGTTTAAGAGTTAAAGGGACACTGAACCCAATTTTTTTTCTTTCGTGATTCATATAGAGCATGCAATTTTAAGCAACTTTCTAATTTACTCCTATTATCAATTTTTCTTTGTTCACTTGCTATCTTTATTTGAAAAAGATTGCATCTAAGCTTCTTTTTTGGTTGAGTACTCTGGACAGCACTTTTTTATTGGTGGATTAATTTATCAACCAATCAACAAGAATAACCCAGGTTATTCACCAAAATTGGGCCGGCATCTAAACTTACATTCTTGCATTTCAAATAAAGATACCAAGAGAATGAAGAAAATTTGATAATAGGAGTAAATTAGAAAGTGGCTTAAAATTGCATGCTATATCTGAATCACGAAAGAAAAAAAAATGGGTTCAGTGTCCCTTTAACATCTTGATGCTCTAAATATAAACATTAAAATGTTAAGTGCTTGTTTGCTATTTAGAACCAGCAACACAGTATCATTGAATATATGGGTTATTAAAGGGACAGTCTAGTCAGAATGAAACTTTCATGATTCAGCTAGGGCATGAAAATTTAAACAACTTTCCAAATGACTTTTATCACTAAATTTGCTTTGTTCCCTTGGTGGTATTTTTCAAAAGCTAAACCTAGGTAGGCTCAAACTGATTTCTAAACCATTAAAAACTGCCTTTTAGCTCAGAGCATTTTGAAAGTTTTTCACAGTTAGATAGTACTAGTTCATGTGTGTCATATAGATAACAATATGCTCACTTCCATGTAGTTATTTAGGAGTCTGCAATGATTGGCTAAACTGCATGCCTGTCGAAAGCACTGAGATAAGGGGCAGTCTGCAGAGGCTTAGATACAAGGTAATCACAGAGGTAAAACATATAATATAACTTTGTTGGTTATGCAAAACTGGGGAATGGGTAATAAAGGGATTATCCATCTTTTTAAACAATAACAATTCTGGTGTAGACTGTCCCTTTAAGTATTTATTTTTGCTTTGCCCACTTCTTGCATATTACCAACAACAATTGAACACAATTATTTTGCTGTACAACATGTATGTTGCATTCATTTTGGGTGACTGACAGTTATGTGAATATGAATAATTGAGCTGTACAAATGATATGGACCTGCAGGGTTTGGCAGCCTTGAACCACCCATCCCCCTCAACATTTTAGTCACACAAGGGATTGTACCTTTTTGGGGGGATTAAATGGTACAGACATGGACCCTTTGACAGTTGGAAACATATTTGTATCTTATTACTGCTAAATGGTACATATTAGTTCCATAAGGCAACCACAGCAGTTATACCCTAAGTGTTCACAAACGTACCCCAACGTACCCTTTTTTCTGACAGTGTATATATATATATATATATATATATATATATATATATATATATATATATATAGAGAGAGAGAGAGAGAGGCGTGAAGAATGTAATGTTAAATATTTCTATAAAAGTTACAGTAAAATACATAACAATATGTAAAAACGAATAATGATTTTTCATGTTTTAAGGTATTTAAGTGGAAAGGGCCCCAAAATGTATATATATGCGTCAATGGCCTCTAGTTATCAACCTGTCTACTTACCTGCATTCGCCGGCCCCAATACGCTCGCCTAACATCGCCGCCGCGGACCTGAATACGTTCGCCAAATTTATAAAGAAAGCTGTCAAAAAGCCGCGCACCAAGTATGGTGCGATGAGCAGCGGACTGTTGTTAACTGACAGTCATCAATCTCGCTGCTCATCGGCTTATTCGCAGCTTTCTTGCTAGCCTGTCACTAAGCACCCACACTATACTATACTGCTTTACCCCCTAAACCGCCGACCCCGGAGCCCCCCGCACCTAAATAAAGTTATTAACCCTTAAACCGCCGCTCCTGGACCCCGCCGCAACTATAATAAACTTATTAACCCCTAAACCGCCACTCCTGGACCCCGCCGCAACTATAATAAACGTATTAACCCCTAAACTGCCGCTCCTGGACCCCGCCGCAACTAAAATAAATATATGAACCCCTAAACCGCCACTCCTGGACCCCGCCGCAACTATAATAAATATATGAAACCCTAAACTGCCGCACCCGGACCCGCCGCAACTATAATAAATATATTAACCCCTAAACCGCCGCTCCCGGACCCCGCCGCCACCTACATTATACCTATTAACCCCTAATCTTCCGCCCCCTATACCGCCGTCACCTACATAAAGTTATTAACCCCTATCCTGCCGATCCCGGACCCCACCGCAACTAAATAAAATGTTTAACCCCTAAACCGTCTTTCCCGGAGCACACCGCCACCTACATTACATTTATTAACCCCTAATCTGCCCCCCCTACACTGCCGCCACCTAAATTATATCTATTAACCCTTAAACCTAAGTCTAACCCTAACCCTAACACCCCCCTAACTTAAATATTATTTAAATGAATCTAAATAAATATTCCTATAATTAAATAAATTAATCCTATTTAAAACTAAATACTTAACTATAAAATAAACCCTAAGATAGCTACAATATAACTAATAGTTACATTGTAGCTATTTTAGGGTTTATTTTTATTTTACAGGCAAGTTTGTATTTATTTTAACTAGGTACAATAGCTATTAAATAGTTATTAACTATTTAATAGCTACCTAGTTAAAATAAATACAAATATACCTGTATAATAAAACCTAACCTAAGTTACAATTACAACTAACACTATACTACCATTAAATAAATTAAATTAATTATATACAATTACCTACAATTAAATAAAAATAACTAAAATTAACTAAAGTACAAAAAAAACAACTCTAAATTACAGAAAATAAAAAAAAAAATTACAAGAAGTTTCAACTAATTACACATAATCTAAGCCCGTTATAAAATAAAAAAGCCCCCCAAAATAATAAAATTCCCTACCCTAAACTAAATTACAAATAGCCCTTAAAAGGGCCTTTTGCAGGGCATTGCCCCAAAGTAATCAGCTCTTTTACCTGTAAAAAAAGAAATACACCCCCCCAACATTAAAACCCACTACCCACACACCCAACCTTACTCTAAAACCCACCCAAACCCCCCCCTTAAAAAAAACTAACACTACCCCATTGAAGATCACCCTACCTTGAGCCGTCTTCACCCAGCCGGGCCTAAGTCCTCAACGAATCCGGGCGAAGTGGTCTTCCAGATGGGCAGAAGTCTTCATTCAATCTGGCCAGAAGAGGTCCTCCAGATGGGCAGAAGTCTTCATCCAAGTGGCATCTTCTATCTTCTTCCATTCGGCGAGGAGCAGCACCATCTTGAAGACATCCGACGCGGAGCATCCATCGATCCCGGTGACTAAACGAAGAATGACGGTTCCATTAAATGACGTCATCCAAGATGGCGTCCCTTGAATTCCGATTGGCTGATAGGATTCAGCTGATTGGAACAGCCAATAGAATGCGAGGTCAATCCTATTGGCTGATTGGATCAGCCAATCGGATTAAACTTCAATCCGATTGGCTGATTTCATCAGCCAATCAGAATTTTCCTACATTAATTCCGATTGGCTGATAGAATCCTATCAGCCAATCGGTATTCAAGGGACACCATCATGGATGACGTCATTTAAAGGAACCATCATTCTTCGTTTAGTCGTTGGGATCGATGCAGGAAAGTAGTTGATATATTCTATAAATTTAAATTATCATATTAATATCAACTGTTTCACATTTTAATTTTTTATTTATTTTATTTTATTTTGTGCAGTGTAAACTTATCACAACTAGAAAAGGCAATACAGCCTATTGATACTCTACTTGGTATCTTGTGTGGGGATTTAGAGGACACTCTTTTGTTGCTCAGTTTGACATGAGATACATGTTGAGTAGTTGAATTTAGGATAATATTGTTTGCGCCTCCCCCCCCATATACGGTTGTTCTATTGTTGTAAGTCAGGAGGATATAGCCCAATATTGCTTCACATCTAGCTCGTTGTTGAGATTTAAGTTTGTATCCATTACCGCTCCAAATACGTGACAGTTAGGCTTGCTAATTTTTATCAGCAGAATTCTGACAATACCCTAAATTCCTATATATTGAGTATTGATTATTTTTGTATTCCCGTATTGTAGACTTGTTTAACAGGCAACACAATATATATCAATCATAATAAAGGTGACACCTAAACAGTATAACTAAGAATCATCTCACTATTATCCTGGTAAATTGGATATAACACCAAGGCTGTTCCCTATAAGCCCTTGTATTGATCAATACAATCAACCAAGAATTGACCATATTATTTGGATATTATACTGTACTAGACAAAACTATGCTGCCTATAGTCACTTATTAAACAGCAACTAATATTTCCGTAACTGCCACATTGTATAATCAATGATTCCAGTATTAAAGGATATTTACCTAGAAGCGATGAATAGTCATACATACAAATAGAACCATTATAAGCACATGAGTCATATACTGCATAATATACTTTCATAAAACAGGCACCTATGTACAAAGCCACTAATAAGTATTCTCAGAGTTCAGAACAACTAGAATCTCTTCAGGGATCCTGTTAGGAAATAGTATGTACCACAGATCCTTATTACTAACAAAATAGATATTACTAATAAAAGCTGTACATATGTAAACAGCTCTTTTATCTGACCAGTCTATCACCAATAGAGAACTAGGGTTATTACTGTTCTGTGTGCATTATATTATTCTCTAATGAGTGCAGAGTATAATTTCACCTGATCTAGTTCAGATCTAAGATACTTTTTTGATTGACTCCCTGCAATAATTGTTACTTCATGTACATAAATAATAGGTACACCAGTAGGTGAACTATTTTATTGCTTAGGACCTAATACAAGTAGAATACAAACTGCAAGTTTGTTTTTCATTCTATCGATATTTTTAAGAATGTGTATGTAGATCCTTCTACGCCATTAGTGTACCACTTCATCAGGTGCATAAAATATATATTCACACAGTTTGCTATTATTTTCTCATAGACAATTGTCATACTGACTGACTTATTAAGAGTTTTACAGTTTTCATGTGTTTTTAAATGTGTTTGTGTGTTTTTTGACATATGCTGTTAATAAAAGTTATATTTTAATTCTGCACTAGCACTCGCCTTCTGGAATAGTAGAATTTATGTCAAGGGAGACAGAAGTGCTACTAAGTACAAACCTTTTTGCGTTTAGGAGATTTTGCCCTTTTTCTCCTCAACATTTTTTTGCAAGTTCTGGTGAACTGCTTGTGCAATGCCGCCCCCTGCAGATTCGCAGCCAATCGGACACTAGTTAGTGGTGTCAATCAACCTAATTGTATGTGATTGGGCGGATTGCTGTCCCCCCTCTGAGCAGGCAGACGAGTTAAGGTGGAGCGGTCTTAAGACTGCTGCTTGTTAACTCCTGTTTGCGGCGAGCCTGAAGGTTTGCACAGAAACAGCTGCATCAAGTTCCATTTGGAGCTTGATGAATCAGCCCCTAGGTCTATAGTAGTGCAATTTATGTGAGAGCAATTTTTTTTGTGCTTTAGCTGAACCATTTACTTTCAACTTTTACACATGCACTAGTTAGCGTGGTCACTGTATTGCTTATCTCATCACCTGCTAACTTATCTCATCCCATGCTAACAATAGTGCGCCACTAGCACAAACTAATTAGAGAGTTTACAATAAATATTGTGATACATAAAATAAACTGTATGATATGCAACACGTAAATGACCTAATGTAACTGTGTATTAACGTAAGCTATCAACAAACAACCTAATGTGTTTGAACAATAAATTATTGTATATTTTTACAGAGTATGAAATTCACTGTAACTTATTAACCATGCCAGCACTGCAGCAAATACATTTATAATTAAAAAGAAAATTATAAATTAATACTGACGTAAATATATATTAAATTACTGCATGTTTTAGAAATTGTAAAGTACAATTATATTTTTGAAATAAATCCAGCTCTTTAGACATATGGACATTTTGCCTAGCTGTATAATAACCTTAAACAACTTCCTCTGCTTTAGCAATATACTTATTAAAATGTATACGTAAATGCCATCTCACTTTTATGAGTATGTATTGAAAACATTTGCAACACATTATACAAAATTAGCCTTAACATTTAAAGCAAACATTTATTTAAAATAGTTTAAATAAACTCAAGTAAATCAATAGCCATTTTTTAAATTTTTTTTTTTTTTTTTACCAATTGGAAAATATTAAACATCTGAATCATTTTAATGAAATTTTGCATAGTCTGAAGCATTTCTTACAATTTTCTCCTGGCTAACAGCATAGACATCTTTCTTACCTAGACCTAAAGCAATTGTATAGTTTACCCTAAGCTTCTGTTGCTGAACCCACAAAGGCAAACTAATCATGGTAACCAGGAAAAGACTTTGTAAAACTAAGTGCAAGTGACCTGCAGATAATACAGCAGTATGATGTGTGTGCATGTAGCCTCTCTTGTCTGAGCGCTGATTGTATGAGACTAGATTACATCATGCAAGAGTGAAGCACCTGGCTTACTCCTGTATAGGTGGCAGGATTATTGCACATTAAAAGTTATAACTGGATCACTTATAACTTTCAGAGGAAGCATTTTTTTTCCTTTCAAAGTATATTTCAGAAATGTTTCTTATCAAATACTAATACCTTGTAAAATACTCTGCAGCACTTCAAGTGTATTTGTGTATTTTGAGGGACACTGTTGCTGTTATAAAGATTTTTTATTCCTACAATATGGTATATAGAGAAAAAAATGTTCACACTTCCGGAGAACCGAAGAGGTAGTTCAGTTTCTTCGTTTTAGGCAGCAGATATAATAGTAGCTAGCAATAATAATAGTATTATTCATAATGCAGTCATGGACTATAACATTTCAGCAGTCATACGTTACTTTCTATTATGAAATTAGGATTTTTACATTGTACTTTCTGTACAATTTTTAAGATGGTTATTTTATTGTAAAGTAAGTGTCTCATCATCACATACAGCTCTCAAGGTAAAATTTGCCTTTCAAAAACCATGTGAATGACCTTGTGGTACTGGCAAATCTTTTTAAATAATGTAAACTCAGCTGATAGCTTAAGAGAATTGGGCCCTGAGTCTGGTATCCTGACTCTCTCTCCCTGGGCATGGTGATCTAAAGATCTCTGCTCAGGCAAGATTATCTAAGAGCTCTTGTCAGTGCTATGAAGTCCCTCAAATTTTACCTTGAGAGATGTTTATCTTCCTATGCAAGGTTATGTTTGTGAAGTAGATACTTATACATTAGAATATAATAACAATTTCTTTAGTAAAAACTTACAAAAAAAATACTTCTCATTAAAAAATAGAAACTTGATATATGCTGTATAATTCAATTACATGCAGAGTATGATTCTTAGATGGATAGCAAAAATCCTCTGGCATCATGGTACTCATCATGGGATAGCCCAAATGGACTTGCATATCACTATTTATACGTAGCATAACTGGTTCTAGTGAAGGGATATAGTATTTATTGGTAACCTCTTAAATAAACTGAAAGAACGTCATTAAAAGAAAAATCTATATCTCACTATTTTCAGGCCCTTTGATCTCAATTACTGCTAAATAAGTTATTCATTATAACCTTTCAATAGAAACAAAACTAGAGTTATCATCTTCATTGTAATTTACTTCCCAGTAGGTAAGCAATATTATTTTACTTCAGCAAACTAAAACTTAAAGGGACATGAAACCCACATTTTTGCTTTCATGATTTAGAAAGAGCATACAATTTTAAACACATTTCTTGTTTACTTCTATTATTATCTAATGTGCTTCATTCTCATGATATTATTTGCTGAAAAGCATATCTAGATAGGCTCAGTAGCTGCTGATTGGTGGCTACACATAGATGCCTCGTGTGATTGCCTCACCCATGTACATTGCTAATTCTTCCACAAAGGATATCTAAAGAATGAAACAAATTAGATAATAGAAGTAAATTGGAATGTTGTTTAAAATTGTATTCTCTACCTTGATCATGAAATAATTTTTTGGGGTTTAGTGTCCCTTTAAATGCTGAGTTTTTTAGTTAACATCTCAATAAAAAGTATATCCCCTCTGAGGGGCCCTAGGAGGGAAATCGCTTTTACTTAAGCTTTTGATGTGGAACATTCCCATGGGGGCTCCATAGAACGTGTTAAAGGCATAGGAGAGAACAGGGACCAAGTTGTCCTGCAGCAGTAGGCCTGTATTGCAGGGGCCGTTTGAACTTTACGATTGAAATCTTGGGACTACACTGACTCTCCCTTATGATAATGTTGAGCTAATTTTCACATCTACATATGTATTGTGTTTGACTGGAATTTGTATTGCATATTTAAATACCAAATAAAACAAAAATGATTTAATCATAAATGCTGAGTTTTTAATTAATTATTAAGAAATAAAAAATATTTTGCGTTCATTAATATTAGGTCATTTTAAAGTTAAATCCAAAAGGCTAATTCATGTTGTTAAACAATATATACTTCAATTATTAACCACTAAAGTGCTAACATAGGAACTAAGTTCCTGGGCATGCCCCCCAGTCTTGATTTTGTCAAAAGAGGAAAGCTGCAGGATGCCTTATAAGGTAGGACGTTCCATGCAGTTCTTCAGCGTTAAAGCCCAGCGATGTTAGGACCGCAAGGAACATCCTAATAGCGTGAAGGGGTTAATTAATTATAAATAAGTATAATGGTAATACTTACATGTGACAGACCCAATCAAAAAATGACAAGAGCATAGACTTTTTCAGCTCTTTAAGAGGCAAAAACTTGCAGATGCACTTAAGCTTTCTGTTTCATTTAGGGGGCAGAGGCAGATGTCTGTAAAAGAGCCCCTATCTCCCATAGTTTATGCTGGGGGGACAAGCTACTCCTCATATAAAAGGGAAGGCTCCCCTGTTTTAAATGAGGGGGTCTCTTGTGTCTTTAAAATGTGTTTTAGCTCCCCTGCCCTTCAGGTTAAACAGCAATTTTAGGCGCAAGTTATTGCCACTTTAAGGGTGACGATTTGCATCTTACAGGAATATTTAACATGCAACCCCTCATTTGAAAAGAAATAATTTTAGGTAGTGTACCTGTGGGTTACCTTGTAGGACCCTCATGATGATGACACATGGTCATCATAGGCACTAGGGAATGGATGTGCAGGATGACCATGGATTGTCATGAAATCCAAGGGGTTAAGTGTAGGGATGGGCAAATGTTTCTAAAAATTCAAAATTTAAAACGAATTTTGATACATTTGTTTGTTTGAATCGAATTTCGTATGTTTTTTATAACATTCTAACATTCTATTTTTGAATTTTTGTTTTCGAATTTTTCAATAAAATTCGAAAATATTCGTTCGAATAATAGAATGTTTAGCTATGTATTCATTCAATTTCGAAATGTAATATTCGAATTTGAATGTAACATTCAAATTTGAAATAGTATTTCTAGTCTACAACTGTGTTTAATAAATGTAATATTCAAATTTGAATGCTACATTCAAATTCGAATGTCACATTCAAATTTTAAATAGTATTTCTAGTCTAATACTGTGTTTTAAATGTGATATTCGATTCGAATGTGATATTCGATTCCAATGTGACATTCAAATTCAAAATAGTATTTCTAGTCTAATACTGTGTTTTATAAATGTAATATTCGAATTCAAATGTGACATTCGATTCGAATGTGACATTCGAAATAGTGTTTCTAGTCTACAATTGTGCTTTATAAATGTAATATTCGAATTCGAATGTGATATTTGAATGTAACATTTGAATTTGAATGTGACATTCGAATTCGAATGTGACATTCGAAAACTGTAAATAACATTCGAAAATCAAATTTTTAAGAATATTCGTTCTTATCAACATTCTATTATGTAAATCAAATTTCTACAATAACATTCATTCTAACATTCGAATTTGGATATAAACACATTCGCCCATCCCTAGTTAAGTGCTTGTATCTTCAAATGATTGACCTTTTCTACTATATATTTTAAAAAATTTCTTCATAAACCACAGCTTAATGAAAGCTATCTATTAAGCAAATATGACAATATTCTCTGTTATGTTTAATCTCCTTTCCAGAGGATTTTCATTATTTATTCATTTGAGTCGGAGTCACACCATAGTATCCAGATTAGTTGAATTCTCTCTGAGTCTAGAGTGCTTGCCACATTATGGTTTATTTTCTGAATTCACAATTAACCACAGGTGTTGCTGTTAAAATATTACAATTTTACAGTGTTCTGGGTGGTTTATTGAGTTATTCTGTCTTTGTTTTGGTAGTTTTCCACCTCTTCAGCTTATGTAGCCAATATGGGTGGTGTACCTAATATTTTTACTATGGATCTTTTATTATTGATCATATTTAATTTTTATTAGGCGTTTAAGCAACCAATTTCCCACACTAAGTTACTTTTTAGAGACAATTTATCTATGTGTTGTGTTAAGAGGCATAGGGAGTCTACAAATCCCAGGAGACTTTGCTACTCTGAAATTAGAAGTGAGGCTCACTGCCCCTGTCTACCTTCAAACAAGTGCTGCAGATATATCAAGTAGCAACACATCACTACAGGTGGAGTTATTAACAGAAGAAGAGTTTTCCCTCACAACAATTGATGAGTAAATAGTATGTTTATATATAATTACTTACACTTGCAATACAGAAAAACTTCAGTGTATTTGAGCATAGCAGTTTAGTTTGATTCACACTGACTTGTACAAATTACATAGCTTTGCTCAGTTTTAAGTGCATTTGTGTATTTTTAGGGAGACTGTTGCTGTAGAATGGGTCAGTTTTAATAGTTGTATTCTAATCAATAATAATAAAAAAAAAACATTTAAAATAATAATTTCCAGGTTTTTGGACTTTTCCAGCATAATAATCTTTACCTTTCAAAGTTTTTTTTTTTGTTTGCTAGTTATGAGCAGTATACTGTATTTTGGGCATTCTTTAGTGTAATTATATTTTCCAATTTTGTTGTTTCCACAATTTAATATTTTTTTTTAATATATTTTATTGAGGTTTAGGTATTGGTATACAATCAATGTATTACAGCAGAGCACAATTACATTTCAAAATGTTTTTAAGCTAAAGCTGCTGTCAATAGTGAAGAAAGATAATTTCCCTCAGCAATCATAAAAGGCCACATTTGGACCTTATCTTTACTATAAAAAACACTATAGGGAAATGAAAACTTTTTTAAATTATATTATATCTAAACCACAAACTAGTTTCTCAAATTACAATAATATATCCAAAGATCGTCCAACATAACTATAAATTGATTAACGTATAAGTCCCTTATTTACTAGTTATGATGAAAATGTAAAGTACCGGTAATTAGTAACACAGACTGAAATGTTGAGATATGGTTTCTAGGAATCTCAATCATGCATGGAGGACTTATAGAATCAAAATTAAATCTCAACTATAAAATATACTTAAATAAACTGATAGCAGGAGGAGATCATATCCATTGTGCAAGATAAAATACACTTATTACAAACCAGAAGATTACATTTGCTCCAAACCTTTGTTTTCAAGGTATTAGTAGTATCATAAAATTGTGACTAGATCAAACATTTGTCTTATGAGAATTAATATATAAGGCACATTGTTCCCACATTATAGCAAAAGATCTCCTAAAATTAGCTCGTGACCAAAAATTGCATTGGATCATAATATACTGTACTGTAGCGTGTCTTAATTACAAACTGCAAATAGCTCACATCTAAAATATGAGAGGGGAGAATTACTACAATCTCCTGTTAACTCTATAACAGCTGCACAATAGTACAAGGTACAACAAATATTTATTTCTCAGCTAGTGCATTATTAAAAATGGTGTAGGGGACAGTTTTGATTTGAACCTGACTATCAAAGGTGTAAGTAAGAGTGAAGACAAATCCTACAAATTTTCAACAGACATATCATAGTGAACACAAAGCAAACATAATCTAGATACAAATTAAAACATTGGAGAAATAGGAGGACCAGTAACTGTGGGAGAGTCACAATACAGATTTAGGTATATCTCCTATGTAAAATCACAAAGTTAGCCTATGCCAAGTTTTGGCTGTAAATTGTGTAAATGGAGATATACTGCCTTCTTTAACTACAATTGCAGACAAATGACAAATTTCAAAATGGTCAGGAGTCCACACCAAGTGGAGATAGAAAGCAAAGGGATGGATGGGACCAATCCTATCAAGACTCTTGTGACCACAGAAAAAGGTAAGCTGGAGTCTGTAGTGTCTGTATCTCTCCATTACTTTCAGATAAGCCACCATCTTCACTCCTCTCCCTTCTAACTGCGTCATCCCACCTCGTAGCTTGATGTACTCCTTCAAGACCCCCGTTGCCACTGAGGAGGCTGACGACAGCCCGCCAAGACAGGAGCTAAGGGCAGCAGTGAATCTCTCACCTATACCGAGGCCCTCCACCACAGGCTCCCAGATGAAGCGGGGAGGGGTGTGCTTCAATCTTTTCTCACATAGAGCCACCAAAGATCATAGCGGCAAGAACTGGAAAGTCCTTTTGCATAAATATAGATATCAGCCGATCAAGCAGAATGTCCCTTTTTTCATAAGCCAAAATTCTATGCAGGATGGCTTAGATTAGCGGAGATCTTTTGCCATAGCCCAGACACACCTCCCACAATTTAATAGAAGTTTGGTCATTACTCAAAAATAATAAACAAATTATATATTTGCTGTACATAAACTTAAACAATTTTGTTAGTATGAAATTAAGTAGTCAATAATTAAATTAAAAGTTAAAACTATCAGTTTTTAAATCTGCTACGTACATGACTGTATCACTAGTTTGATACCTTTTTTTGATACCTTTTCTACGCTTTAAAAACTAAATTTTTAGGTGGACTTAAAATCTTCAGATTTGAAATTAAAAATGAATCACAGGTAATTTTACCTAAGTTCTAAAAATAGTTTATTAAATGAAAATGATTATTTAAGGTAATTTTGAGTTTATAAAATAATTTCACACTAGTAAATGTAATCTGTTTAATTAATATAAAAATAAAACAGTGTTTTATATATATGTTTTTATTGTAATATTTATAAACTAATTTTGTAAAGCATGAGAGAACGGAAACATAATAAGATTTGTGTCCCTTTAAGGTCCATAAGATAATGAATACATTAGATCAAACTGATTAAGTTATAGTTAACATTCCCAGCCAACTTGACCTCTTGGGAGAGTTTTAAATGCAAACATATGGATCATGAGTAGAGCCAACATCAGGCAAAGAAAGGCGTCTCTGAACACACGTGGAATTTTGCCAATTTCAATATATGCTTTTTCAAATGACCCAGATGCAAAACAGAATGAAGATCAATGGCTTCACTAAATCTACAGACTATTTTTGTGAGTGCGATGTATAAATTATTTTTTTTTTTATTATAAACAAATAGTATTATAGAGATTAGAGGCAACAGCACACACATACACACATATATATGTTTGTGTTCTCCCAATTAATTTCAGTGATGTGAATAATTTACTTTAAAATGCTAATATTAACTTATGTAAATATTTTGCATACATTTTAGTTTTTATGTTTATGTTGTATATGATTTTGTATCGACCAGAAAGGTGAAATGATATACACTTCAGAGGCTTCTTTTATTTCTTTTTATGGGCTGGATTACAAGTGGCACACTAACTATTCCAAACAAGCACATTTTATGCTTGTTGGGTTAGCATGACTGAAACTCTTGTGTACAGGGTAGTGTGTTAAAAATAGTTGCACAAAACACAACATAAATACATTAAAAATTACTGTTACACTCATATAAACACTATCTGATAAAAAAAATGTTTTTATATATGTAAACCTCATTCCCCAAGGTTCACTTGGGGTGGATGCTAGAGGATCAGCAGGGTGCCTTCCTTGAACCCCCCCAGGTGAAGGCAAAAGAAAAAGTGTACAAAAAGTGTACATGGGGTAATTACAGTACATAAGGCTTTACCCACAGCCGATTGGGTAATGTCTGTTTTACCCTGGCATTCTTAGGATTACCGGATTTCTTACTTTACCCGTAACATATATGTATAGTGTGTGTGTATATATATATATATATATATACTTAAGAATAACAAGAACTTTTTCTTCAAAATAAAGAACATTGTAATTTGAAGTATTTATATACAAAACACAAAACTAGACTTATATATATATATATATATATATATATATATACACAGTAGACTTATATCTCTCTCTCTATATATATATATATAGAGAGAGAGAGATTTAAAATTTATTCTAATTAAGTTAAAAATAAAGGTGTTGGAATTATTTCTAATAAAAAAAAATCACACTTTATTTCTACTGTTTATTTTATATGTCAATATGTCAAGTTGTTCAGTATATATGTGTATATACCTTTAAAATAGTTTGGAGTGGGGTCCTAGGGGCATTTAATATATTTCACGTAACAAAAGTGGCCTGGTCTACCAGTACAATCCTTATGAGAAGTTTAAGTTATACTTTAATAAAATGGAGAGGTCCATTATAGGCATCATACGTGCTACAGAAGGATTGACATACTCACTATATAAAGTCTTCTTGCCTTTATTTTATCTGTTTATCCTACTGTACATTTTTGTTTACTATCAATGTTGACAAAATGAGGATTGTTTTATATTTGGAGTTTGCAATGTAGTCCTCTTTAACCCCTTAACGACCGAGGACGTGCAGGGTACGTCCTCACAAAAAAGTCAGTTAACGACCAAGGACGTACCCTGCACGTCCTCGGTCTGGAAAGCAGCTGGAAGTGATCCTGCTCGCTTCCAGCTGCTTTCCAGTTATTGCAGTGATGCCTCGATATCGAGGCATCCTGCAATAACCTTTTTTAGCCATCCGGTGCACAGAGAGCCACTCTGTGGCCCTCTCTGCACCGAAGATCGGTGGCTATATTCGTTGGTGGGTGGGAGCAGGTATGGGAGGCAGGTGGCGGCCATCGATGGCCCTGGAGATGTGGAGGGGGGCAGGATCGTGGCCGGGGATGGCCGGGGGTGCGCACTGATGCGCATGCACGGGAGGGCGGGGGGGGGGGGCACGAGCGGGGGGGAACCGCTACACTACAGAAAAATTGTTTTCTTAAAAGTTGGAAAAAGGGGGAAATAATACTTTTGAAAATAAATTAGTCAAGGGGTGGGGGTTTGTCTGTCGGGGGGGGACGCTACACTACAGAAAAAAAAACCAAAAAACAAAAAAAAATTTTTTATTTTGCAAACTGGGTACTGGCAGACAGCTGCCAGTACCCAAGATGGTCCCCAATAAGGCAGAGGGGGAGGGTTAGAGAGCTGTTTTGGGGGGGATCAGGGAGGTTGGGGGCTTAATGGGCATTCTTCACAGCAGCATATGTAAATATGCTAAAAAAATAAAACTTTTTTTTACAAAAACCTTTTATTTTAGTACTGGCAGACTTTCTGCCAGTACTTAAGATGGCGGGGACAATTGTGGGGTGGGGGAGGGAAGGGAGCTGTTTGGGAGGGATCAGGGGGTTGGATGTGTCAGGTGGGAGGCTGATCTCTACACTAAAGCTAAAATTAACCATGCAAGCTCCCTAAAAACTACCTAATTAACCCCTTCACTGCTAGCTATAATACATGTGTGATGCGCAGCAGCATTTAGCGGCCTTCTAATTACCAAAAAGCATCGCCAAAGTCATACATGTCTGCTATTTCTGAACAAAGGGGATCCCAGAGAAGCATTTACAACCATTTGTGCCATAATTACACAAGCTGTGTGTAAATAATATCAGTGCGAAACCTAAAATTGTGAAAAATTAAACGTTTTTTTTTTTAATTTGATCGCATTTGGCGGTGAAATGGTGGCATGAAATATACCAAAATGGGCCTAGATCAATACTTGGGGTTGTCTACTACGCTACACTAAAGCTAAAATTAACCCTAGAAGCTCCCTACATGCTCCCTAATTAACCCCTTCACTGCTGGGCATAATACACGTGTGGTGCGCAGTGGCATTTAGCAGCCTTCTAATTACCAAAAAGCAAAGCCAAAGCCATATATGTCTGCTATTTATGAACAAAGGGGATCCTAGAGAAGCATTTACAACCATTTATGCTATAATTGCATATGTTGTTTGTAAAAAATTTCAGTGAGAAACCTAAAGTTTGTGAAAAACTTTGTGAAAAAGTGAACAATTTATTTTATTTGATTGCATTTGGCGGTGAAATGGTGACATGAAATATACCAAAATGGGCCTAGATCAATACTTTGGAATGTCTTCTAAAAAAAAATATACACATGTCAATGGATATTTAGGGATTCCTGAAAGATATTAGTGTCCCAATGTAACTAGCGCTAATTTTGAAAAAAAAAGTGGTTTGGAAATAGCAAAGTGCTACTTGTATTTATTGCCCTATAACTTGCAAAAAAAGCAAAGAACATGTAAACATTGGGTATTTCTAAACTAAGGACAAAATTTAGAAACTATTTAGCATGGTTTTTTTGGTGGTTGTAGATGTGTAACCGATTTTGGGGGTCAAAGTTTGAAAAAGTGTGTTATTTTCCATTTTTTCCTCATATTTTATCATTTTTTTTTACAGTAAATTATAAGATATGATGAAAATAATGGTATCTTTAGAAAGTCCATTTAATGGCGAGAAAAACGGTATATAATATGTGTGGGTACTGTAAATGAGTAAGAGGAAAATTACATCTAAACACAAACACCGCAAAAATGTAAAAATAGCCTTGGTCCCAAACGGACAGAAAATGGAAAAGTGCTGTGGTCATTAAGGGGTTAAAATATCAACAAAATTAAACATGTTTCAAAATATTAAATGTGTGCAAGTGTCTTTTTATTTGCAAACAAAATTAATTATTTGTATTGTTTGAAACTACTATAATAAAATATGTATCAGTGGCATACACATGTATTTGGTGCATACCCTCTGTTATAGGGATTTAATAGTGTTATTAGTTAATGAGGAATCCTTTTTTTGTTATAGTAATCTCTAGTAGCTCTCTAGAAATGTGTGGTGTTTGGTTATAGTTGCGCACACCATCCACATCATATCTGTGTTTGTTGCTAAACATTAATACATTTTCCTGCAAACATAGGCCTAGTTTCCACTGATGTGGTAAAATGTGGAAACTGCTGATAAAATCATCTCTCTCCACTAAAGTTTATATAATTAAAGGATATTTAAAAAAAATTAAAAAGGGGGAAAGCATGTGCACATATCATTTTAACTATAATGTTCCTTAATAATAATACATTATTTACAAAATCATCTATATTTAATTAATTCTGTAATATATATTTCCAGTATATGTGCTGGTATAAAAAATTAACACTCATCAGTGTGAAAAAAATGTTTTTTTTTCATTAAT
Organism: Bombina bombina; assembly: GCF_027579735.1. Classification (NCBI taxonomy): domain Eukaryota; kingdom Metazoa; phylum Chordata; class Amphibia; order Anura; family Bombinatoridae; genus Bombina; species Bombina bombina. Next base: position 595,011,207 of record NC_069502.1, read on the forward strand.
ATATGTTTAACACATGTTTTTATGATTGTTTAGTGATATATCCCTTTAAAATAAGGCTTACATACAAGTAATGAGCATTGTATGCTCTTAATCAGTGTCCAATTACACATTGTTTCAAGCAATAGTTTTTAAACCATATACGGTGATACATAATGGGGAATTCAATGATTGAATCATTACATATCAACAACTGTTCACTGCCCAGCAGTGGAGGGGGGAGCGGGAGGTCCCTACACTACAGGGAAAAAAAGAAAGGGACAGGGAGGTATGGGGCAGCAACACTACAGAAAAGGGTTTTGGAGGTGTGGAATGCCCTAACTAATGATCACGGGAGGGGGGAAGGTGGGGGGAGGGCACTACGCTACAGAAAATAAGAAAATAAATAAGAAAAAAAATATTTAAAAAAAACTGTTTATAGGCACTGGCAGATAGCTGCCAGATCTGAGATAAGGAGGCAGTCAGCAGAAGCTTAGATACAAGGTAATTACAGAGGTAAAAAGTATATTTCTATAACAGTGTTGGTTATGCAAAACTGTGGAATGGTAAATAAAGGGATTATCTATCTTTTTAAACAATACAATTGTTGGTGAATACTATCCATTTAAAGAAGAAGGCATTTGATCAAAGGAGGAAAAGTGTTAGGACTATGATTGCTCAAAATGTATGTGTAACATATTTAAAGAAAATTAAATCAAACATATGTAAAAATAAAACACAATAATTATGTCAAATATTTTTATTAAGACATGTAGTTGAAGAATATCACAAAACTAAAATACTGTCAACTTGTTTAATTAAGACATTTAAATAAGATGAAAACATACGTTTGATGTCAAATCTTTTTAGAAGACATTTAATTAAGGAAGATGACGACATTAGATTCATGTCAACTGTCTATAGTCAGATGATCTGTCTGTTTGTTTTTAAGAATTCCTAAGTTGTAAATATTATTAAAGAGACATTATGACGAAAAAGTGGTTGCGGTACATTAATTATTAACATGTTAACATAATTGCAAAGAAACTATCCTGACTATGTAGAATGTTAGGTAAAATTATATTCATGTGAATAAATATAGTAAGTGGATGTTAAATGAACAAATTATACCTTTGTATACAAGTATTAATTGCCTCTTAGGAGAAACTTAATCAAATAAGAACTAAGTTTAACTTTGTTTCTAATGGCATTCTATTCTTCCATAACAGTAAGGTAATTTTATTACAAATCTATAATGCATGGAACACATGGAAATCTAAGGTACAATGTCTCTTTAATAATAATGAGTGCAAGTAAATTGCACTTGGTCCGAGAGGGCCATACCTGGTGGTGACTTTGTGAGCAATTAAAGACAAAGTCCATGATTGTAGCACACGTATGCCATTAAACAGTCCTTGCTCCATACAAGAAGATTGTTTTTTGAGCAATAATTAACACAGTCCATGATTGAATTCCAAGTAGGGCATAACACAGTCTATAAGCCATACAAGAATGTTGATCTTTGGGCAATTAAAGACACAGTCAGTGATTGTTATTTGCATGGATTTTACAGTTTTACACTTCATAAAAAATTCTGAAAGTACAACAACTCTGCATTTTTCTCCCATGGGGAAGGAGCAGACGGAAACAGATGAGGGCCTTTATGTATGTTTTTATATCATACACCCAAGAAAGTCTCCAGGTGCAGAGGCAGATGGTGAGAGATGTAATATATTAGACATATCTGTTTTACATTGGATTAAGTTACCGTACTAGCTTATATGAAATACAATACCTTCAATACCTTATTAAAATACATGATTTTTCTCTATATTAGTTGTGAATCTAAAATATGTTAGCATAGATTCAAATCATGAATCCAGATATATACTTTTTGCATGAGTGATGGGAAAAAAATAAAAATAAAAAAAAAACACCCAAGAATTTAGGAGAAGGAAGAGGGTGAGGCTGGCTCTAAAGGCAAAAAAAGGCCACAGCAACCGGCTTAGAGGGGGTAAGCATCAGGGGAGGTGCTACCTGTGTGCTCCATGGTACTGGAGCCCCTCTCTTGTTGCAGGCACACCACCAGTTATTCCAACAGGCTGTTGTGTCTGCTTACTTCTTGGTCCAGTTCTTGCATCTCTCTCACATCTGCCTCTGCACCTGGAAACTTTCTTGGGCATGCAATTCAAAAACAGACATAAAGTCCCTCATCCTGTCTCTGTCTGGTCCTTCCCCTTGTGGTGCAGCCTGTTGATGTGGTGTAGGCTAGAGCATAGGGGGGCATAAAGCACTGGTGATGAGGATGGTGGTAGAGTAGGTGGGAAATGCTGGCATGGCCTCACAAGTTGGGAGAGATCCAGGGGTTGAGGGGGAAATGGCTGTGCACAAAACTTCTCCCAGAGTGACCAGGGCATAGTTCTCTCCCAGAGTTTGAGGGGACACATTACGTACAAGCTGGGGGATGGGTGGCTGATCCTAAATTCCATAAACTGGATCCCCATCTTCCTCCAGGAGCCACAAGAAGAACCCTCCATGGGTGGGAAAATCATCTTTTGGCTAAGATTACTCCTCATGTAAGCCAAACCCACCCACCCACAAGTCATACAAACAAGATTGCAGTTACTTAAAAGTGGAACATAAGAAGATAATGATATTTCAGAATCCAATGTTCTGCACATTGCAGAATATGTTCTATTTATTCTTAAAGAGATATTTACATATAAATCTGATGGATTTTTGCACAAATATATAGTTATGCCTATATATACCTGTATATATATATATATACTGCATGATTACATGTAGCTTTAGATATATAGCTATAAATATATACAGATATATACATAGGAATATTTATTTGAAAATACATAGAACATATTCTGCTATGTGCATTACATTGGAATGTGAAATATTTACAGTAAATACACAGTATAACACTTTATTAAATATGAATATTGCATAAATATGATTTTTCATGATTTCATGCACTTAACTGCAAGGGCCCCAATGCATGTATATAAACGCGTCTGCGCGAGGATCAGTTCAGCTACGTGTTGGAAATTGTCTCTACTGGCTTTTTCACTTGGATGTTCTTAACGTCTTTTTATTGCTCAAAATAAAGTTTGGATTTTTTAACTTTTACAAGTCAATGCCTTGGGACTTTTTTGCACTGTACATGCCACTTTTGAGTTTACGAGCCATACTCTGAGCGCTACCTTCTTTTTGGATGTTTATGTGCACTTACTGTTTGAGGCATGCCTGGCAGTTCCGCCCGGTGTAGCAGCCAGCTCATTGGCCGAAACAAGGGGGGGTGTCCCTGCCCACTCTCGATAGTGCCGGTTATATGTCTGTGACTTTTCAGGTTAGCACTATTTACAGTTTTCTGTGATTCTTTGTCATGTTCTTCTGCCTTACTGCAATATAGCAGCCCAAAGGAAAAAGACAGTGCAGTGTGTTATCATTGTTGAAATTATTAACAAATATCTATGAAAATACAAATGCAAACACATTGTGTCTAATGGTTATTACACACCTGCACAAACACAGACAAATAATTCCGGCTGAAGACGAGGTGGGTTTCATATCTAATTATACTGTTTAAAGGCGACTTGTATTATCCATTCTGACATTACAGCCAGCATACATATTTTTTGCTTTCGCACCTAACAAAACACCTTCAGCTCCTTTTTTTTGCTTGTTCAGTATAAAATGGAGGAAGAATATGTACTGAGTGAATTTAAAGATGATACTACTGAATTTTACAACGATATAGTACATACATTGGACAGTTTGTTCTTTGACATAGACGCCTTAAGAAAAAAGGACATTAACTTGGATTTAGATATCAAGTCTTTCCTACTATACAAACATGAAAAACGCATCCCTAGAGGATTGCGCATAAAGAAATTCCCATCGTTCATTGTATCTAATACAGATTTCATAGAAAAATGGAATGCAATACTAGATGCTTGTTCATTTGCACTGATTGACCTTTTAATCACCTATAAAAAACAACAAAGGAAAGATCTACTGATAGAGCTGAAAGATACACAAATAAAATTTAAGAACTACCAACAAGATGCAAACTTCAAAAAATATGATAAACAATTTGAAACTAAGATGAATACCTTTAAGAGGGAACTGTGGCAGTTTAAGTCAAGGAAAATGAGCCGAGATAAGAAGGACTACGACTCAAAACAGGTTTACAGGTGGACTCAAGAGGATAACTCAAGAAGTGGTTACACACATAATTCAAAAAATCGTAATAAAGAATCAGCTTGGAAGTGGAATAAAAAAGGGAAAACTGTAACGTTTTCAGATACCAAATACGAGTGTGATTCTTTAGATGGGGATGTATACGAGGAGGGAGTCACTGCAGCAGTATTACAAGAAGAAGATGATATCCAGTATCCAGAAATTCCAACCTCACAGTCAAAAAATGGGCAGCGACTGACAGTACAAGCGGTCAGAAAAAAACACACAGAGGGAGAAGAGGAGGACACAAAAAAGCCCAGAGAAAAACTGAGAGACAATCTGAAAACATCACAGAGGACATATGCAACCTGGTCACAGAAAGTGACGAAAAAATATGCATAAATAAAAATGTGATTAATCTGTCTACATTAACCCTTACCCCCATACAGGTGAATGTACTGTCCAAAGGTTTGAATTTTGTGTCCTCTCATCACTTTAATATATTCAAAACAATCCTTGATATTAACAGGTTTGTAAGGAAAATTACACTACAAAAGCATTTTTACACTAGTGATGAGGAATCACAAAAAGATGCTGATGTTAATACAAATAGCGAAGATGATATTCATATTACAACTTCATCAGAATTGAACTTTTCTGAATTGAATACCGTAAGAGATTTGGAAAAATTTCTAGGAGAAGGGTAGGGTGGTATAGAGGATCTCTTAGAAGAGAGAAATATCTCCCTTAAACACATTAAGAACAAGAGCATATTTTACCCCATACATACAGACTCCAGTTTTAAATTTTATATGTCTTTCAAAAGACCACAGAGGTTAAACTCAGAGCTTTAAATTAATCTATTTTAACCAAAACTAAATAACAAAACACAATCTTAACACTTAAGGAAAAATCTGCCCTTAGAGAACTATCTGACAATGAAAACATCATTATAAGGCCGTCAGATAAGGGGGGGCAACGTTGTGGTTCTTAATAGGTCAGATTATATAGCAGAGGCTAAAAGACAACTAGGAGATAAAATTATGTATGTAAAATTGACAGAAAACCCTACAAATACATTTCAAAGAGAGATCATAGATATCATCAAATATGCACGTTATAACAACATAATAACCCAATTAACAGAAGAAAAATGAATAGTACAACATCCGGTCACCCCTATCTTTCATCATTTTCCAAAAATCCACAAATATTCCAAATGCCCACCACGGAGACCCATTATTGCAGGCATTGGTTCATTAAACAAAGCACTATCCGAACTTGTAGACACCTTTTTGCAGCCTCTGGTACTTCAGCTACCTAGTTATATTCAGGGCACCACATCTTTTATTAACATAGAATCTGAAATGGCAATCTAATTATAGACTTATGGTAGTAGATGTCACTTCACTTTATACTTCCATTGATCATGAGAGAGGCATCACAGCGATTTAGTTTTTCATAGACACATTTTGTAATTTTGAACCAGCAACCAAAATGTTCCTTTTGAGAGCAATTGAATTCTTGTTGACACATACTTTTTTATGTTTCAGCTGGATTACTATCTCCAAAGACGTGGGACAGCAATGGGGGCCATATTTGCCCCCTCCTATGCCAACCTGTTGATGCATTGGTGGGAGCTATTCCACGTCTTTGGAGATGGGAATCCATTTAAAGATAAGATAATTCAATATTATCGATATATCGACAATCTCTTTTTCATTTTGGATTGTGGATTGTGACAAACAGGAAGCAGAATATTTCTGCAATTATCTAAACTGCAATAAATGTGGTATAGAGTTTACAGGGGAACACAGCAATGAAAGTGTCAATTTCCTTGAACTCACTGTCCAGGGAGGAAGAAATGGTTTTCCTGTAGAAACAAAAACGTACAGAAAAGATACAGCAGGTAACACGCTGCTTACATACGAATCCTGTCATCCTAGGCATGTGCTGAAAGGTATCCCCAAAGGGAAGTGCATATGCATAAAAAGAGGCTACAGAAAGGTTTAAACAGTGTGGATGTTCTAACAAAAGCCAGAGAAAATGTTGACCTTATCCTTGTTAAAATATAGACCTAAGAAAAAGACAAACAAAATGACTAAACTGAAATTTATCACCACTTATAGTGCAGAATTTAACAAAGTCTGTACTATAGTTAAAGAATCCCTACCAATTCTTTATTCGGACCCGACCATTAGGAAATTTTGAAATCAGGTTGGGATTTCATTCCCAAAAGAGGCAAAACATTGGCCAATTATTTGTCTCCCTCAGATATGAAGCCCATTAAAAACACATGTTGGTTGACAAAGAAAAAAGGTTTCTACAGGTGCAGATGTTATATCTGCAAAATCTGCAACTTTGTCTCAGAGGGAGACAAATGCATGTCCTGTACAACTAATAAAGAGTATGAAATCAAGTTCTTTATAAATTGTGCAACCACTCATGTGGTTTATCTGCTTACCTGTGAACAGTGCAAAATTCAATACACTGGAAAAACTAAAAGATCCCTCAAAGACATTTTTACAACACTTAAGATCAATTGAGGATACAGATACAGATACCCCAGTTTCTAGACACTTTAAGCAAATACATAATTCAGATGTCTCATTCCTTACGATACGAGGCATAGATCATATCACTAAATGGAAAAGGGGAGGTAATAGGGAGATGCTTTAAAATAAGATGGAAATGTTCTGGATGTTCACTCTTTAAACGAGTAACCCAGTATCACAAGCTGCTTTTAAATAATGTGCAAAATGGTTTTAGCTTTTAAAGTAGTTTAGGTTTTGTAGCTATTCATATGGTATTCATATGGTTCCGGCTCATATGAGGTTAATGAGAGGATCAAAGCTTGATAGCAACAGGGAAAATCCCAAGCGGTCAGATGATAAAGCAGACTTAAATTTGTAAGATTAGTCAGAGGACAGGTGAATAAGATGTACACAGTTCGGTATTTTAAGATATTATACTTGCGTCTGGCTCAGTGCAGAGTTCCGATGGGAAGTGCCACTGATGTTATCCGGAGCGGTTTGAGGAGCTTTCAGGCGGTGTCAGTATGTAGAAGCTGTGAGCGTGCTTTTTGCCTGTCACAGTCTGAAGTCAGAGGCGGAATATCGGCGTTAGGAGTCGGCAGTAGATGACGTCAGAGAGTCCCAGCAGTGTTTCCAATAGACCCGGCTGCAGAAAGAAAGCTCCATAGTGAACGAGAAGCTTTAAAGGTATCCTTGGGTGTTTCTTCAATTAACTAGCAGTAACACTTGGAGGATATAGGCTTGTCACAAGGAATCTTAGGAGGAATACAATAAGTAACGTTTACTTCAGCTATCAGATTCTAATAACCAAGCAACTAACAGGTGTACTGCTCACTCCTTTATAGGGGAGGGCTCAGAAGGCAGGTAAACACTAGTACTAGGTACAGTGAGTCATGACACCCAGATGGACTTAACATAAGTTGAGATTTAGTTGTATTTGTATAATCTTTAATATAAAACAAAAAAAAACAATTTAACTTAGTTTGTCCCCTACAATCTATTTTTTGCCAATGTATCTCTCTTTCAAGCATATACCCTATGCAGACAGAGCATCTGCTTTTAATTCCACATAGGTTTTTATACCCACATTGCCATACAGCTATGTTATGGAACTTTATCATTGCACAATTAGCAGTATTGTTGTTTACATTACTTTATTTATTCGGTAAATTATTTTTCTAAGCAAAGATCTATTGATCTAACATACAACTAGACATTACACTTTAGCAAATGTGTACATATAAGGGTGCCATTTCATATATTGCCCTTTACTCATCAGAGATAAGATTGTATTTCTCCTTTAAAACCTTATTTGTCCCGTTCTATAAACACTTATTATGTGTTCCCAACAACACATGTTTTATAAATAAACATTACCATGGAGCTTTTATATGCACTAAGTAATAACCAGTTTACTCTTCTCTTAAGTTTATACTGTAAAAGGAGTGTACGAGTATTAAGCATATCTCTATCTCAGTGTTACACATTGTTTTTGTAGTGCCATTCAGTCACGAAATCTAAATTGTCCTGTCTATAAGCACTCATAATTTGTACTTAATTCCTGAGTTATTTGATACTGGAAAGCGATAACACATATATCCTTTCTTGAAAATATATCGCAAGGGTAGGAACTTAGTGTTGAACAATTCTATCATTTGGCTCTTATCACATGCATTGTTATACATTATATGCATTTTATATGATTCGTACAGCATAACATTTGTCTTCTTGAGGATTACTCATATTGGTGTGCATATGGGCGTTTAACATGGTGTGAGCTTCAATCAGTTATTAGGTAGATGTATCTAATTAGAGGATTAGCCTTAAAAGGTGTCTGAACTGATCCTCAGGTAAGCAGTGAACAAGTGAGCATGCGCACGAAACGCGCCTGTGCGACGATCAGTTCAGCTACTGATCCAAATAAAGTTGGATTTTTTAACTTTTACAAGTCAATGCCTTGGGACTTTTTTGAACTGCACATGCCACTTTTGAGTTTACGAGCCATACTCTGAGCGCTAGCTTCTTTTTGGATGTTTATATATATATATATATATATATATATATGTATTTATGCGTTAATATGTGTATACATGTCTGTAAATACATAAATACACATATAAATACATAAATACATATAAAAACACATATAAACATATATATATATATATATATATATATATATATAGACATGTATATATTTATGTATTTCTATGGTAAAGCCCTTTGCCTGCCTTTTTCTCTAACACCAGAGACCTCATATCTTTGAGCACTTATAACTTTTATGCAATTTAAATTTTTTTATTTTAAATAGATAGTTTTATTATGAGTATAACTGTACTTTTAAATTTATTTGTGATGTGTTTTGTGCAACTTTTTTGTTGAGTGTAACAGCTAACCAGAGATGAAGTTACAGTAATCATTCTAGTGTAAATCGTTATTGTGCTCACGCATTCGCATTTACTTTCAACTTTTAATACAAGTGGAATTTAACAACTGCAAAAACCCAATATCACTTGCGCACAAACAATAGTGCTCCACTTGTAATCTACCCCAATATCTATCAATATATTGTCCATATTTTTGTCTTTTCTCAGAATATTTAAATTTATTTTGAGATTATTTATTTATTTTATTATGATTATTATTATTATTAGCAGTTATTTGTACAGTGCCAACAGATTCTGCAGCACTGAAAAATAGGTATAATATGTAAAGATATGACAAACAAAAAGAAACACCAAGAAAAAGGACTCTAAGATAAGGTCTTGAGTTTACAATTAAAATTCAAAAAAGCAATAGCTGATTATTCAAAGGTTACATTCACAAAGAATACCTTGCTTTACGTTGAGATACATTTTCTCATAATTTACATAACACTCCCAATCCAAACCTTATCAAATCCAGAACTCTCAGTCTGGTAGGTCTGTTTCCACGCTTTGTGCTTTCACTGTTTTTACTCTGTGAACTACACCCTCCTCAATTGAATTACATGCCCAGTCTGATGGAGACTATTGTGAAGTCAGAGATCAAAGTGAAGAGGGATACTGGAAAGACTGAGTACAGGATTTGATAGGTATCAAGTGAGAGTTTCAACTGATTTCGTAGTATACGAGAAGTGAGTGTAACTATTGATGAATCTGTTATTGATTTTAAGAATTTAAATGGTAAACTCAAGACACTAAACTTAGGGGCCTATCTATCAAGCTCTGAAAAGGAGCTTGACGGCCCGTGTTTCTGGTGAGTCTTCAGACTCGCCAGAAACAGCAGTTATGAAGCAGCGGTCACAAAGACCGCTGCTCCATAACCTGTCTGCCTGCTCTGAGCAGGCGGACAGACATCGCCGGAAATCAACCCAATCGAGTACGATCGGGTTGATTGACACCCCCCTGCTGGTGGCCGATTGGCAGCGACAGGAGGCGGCGTTGCACCAGCAGCTCTTGTGAGCTGCTGGTGCAATGCTGAATACGGAGAGCGTATTGCTCTCCGTATTCAGCGAGGTCTGGCGGACCTGATACGCACTGTCAGATCAGGTCTGCCAGACCTTGATAAATAGAGGCCTTAGTGCTCATTTTTCTTAATGCTTCTTTATTGTCATACTCAGGGCCGCCATCAGGGGGTGACAGGGGTGACTCCTGTCAGGGGCCCAATGGGCTAGGGGGGCCCCATGAGGCAATTTTTTTAAATTTTGGCAGCCACCAGTGGGTACTACAGCAGAGTGCTAATTGAGCATGGGAAATGTTATTACAAGGAGTAAAGTATTAGCATTTGAGAGGATTTCTGAGTGTGCACTAAACCACTATGCACAGTATGAGACTTGGCACTTTGTACGCTGTGTGTGCCTGAGTCAGACGGCTGACCACTTTCATTTGCAGAGGAGGTAGGAATTACTTAGCAAATGTTTTTTATTTCTTTGTGCAATTTAAGATTGTAACTTCAGTGTGGTAGTAGTTGTATGGTGGGGCCAGGGGTCCATAAAAACACATTTTTTTTAGCAGCAGTGTATTTATGATTATTTGACAATGCTTTAGAAATTCTATATTTAAAACCATGCAGAAATGTTTCCTCCTCAATACACAAATTATATATATTACATTCCAGTTTACTGCCCCTATATGCAAGGCCTTTCCAGATACAAGGAGGCATTTTATCTAAGATTTTTACATCTGCATAACATGTTATACTCTCAGACTAAGATTGCTCAGTGTTGGAAATGAGACAGGTTAACTTAAAACTGTTCAGTTTACTCTACAGCTGACTTAATTTTGAAATGCATACCAACAAGCTTAAATCCTTCATTTAACCAGATCTAATGGTATGAGTACCACAGCTTATGGTTCCACCAAGACCATATAGAGTACAGCATTTTCAAAATCCACAAGTACAGCTGGTAGATGGGAAGATTTGTACACTATATTTGAAGTGGTGCTCTTGGTTGGGGAAAATGGGGAAAATATCAAACAAAAATATGTCAACCTTTTAAAAGTATTTTTTTTTCATCTAACCATCTACCCAGATCATTAATGTACAATTTTGAATTCACAGAATTATTTTTGTTTGCAAATTTACAAATATGATTCTTTAAAAAGTGATCGCTTCATTTCTGCATTTTTTTATCATGCATGTCACACACTATTGATTTAGGGGATGCAAGGTGCATAAATGTTTCCTCCTGTGAGTGTCTCTGTGGGTGTCTGTGTTTATGTCTTTGGTTTGTGTCTCTATGAGTGTGTATGTATTTGTTTTCTGTTGGTATCTCTGTGAGGGTGGGTGTGTGTTTGTCTTTGTGTATTTTCTCTGGATGCCTCTGTGAGGGTGGGTGTGTATGTCTGTGTTTTCTGTGGAGGTCTCTGTGAGGGTGTGTGTGTGTGTGTGTATGTATGTCTGTGTTTTCTGTGGATGTCTCTGTGAGGGTGTGTATTTTCTGTGGGTGTCTCTGTGAGGGTGTGTGTATGTCTTTGTGTGTTTTCTGTGGATGTCTCTGTGAGGGTGTGCGTGTGTGTGTATGTATGTCTGTGTTTTCTGTGGGTGTCTGTGTGTGTGTATGTCTTTGTGTGTTTTATGAGGCTGTCTCTGTTGGTGTTTCCTTGGGTGTATGTGCAAATTTGAGTTTGTGTGTGTGTGTCCATTGTCTGTTCCTTTTTAGGACATTTTGACCTTACTACTGATTATTTACATCTTTCTACAGACTTTGAGACTACCATCTCATTAGTCTCAATCTACTATTTAACCTTTAAATTATTGTTTAGGCAGTTCAGGGCCTTTCCTTTCAGCCACTGGATGCCGTTGTCATCATTTAGTTGGCATCTTCCTTTACAAAAAGATAATCAGAACTCCATATTTTGTTTTCTAAATCTCCTTTTTTTTTACAAAACTGTAGTTTACCTCATTACTTGTCAGGTCAATGTAAACAAGTGCTAAGTGTCTGTTTGAGTGTCTGTGTCTGAGTTTCTTTGCGTGTTTGCTAGAGTGTCTTTATGTGAATCCTTATGTGTGAGTGTGTGTGTGTGTTTCAGTGTATTTTACTACCCTTACAAGTTTAAATAGACACTTAAGAATAAAGTGCATATACGTTTTAGTCACTTGGTCAAAAATTGCACATGTTAAAGGAGGAGGGGGGCCCTGATCAATGGTTAAGTCAGGGGCCCCAAAATTTCTAGTGGCGGGCCTGTGCATGCCTATGCATAGAGAATGTGGGATATACAATGTAATTAACTACAGTATATGAAAGTGTATTGCAAAAAATTTTGATAATGGGTTAAGAAACCAGAGTCTACATTGCATTATATGCATTATCATTTTCATTTCAAAGGTTTTTCTTTCCATGGTGTTTTAGAAGTTGCCTCTGAGAATCTTGATTTTGAGGTTTTGGATGGAGTGGTCAGGTTGGGTGAAATCGTGACCAACAGGGGTGCAGTATTTTTTTTCACAGGGGTTTTCGATTGAGTGTCTGTGTAAGTTCAACTGAAGGTGCAGTTTTTGGCTTGTTTCTCAAATATAACATCCCACTTCACATGCAGTGCAATGTATCATGTATACCACATTTGCAGATATACATGAATATGCCCCTTTAATGTTATAGGGGCCCATTTAACAAGCTCTGTATGGAGCTTGTGGGCCTGTGTTTCTGGCTAGTCTTCAGACTCGCCAGAAACACAAGATATGAAGCAGCGGTTTAATGACCGCTGCTCCATACCCCTGTCCCCCTGCTCTGATGAGGCAGACAGGAATCACCGGAAATCAACCCGATCGAGTACGATCAGGTTGATTGACAACCCCCTGCTGGCGGCCGATTGGCTGCGAGTCTGCAAGGGGCGGCGTTGCACCAGCAGCTCTTGTGAGCTGCTGGTGCAATGCTGAATACGGAGAGCGTATTGCTCTCTGCATTCAGCAAAGTCTTGCGGACCTGATCCGCAGTGTCGGCCATAGAATTTACTCTTGTGACTATCTGTGCTGCTTTCACAAATGCGTTGACATAGTTTGCAGTAACAATGCAATATTCATGTTATTTTGATATCTATATCTCTGTTCTAACACGGCTAATCCAATCAACGTGACTATATATATACCTGTATATATATATATACATTGAGCACCCTAATTATAATGATCTGGATAAAATGCTGAAGGAAAGTGTTGATTTGTTTAGAACAGAGCTAGACAATTTCAAGCTTAGAAAATTTCATCGTGATAATGATGATTATATGAATAATAGGGTGTATGATTGGCAAATTTCAAAGAGGAAAAATAGATCAAAGAAGAAAGGGTCTAACTATAATAATAAAATCAAAATTGCAAGTACAGATAAGAGAGTTACCTTTTCTGATTCTGATGCCAGTGACCAGGAATCTAATCTTTATACAGCTAAGAGTGGTTCGAGTGAGCAGTCAGAAGAGGAAGAAACCAGAGAGTTAGTTAAATATAAATCCAAGACACAAAGAACTAGAACTGAACAAGCTCAACCTAGGATTGAACCTATTATCACTAGGAATAACAGTCAGAGAGACACACCACAGGCAGAAACCTCAGTGAGATGTAGGGAGTTTATTATTAATCATGACAGTGATTTTCCAACATTAAGTGCTCCTATTAAACCATGTCTTAAACCACATAGTACTAGCCAGTACCCTTTAGGACAGGTGGGGATGGAAACAGAGGGAGGAGGAGGAAGAGGCGTAGGAAGAGGTCAAAGGGGCAGAAGGGGAAGAGGTCGTTACAACAAATACAAAATATAAAGATTGTGAACCTATCTGAAACAATACTCAGTGAAGATGAAACTTCTCTTTTCAGTATGGGTTTAGGATTTGTCCCCAGTGTTCCCTTTGATCTCTTTGAAACTATCACTGATGTCAATTGTTTAGTGAGAGATCTCACACTTAAAAAGTTTTTTCTGAACAGGGGGAACACTGGGGAGAATCAAGCCCCTCCTGTACATTCACAAGTGATGTACAATGATATACCCCCCATAATGGATACAATTGACTTTGCAGAAGCATGTGATTTCCAGCTTCTTCAGGATCTTTTCTTTGAGTCAAGTGAACAGAATTCCTTTGTTAAGACTGAACATATTGGGTATAAACCTTGTTCAGTTTTTTATCCTACCAAAGAAAGAGGTCCTTTTCTTGAGGCCTTTCATAAGCTGGTAGAGGATGATCTTATACTCCTGTCAAGATACCACAATCCTGCCTCCCCAAATCTGACACATCAACAGAAATTAGCTTTGGATTCTCTTAAAGAGAAAGATGGAATACTCATTAGACAGGCGGACAAGGGGGGCAGCATTGTGGTACTTGACAGATTAAAGTATATTCAGGAAGCTGAAAGACAAGTCCTTGACACAGAAGTATATCAAACCCTCTCCAGAGACCCAACCCCGACCTTTAAACTGCAGTTGTTGGACCTATTAGATGGTGGTTTGCAGGGGGGTATCATAGATCAGGATACTTTTGAATATTTGAATGTCAACACACCGGCCATCCCTATTTTCCATCACCTCCCCAAGGTGCACAAATCCTTGGAGGAGGTGAGGGGGTGGCCTATTGTCTCAGGTATTGGGTCATTATTCGAAAGAATCTCTTCCTGGGTTGAGTCCCTCCTGCAGCCTTTAGTACTACAACTGCCCTCCTACCTGAGGGACACCACCCATCTATTGAACAGTCTGGAGCAAGTGAGCTGGGATGCAGACTGTTCGTGGATTACGGTGGATGTGGTGGGCTTTTATTCGTGCATTCCACACGAATTTGGTCTTGAATCCATCAGATTCACATTGGACATGTACAGCAAGTATGATGAAAACTTAAAGGCATATATACTGAGAGTGCTTCAATTTCTCTTAAGTCACAATTATTTTAAATTTGAAGACGAGTTTTTTCTCCAAAGGCGTGGGACCGCGATGGGTGGCAAATTTGCCCCAGCCTATGCAAACCTTTTCATGGGCTGGTGGGAAAGGTCCCATGTCTTTGGAGAACAGAACACATAGAGAAGCAAGATAAGATCGTATAAAAGGTATATAGACGACTTGCTTTTCATGTGCACTGGGACTGAGGATGAAGCAGCAAAGTTTCATATATATTTAAACTCAAACAGTGTGAATTTACAATTCACATCTGTTTAGGAAAAATTGACTGTACCATACTTGGATGTTGCTCTCATTGGTGATTCAAAGAATCAAAGGGTGATAACAACTTTATATAGGAAGCCTATTACATCTAATACGATCTTATACGCCAAATCCAGTCATCCAAGGCACACTGGGTTTGGGGTGGCAAAAGGTCAGATGACCTCCCTGGATTCTGATTTTCAGAAGGAAGCAAGCATCCTTAAGACACAATTACTAGAAAGAGGCTATCACCCAAAAGCTGTTAAGAGGGCTTATTTGGAGGTTAATAGAATGGAGCGATCAAGTATGCTCCAAAAGAAGAGTAAAAATCAAAGCGAAATTTTTGACTTAAATAAACCTATCTTTACTACTACCTATAGTCCACAGTTTAAGGAAATATGTGGCATCATAACAAAACATCTCTCAGTATTAACAGGTGACAAAAGTCTTAAATGTTTTGTGGATGAAGGCTGTAATTTTGTCCCCAAAAGGGGACGAACTATAGGTAATATTCTAGCCCCGAGTATGCTAAAAAAGCCAAGCACAAGTGGGAGCAGTTGGCTCACAGTCAAAGGACATTTCAAATGCCACTTTACGGCTTGCATTGCTTGCAGCCATACAAACGTGACTAATCATTTTCAATCTAAGGTTACACAAAGAGTGTTTCTTCTATCTAACTGTACTAATTGCCGAACCACATATGTTATATATGTAGCAGAATGTACAGAGTGCAACAAACAGTGTGTGGGTTGTACGACCCGTGAAGTGAGGTTCAGGATCAGAGAACATCTAAATAACATTGAAAGGATATAGATGTCTCTGATCTGGTTCATCACTTTATTACGATCCACAACAAAGTGATCAAAACATTTAGATGGCAAGTGATAGAATTAATAAGAAATACTCCACGAGGGGGAGATAGAACTGCCAAACTATTACATAGGGAGGGATTTTGGATCTTCACCTTGCGGACTAGATGTCCGCAGGGATTTAATGCCACAGGAGATATTATTAATCACTGGCAATTCTAAATGAGACAACAATAATCCATTATTCTTAATTATAAACATAGCTTGGTAATAGGGTTGGGTCTTCTGGACTGGGTTATCTCCATTTCATTTAGTACAGATCCCTATATAATTAGGACTCATTACTATAGTTTAGGGTCACTTAGCAGTATGAAGTATTGAAAGGTCACTAGGGAATACAATTTAGGAATACTTAATTTACATTTTCACAAATAAAGGTGGATCCTATGTGGATTAAAATTGGTTAATATTCCTATACATCAGTTCTGCACAATGATTGTTTTTCCTGATGGTTAAATTATTGTATATAGTAATGTGGCAGATGGGATAACAATATAAAGTTTTTATGTCTTTATATCCTAGTGGCTAGTTTAGGTTCAACTAAATATTGACTCTTTACTGTTAATTCGTAAGTAACATTATAAGTACTTTATTTTTTGAAGGAGAGGTAATCTTAGTCACCAGTTTATTCATATCCACTTATTGAAATAATATCTATATTTGTTCTTTCTATGTGAATAGAGACTGTGTTTGTTTCGAAATGTCCATTAATAGCTTACACACCCAGACACAGCTGTTGACCCTTATAGCTAATATTTTTGGCAATATAAGGGTTAACACCGGATGTAGCAGTATGGTCTATGATTAAGGCATTTTTTAAGCCGAAACGCGTAAGACCGGCTACGGCTTAATCTGGAGGCATAAGCTATTCTTTTACAGTTTTATCTGGATGCTTTATTATTTTGTACCTGAAATTAAATGAAATAAAAATTGAAGATTTCAAGACGGTTCGCTGGATTTTTGTTCTATGTCATATATATATATATATATATATATATATATATATATATATATATATATATATATTATATATATATATATACTCAAGCAAATAACAGTGTGGTAAGCAAATGATGTTAAGAGGCTGTAAAGACAAGGGATAGTAAAAATTCTAGACTATCCCCTCAATGGGGCTAAGGCTAGTGGTGCAGACCCTTTTATAATATGACTAAAAAAATAGTAAGTAAGAGAAAAAACAAACAAATAGTTTGCTTAAGGAAAAGCAGGGAATTCAGCACTTTTTTGTCACAAAAATTACACAGCTCTTAAATAAATACATAGTATACAATTTATTGGTATAGCAATTTGATTAAAATAGCACACCACATCTCCACTACAGATGATCTTTAATCAAGTACAAATAAATTGTAGTCAAAGTGCAATTGGCCATTCATGCAGGTTAGTAGAAAATGTCACCTACAATATACAAAATAAAAAGAACTTGACCGGTCAAGAAAACCATGGTACCCTCATATGCATGTGTATGCAGTAGAGAAATATCCACCATATAAAAATACTAGATCAAACAGGATACATTTTATGTGATGAAAGACAGCATGCATAAATAGTTACAGTAAGAAACAAATAGCAGCATATATCAGCATATATATTTGAATAGAGAAGATAATTATCCATACAGCTACACCCAGCTGCCCACATACGTGTGTGCATACGGGTATCGTCTGGGCAGGTAATATTGTGGGATCTAAGTTGCAGGACAAAAACCTCTATGCAAAATGGTAAAACAGCAAAGCGTATATATATATTTTAAAAAATAGCAGCAGATAGCAGCATATATCAGCATATATATTTGAAAAGAGGAAATAGTTATCCATACAGCTACACCCAGCTGCTCACAGACCCCCATGAAAGTGCATACGGGGTATCGTCTGGGCAGGTAATGTATAGGGATCTAAGTTGCAGGACAAGAACCTCTATGCAAAATGGTGAAACAAAAAGGTGTGTATATATCACAAAATAGCAGCATAAGATATTGGAGCACACATTCATATAGCTAGTTGCAAAGCATACAGTAATGAACGGAGAGAGTCCAAAGGACATATGTAGCCTGTTCCTTAAATGCGGCGTGCAAATTCAGGCAATAAGTATAGCACATAGCATTCTCCTTATTTATTTATGTACAACAATGTGTGAGTCTCCAGCTTTAAAGATGATACCACGACAGGCATCTAGATGCTGCAAACTGAATGCTGTATTCATATAGCTTATAGTGCTGCAAGTTGGGAAGTTCAGATATCACATAGATACTACACCTTCCTTTGAGAGTAATTACTGCTAAAACAGGAATCCGTAGTCACCGATATCCATCGTGATATTCTCCGTGATTTGACGCTGTTACAGTATACAACTGCATAGAAAGTAAGCCGCTCAAAGTTCAAGCGGTGAGGTAGGAGGTACACAGGGTCATGTGGTCCAGTCAGCTGATGCTGACGTGCATTTCACCCCCTCGCCTATTGGTAAAGGCGGGGCTTCATTCTTCATCCCCTATTTGCAGGTGAAAGTTATGTGTTTCGTCCTTCTAGATTATAACCAGATCGACACTTAAAACGATACAATAGTATAACATTATATTGCAACAAAAGCACTAAACAAAGTTTACGATCAAAGAATAGATCATTAGGTTATACTGTAGAGAAGCCTGTACACCAAAGAAAGTCTAGATACGCTTGTCATAAAAAATATGACATTTAAATGTTAATAGAAAAATGTATCAGATGAGAATAAACTGGTATTAGAGGAAGCAAGCCATATCAAGCTTGTCATTAAACCCATTTGGAAACTGTGTGCCTAGTGTAGATATCCATCTACATTCTTTTCTGAGGAGTATCTTATCATTATCACCTCCTCTGCCATTATTAATGCCTCTGTCAATGCCTATGAACCTGAGAGAGTCAGGATTACTAGTATGGAATTTTTCAAAGTGTTTTGCCACATTGCTTTTTTGATTTTCATTTTTTATATTGTCACAATGTTCGGTTATGTGATCTTTGATCATTCTTTTGTTTTTTTCCCACGTAATAATGGGGACACGAACAAGAAAGCAAGTACACAAAATAGATCTTTCCATTATTAGCCGCAAATTCTTTTGTTTTCACCATATATTTGCAGGTAATGCACTAGCCCATGGATAATTACCCACACGTTTATTCTGAGTAAGCCAATTTTGTCCTTTTATTTGTGACACAAATTGGCTTCTCACAAGTTTGTCCCGCAGGCTTGGTGCCCTTCTCACTGTTAGGCCTCGATATTCCCCCACCTTGCGAGCTACACTTTCATCACTCAGGAGGGTATTCCTGTTTTTTGCAAGAATCTCTTTAAGACCATTCCATTGACAATTGAATTCAGTAATGAATCTAATGGTAGAGGTCTGGTCATTGTCTTTTGGAAATAGTAGATTTTCTCTGTAAGTTCGTGCTGCATCATTTTTAGTCCCCTTCACTATCCTTTTTGAATATCCTCTCTCCACAAAATGTTTTTCCATCTCTGCCGCATGTTTAAAGGACCATTATACACTCATTTTTTCTTTGCATAAATGTTTTGTAGATGATCTATTTATATAGCCCATAAAGTTTTTTTTTTTAAATAAATGTATACTTTTGCTTATTTTTAAATAACATTGCTCTGATTTTCAGACTCCTAACCAAGCCCTAAAGTTTTATGTGAATACTGTCAGCTACCTTCTCCAGCTTGCTGCTGTTTGTGTAAAGGGTCTTTTCATATGCAAAAGAAGGGGGGAGGGTCTTATTTCCCACTTGCAGTGGGCTTTCCAGCTACCTTTTCAACAGAGCCAAACTGACAGCTTCTAAGTAAGTTTTTAAACAGTTTTATACTGGATTTTTATATCAGTATCTGTGCATCTTATTCTTTATAGTAGTGTCTATTACATGCAGTTATATGAAAATGAGTGTATACTGTCCCTTTAAGGTATTTTTCCCTAGAGGAACAATTCCTTCGTAGTCTCAGGAACTGTCCTCTAGGGATGCCTCTCTTCAAATAGGCCGGATGGTGGCTTGAAGCCAAGAGAAGGCTATTTGTGGCTGTCTGTTTACGATAGTTTTCAGAGGATGACAGTTTCAACTAGCTTTTTATTTAAATGTTTGTAAAATTACCCCAAAAAAGTAAATAAATTATATATATATATATATATATATATATATATATATATATGTATATATATATATATATATATATATATATATATATATATATATATATATATAGAGAGAGAGAGAGAGAGAGACAGAGATTGTCACATTCCACAAGAAAACTAACATTTGTTCATTGGGATCCTTTGATTCAGCTAAGCCAAAACATATATATTTAAGTTTTATTATTTTTAATCATTTAAAAAAAAAAAAAAAAAACATATATCTTTTTTGCAGCTAAATTAGGCAATGGGCTAACTCTCACTTGCATAGCAGAACTGCACACATTCTCAAAATTAAACCCCAAAACTATATTGCCTAGATTTAGAGTTCTGCGTTAGCCGTCAAAACCAGCATTAAGGGGTCCTAACTCTGCTTTTTACTGCCCGCTGGTATTTAGAGTCAGTCAGGAAAGGGTCTAACGCTCACTTTCCAGCCGCGACTTTTCCATACCACAGATCCCCTTACGCCAATTGCGTATCCTATCTTTTCAATGAGATCTTCCTAGCGCTGGTATTTAGAGTCTTGGCTGAAGTGAGCGGTAGACCCTCTACCGACAAGACTCCAGCCGCAGAAAAAAGTCAGGAGTTAAGAGCTTTATGGGCTAACGCCGGTTTATAAAGCTCTTAACTACTGTGCTCTAAAGTACACTAACACCCATAAACTACCTATGTACCCCTAAACTGAGGTCCCCCCACATCGCCGCCACTCTAATACATTTTTTAACCCCTAATCTGCTGACCGGACACCGCTGCCACCTACATTATCCCTATAAACCCCTAATCTGCTGCCCCTAACACCGCCGACACCTACATAATATTTATTAACCCCTAATCTGCCCCCCCCCCCATGTCGCCGCTACCTACCTACACTTATTAACCCCTAATCTGCCAACCGGACCTCGCCGCTACTCTAATAAATGTATCAACCCCTAAACCACCTCACTCCCGCCTCGCAAACCCTATAATCAATTTTATTAACCCCTAATCTGCCCTCCTTAACATCTGCGACACCAAACTTCAAGTATTAACCCCTAATCTGCCGACCGGACCTCACCGCTACTCTAATAAATTTATTAACCCCTAAAGCTAAGTCTAAGCCTAACCCTAACACCCCCCCTAAGTTAAATATAATTTTATTCTAACTAAATAAATTATTTCTTATTAAAAAAATGAATCCTATTTAAAGCTAAATACTTACCTGTAAAATAAACCCTAATATAGCTACAATTTAAATAATAATTACATTGTAGCTATTTTAGGATTTATATTTATTTTACAGGCAACTTTGTATTTATTTTAACCAGGTACAATAGCTATTAAATAGTTATTTACTATTTAATAGCTACCTAGTTAAAATAATTACAAAATTACCTGTAAAATAAATCCTAACCTCAGGTTACAATTAAACCTAACACTACACTATCAATAAATTAATTAACTAAACTACCTACAATTACCTACAATTAAATCAACTAAACTAAATTACAAAAACAAACAAACACTAAATTACAAAAAATAACAAAAGATTACAAGAATTTTAAACTAATTACACCTACTCTAAGCCCCCTAAAAAAATAACAAAGCCCCCCAAAATAAAAAAATGCCCTACCCTATTCTAAAATAAAAAGTTAACAGCTCTATTACCTTACCAGCCCTTAAAAGGGCTTTTTGCGGGGCATGCTCAAAAGAAATCAGCTCTTTTGCCTGTAAAAAAACATACAATACCCCCCCCATTATTACAACCCACCACCCACATACCCCTAATCTAACCCACCCAATCCCCCTTTAAAAAACCTAACACTAAGTCCTACCTTGTCTTCACCCAGCCGGGTACCATCTGATCCGTCCAGAATAGGAACAGCCAATAGAATGCGAGCTCAATCTGATTGGCTGATTGGATAAGCCAATCGGATTGAACTTGAATCTGATTGGCTGATTCAATCAGCCAATCAGATTTTTCCTACCTTAATTCCAATTGGCTGATAGAATCCTATCAGCCAATTGGAATTCGAGGGACGCCATCTTGGATGACGTAATTTAAAGGAACCTTCATTCACTGTTAGGACGTCGTTAGAAGAGAATGGATCCGCGCCGGCTTTTTAAGGGGGGTTTGGGTGGGTTAGATTAGGGGTATGTGGGTGGTGGGTTGTAATGTTGGGGGGGGGGGGATATTGTATGTTTTTTTTACAGGCAAAAAAGCTGATTTCTTTGGGGCATGCCCCGCAAAAAGCCATTTTAAGGGCTGGTAAGGTAATAGAGCTGTTAACTTTTTATTTTAGAATAGGGCAGGGCATTTTTTATTTTGGGGGGCTTTGTTATTTTTTTAGGGGGCTTAGAGTAGGTGTAATTAGTTTAAAATTCTTGTAATCTTTTGTTATTTTTTGTAATTTAGTGTTTGTTTGTTTTTGTAATTTAGTTTAGTTGATTTAATTGTAGGTAATTGTAGGTAGTTTAGTTAATTAATTTATTGATAGTGTAGTGTTAGGTTTAATTGTAACTTAGGTTAGGATTTATTTTACAGGTAATTTTGTAATTATTTTAACTAGGTAGCTATTAAATAGTAAATAACTATTTAATAGCTATTGTACCTGGTTAAAATAAATACAAAGTTGCCTGTAAAATAAATATAAATCCTAAAATAGCTACAATTTAATTATTATTTATATTGTAGCTATATTAGGGTTTATTTTACAGGTAAGTATTTAGCTTTAAATAGGATTAATTTTTTTAATAAGAAATAATTTATTTCGTTAGAATAAAATTATATTTAATTTAGGGGGGTGTTAGGGTTAGGTTTAGACTTAGCTTTAGGGGTTAATACATTTATTAGAGTAGCGGTGAGGTCTGGTCAGCAGATTAGGGGTTAATACTTGAAGTTAGGTGTCACAGATGTTAGGGAGGGTAGATTAGGGGTTAATAAAATTTATTATAGGGTTTGTGAGGCGGGAGTGAGGCGGTTTAGGGGTTAATACATTTATTATAGTGGCGGCGAGGTCCGGTCGGCAGATTAGGGGTTAATAAGTGTAGGTAAGGTAGCGGCGACATTGGGGGGGCAGATTAAGGGTTAATGAATATAATATAGGTGTCTGCAATGTTGTGGGCAGCAGATTAGGGGTACATAGGGATAATGTAGGTTCCGGAGCATCAGATTAGGGGTTAATAATAATATGCAGGTGTCAGCGATAGCGGGGTCGTCAGATTAGGGGTTAATAAGTGTAAGGTTAGGGGTGTTTAGACTTGGGGTACATGTTAGAGTGTTAGGTGCAGACTTAGAAAGTATTTCCCCATAGGAAACAATGGGGCTGCGTTAGGAGCTGAAAGCTGCTTTTTTGCAGGTGTTAGGTTTTTTTTCAGCCCAAACTGCCCCATTGTTTCCTATGGGGATATCGTGCACGAGCACGTTTTTCAAACTAGCCGCTACCGTAAGCAACGCTGGTATTGAGAGTTGAAGTGGCGGTAAATATGTCTGTACGCTCCCTTTTTGGAGGCTAACGCAGCCCTTCAGAGAACTCTAAATACCAGCGTTATTTAAAAGGTGCGGGGGGAAACAAACATGCGTAGCTAACGCACCCCTTTGGCCGCAAAACTCTAAATCTAGCCGTTAGTATTTCTAAAGTAGATAACCCAAGGAATTGATCTAGGCCCATGTTAGTATATTTAATGCCACTATTTGGCCTCCAAATATTATCATATATTCCCCATTTTCTAACAATGGCACTGGGAACTCTCAATAATGGAAGACAATGAAAATAGTGGATGAGGATCACTAAAATAAAAAATGGGTTACAGGGGATATACTAGGCATGTTTAATGATTTATGTTTTTCAATCTTTTAATATGCTAAGTAAGTTGTTTTTTTTCATTAATAAAAACCTTGTTTTACATTTGGCAAGATATTCATCTAAAATTGGGAAGAACAGTGCAGGATATAATTCAATTCAAGAAGAAAGTGTCAGCAACTTATATCATCTATTATATAACTGATAAGCGGGTCGGAAGAATTGGAATCAACCCCTCTTTTATGTTTTGCCAAAACTTCCTAGTATTTTATAGTTTAATTTTATAGATAGATAGATAGATAGATAGATAGATAGATTATAAAAAGTGTGTAAATGTGTCTATTATATTTGTAGATTACTTTTTTCCTTTGTATTTAGCAGTCTTTTTATATGTGTGTGTGTGTGTATTTTATTATTGTCCATACTGGATACTACATATTACTTTTTTTATTTTTTAATAACAATAATTTTTATTGAGGTTTCCAAAACATACATGAAGTAATAATACTTTAACATTCAAAAGATATGTGACTTTTAGACCAATTTAAGTAGTTGCACTTCCATTAACATATAAATTGTCACCATTTATAGCATAATAGTATACATGAAAAATCAATATCTGTCACTGAGGTATAGTGAAACCAACTAATGGAATGTGCTATGCAAATAAGTTTTAATAAAGATACAATGAAGAATTGTCTAAAATAATGTTGAGTCTATGTGAGTGGGACCTCATTTTCTATAGTATAAATTGTGTTATGGTATCTATATGATGTTATATAGTGTAGAATAGTATATATAAAGTTGGGGGAGATCAGCAGGCAAGAGCTGCTTCAAGTTGGGGGGGGGGGCAGGCATTCTAATTGTTGATATAGGTAACAGGTAATTAGGAGGCTAGTATTGAGCTCCCAATGCAATGAACGTAACTGTAGGCTGAGTGCATATAATTATAATAGAGGTGGAACAACATAGTATGAGGAAGCTGTCTACTTATTTGGGTATCCAAAAGAGTTTATAGGGAACTATTGTAAGCTGACACCTTGTAAGACAAATATGAGAAAAGTAGCTACATAACCCTACTGTATATTTTCAGCTAAACATTTAAGAGGAGGTTACAATGGGCTATTGTAAGTTAGCTCACTATATGACATATATGATAAGGACAGTTATAAGACCTTATTAGCTGTTTTCAACAGATCAAATTTGACTTTGGCAAGATATAAATTAGTGAGCAAGTGGTTATTCCACTGTGTGGATTAGTAGGAAATAAGTAATTGTACATACATTATACATGACTAGTATGTTCCTCAGTGTAAGCAAAATGGAGCCCCATATTTTAAAATATAAGCTAATGAGAATAGTGTATAACATTAATGCAAAAAACATTACATCATTATGGACTTCCATATATAATCAGAATAATGGCCAATTGTAATAGTGTGTGAAAATATATGACCCAGAATATATGACAAGAACACAGATATAGAACGCACCTTAGAAAAAGTAGGATATAGTGTGTGATTGGATACATTAAAACTATTGGAAATATACCCACATGAAATACTATGCCCATAGTCAAAATATGAAAGAACAAACTGAGAAGTTTGCTAGATAAGCCTAGGGGTTAACCTACGTCTCTTACTGCTCCACTAACATAAATAAATGAATAATTAAAAACCTGTAATAACAGCGCTGTAGGTAAGTGAGCGGTGACAATAACGTGCAAGTTAGCAACGCACCCCTCTTACCACAAAACTCGTAATCTTGCCGATAGATTACAAGAAAATAAACAAAATGATCAAAAATAAAACAATTACACCTAATCTAATAGCCCTAAAAAATAAAAAAGCCCCCCCTCAAAATAAAAACACCCCCTAGCCTACAATAAACTACAAATAGCCCTTAAAAGGCTGGCAAATTTAAATGTAAATGGGTAGAACAGATTATTGCTTCTGACTGCTTTAGGAGGAAGAAAGGAATCGCTATCCTTCTTAATAAAAATCTAAGCTATAATATTTTGCATGTACAAACAGACCCGCATAATAGATAGATAATTTTGAATATTGAGATAGCCCGAGTAAAATATATATTCTGTAATGTATATGGCCCTAATAGTGCAGATCAGGATTTCTGGGACTCAATTATTATTAAACTCTCTCCAAATATAGATCAGAATTTAATCTTAGCTGGAGATTTTAATATGACCCCGATACTGTTGCTTGACAGATTTTCACTGTGGCAGACTTTCCCTACATTCCAAAAATCTAAAATATTTTCACAAATTAGCAAAAATTTTAAATTGCATGATATATGGCATATTCAGCACCCCGATATTAAAGTTTATACATATAACTCTAGGTCGTATAGATTTTTCTCCCGGATTGATCTATTTCTAGTGTCCAACTCCCTCCTAAAGATTGGAACTAGGGCACAAATAAATGATATTGTTTTATCTGACCATGTTATAATATCTTTAGATATTGTACCTAGACCCGTGCCAGCGGAAGCAATAAGTAATTTCTATTTCCCTAAACATTTAATTAATAATATACCATTCCAAAACTGGCTACGATATAAATGGCAGGAATACAATGAAGATAATTATGCATACCTAGATAAACCAGAATTTTTTTGAGAGGCTGCTAAAGCGTATTTTAGAGGCGAGATCAAATCTTATATGATAATAGTTAAGAAGAAGTTTAGAGCACGTGAACTTCAATTGGCAAATACAGTTATAAATGCTTATAGGAAATATATAAACATACCCATTAAAAAGTAATAGGATAAATATAAGATAGCCAGACAAGATAGGGATTTATTTCTGAACTCTAAAATGACTAACGAAGAGTATAGAATGAATGCACTTTATGCAGGGCATTATGGTAAATCAGCTAAGTACTTAGCTAGACATGATAAAGCCAGAGAAAAAAAAAATAATACCATTGAAAATGTTATGGAAGGTGACAAGAACTGTACAGAGCTTGTCGATACAAAAAGGGCCTTTTTTAATTACTATCAAAACATTTATGCATTAAAAAAATTGATTTAGATAACAAAAAGGCCTTTTGGAATAAGATTACCTGTCCTAAAGTTCCCTCGGTGCAAGTGGAGCAAATAAACAGTCCTATTACATTAGAGGAAGTTTTAGAAGCTATAGATAATGCTAAACTTGGTAAAGCCCCAGGCCCGGACCAACTCCCGGCTGAGTTCTATAGGATACTCAAAGGTGAGATTGCTTATATTCTACCTAATCTATTTAGTGAGTATTATATAAAAAAAGCCACAATGTCTCGATACTTCTCAGCATGAATAATAACTCTCATCTTAAAAAAAGATAAAAATATGTTAGATCTTGGATCATATAGACCTATCTCTTTACTAAACAATGATTATAAATGATTCACTTCTATTGTTGCTAATAGACTTAGAACTTTATTATAGGAAGTTATACAACCAGATCAATCTGGTTATATGACGGGAAGATCTCCAACAAAAAATATTTGCCGGACATATATGATTTTATATGGAGTAAGTTGCATAAGTATAAAATATCACTTAAACAGGATTTTACTATGGTTTTAATTGATGCTGAGAAAGCTTTTGATTTAATAGTATGGGAACATCTCTATAATTCTCTGTCCAACTTATTTTTTTTGGGGAAATTTTATAACATTTATCCGGGACATATATAATTCCCCTCTATCCGCTATTCTGGTTAACGGGAGTCAAACATCCTTTTTTAAATTGAATAAAGGAACTAGGCAGGGCTGCCCTCTTTCTCTCCTTCTTTTTAATTTAGCTATAGAGCTGCTTGCAAATCTCCTTAGGCAGGAACTACAAGGAAATAGTTTGGGGAGTCATAAAATTGTGCTCTAATTATATGCAGATGATCTTTTAATCTATGTTAAAAATACTAAAAAAAATATATCCCAATAGCTCTTAAAATTTTCAATATTTTCAGTTAAATTTCTGGATATAAGGTTAACGCAGAAAAATCAGAAGTGGTATGGATACATAAAAACAAAGACAGATTTATACAACATAGCTTTAGGGAAGTGGAAAGATTTAGATATTTGGGAATTATTTTTTATAAAGACCCCAATATGTGGTATAGACTTAATTACACACCCTTTTTTTTACATATAATCCCCAAACTGCATCGATGGAGTCTCTTCCCCCTTTCACTATCAGCCACAGTAATGATTATTAAATCTATTCTCTTACCTTAATTATTATATATTATGAATAGACATAGGCTCTCTATAGTCAGACTCTCTCAGCTAAAAGAATTTGGGGGCCTTGCCTTTCCCGATATTAGGTCATATAATGTCTCAATACTTGCAAGGCATGGAGTGGACTGGCTACTGTCATCTAACTATTTAACAAATATAGGGCTAGATTTAGAGTTTTGTCGGTAACGACCCGCGTAGCTAACGCTGGCTGGGAATGGCTGGGTTTTCAGTGCGTTAGGCTCCAAAAAGGGAGCATATAGCATAATTTACCGCCACTTCAACTCTAAATACCAGCGGTGCTTACGGACGCGGCCAGCTTCAAAAACGTGCTCGTGCACGATATCCCCATAGGAAACAATGGGGCAGTTTGAGCTGAAAAAAACCTAACACCTGCAAAAAAGCAGCTCCTAACGCAGCCCCATTGTTTCCTATGGGGAAACACTTCCTATGTCTGCACCTAACACTCTAACATGTACCCCAGGTCTAAACACCCCTAACCTTACACTTATTAACCCCTAATCTGCCGCCCCCGCTATCGCTGACACCTGCATATTTTTTTAACCCCTAATCTGCCGCTCCGTACACCGCCGCAACCTACATTATACCTATGTACCCCTAATCTGCTGCCCCTAACACCGCCGACCCCTATATTATATTTATTAACCCCTAATCTGCCGCCCCCAATGTCGCCTCCACCTACCTACAATTATTAACCCCTAATCTGCCGACCGGACCACACCGCTACGATAATAAATGTATTAACCCCTAAAGCTAAGTCTAACACTAACACCCCCCTAACTTAAATATAATTTAAATCTAACGAAATAAATTAACTCTTATTAAATAAAGTTTTCCTATTTAAACCTAAATACTTACCTGTAAAATAAACCCTAATATAGCTACAATATAAATTATAATTATATTGTAGCTATTTTAGGATTAATATTTATTTTACAGTCAACTTTGTAATTATTTTAACCAGGTACAATAGCTATTAAATAGTTAATAACTATTTAATAGTTACCTAGTTAAAATAATTACAAAATTACCTGTAAAATAAATCCTAACCTAAGTTACAATTAAACCTAACACTACACTATCGATAAATTAATTAAATAAAATACCTACAATTAAATACAATTAAATAAACTAACTAAAGTACAAAAAATAAAAAAGAACTAAGTTACAAAAAATAAAAAAATATTTACAAACATTAGAAAAATATTACAACAATTTTAAACTAATTACACCTACTCTAAGCCCCCTAATAAAATAACAAAGCCCCCCAAAATAAAAAAATGCCCTACCCTATTCTAAAATTAAAATAGAAAAGCTCTTTTACCTTACCAGCCCTTAAAAGGGCCATTTGCGGGGCATGCCCCAAAGAATTCAGCTCTTTTGCCTGGAAAAAAAACATACAATACCCCCCCCCAACATTACAACCCACCACCCACATACCCCTAATCTAACCCAAACCCCCCTTAAATAAACCTAACACTAAGCCCCTGAAGATCTTCCTACCTCTGTCCAGGCTCCGATGTCTTCATCCAAGCCCAGCGGGGGGCTGAAGACATCCATCCTCCGGCTGAAGTCTTGATCCAAGCGGGCAGAAGAGGACATCCGGACCGGCAAACATCTTCATCCAGGAGGCATCTTCTATGTTCTTCCATCCGATGACGACCGGCTCCATCTTGAAGACCTCCACCGCGGATCCATCCTCTTCTTCCGACGACTAGACGACGAATGAAGGTTCCTTTAAGGGTCGTCATCCAAGATGGCGTCCCTCGAATTCTGATTGGCTGATAGGATTCTATCAGCCAATCGGAATTAAGGTAGGAAAATTCTGATTGGCTGATGGAATCAGCCAATCAGAATCAAGTTCAATCCGATTGGCTGATCCGATCAGCCAATCAGATTTAGCTCGCATTCTATTGGCTGATCGGAACAGCCAATAGAATGCGAGCTCAATCTGATTGGCTGATTGGATCAGCCAATAGGATTAAACTTCAATTCTATTGGCTGATTGCATCAGCCAATAGGATTTTTCCTACCTTAATTCCGATTGGCTGATAGAATCCTATCAGCCAATCGGAATTCAAGGGATGCCATCTTGGATGACGTCCCTTAAAGGAACCTTCATTCGTCATCTAGTCGTCGGAAGAAGAGGATGGATCTGCGGTGGAGGTCTTCAAGATGGAGCCGGTCGTCATTGGATGGAAGAACATAGAAGATGCCTCCTGGATGAAGATGTTTGCTGGTCCGGATGTCCTCTTCTGCCCGCTTGGATCAAGACTTCAGCAGGAGGATGGATGTCTTCAGCCCCCCGCTTGGGCTTGGATCAAGACATCGGAGCCTGGACGGATTGCTGATACCCGGCGAGGTGAAGATAAGGTAGGAAGATCTTCGGGGGCTTAGTGTTAGGTTTATTTAAGGGGGGTTTGGGTTAGATTAGGGGTATGTGGGTGGTGGGTTGTAATGTTGGGGGGGGGGGGGTATTGTATGTTTCTTTTCCAGGCAAAAGAGCTGAATTCTTTGGGGCATGCCCCGCAAATGGCCCTTTAAAGTCTGGTAAGGTAAAATAGCTTTTCTATTTTAATTTTAGAATAGGGTAGGGCATTTTTTATTTTGAGGGGCTTTGTTATTTTATTAGGGGGCTTAGAGTAGGTGTAATTAGTTTAAAATTGTTGTAATATTTGTCTAATGTTTGTAAATATTTTTTTATTTTTTGTAACTTTAGTTAGTTTATTTAATTGTATTTAATTGTAGGTATTTTATTTAATTAATTTATTGATAGTGTAGTGTTAGGTTTAATTGTAGATAATTGTAGGTATTTTATTTAATTAATTTATTGATAGTGTAGTGTTAGGTTTAATTGTAACTTAGGTTAGGATTTATTTTACAGGTAATTTTGTAATTATTTTAACTAGGTAGCTATTAAATAGTTATTAACTATTTAATAGCTATTCTACCTGGTTAAAATAATTACAAAGTTGCCTGTAAAATAAATATTAATCCTAAAATAGCTACAATATAATTATAATTTATATTGTAGCTATAATAGGGTTTATTTTACAGGTAAGTATTTAGCTTTAAAAAGGAATAATTTATTTAATAAGAGTTAATTTATTTCGTTAGATTTAAATTATATTTAACTTAAGGGGGTGTTAGGGTTATGGTTAGACTTAGCTTTAGGGGTTAATACATTTATTATAGTAGCGGTGAGGTCCGGTCGGCAGATCAGGGGTTATTAAGTGTAGGTAGGTGTCGGCGACGTTGAGGGGGGCAGATTAGGGGTTAATAAATATAATATAGGGGTCGGCGGTGTTAGGGGCAGCAGATTAGGGGTACATAAGTATAACGTAGCTGGCGGCGGTGTGTGGTCGGCAGATTAGGGGTTAAAAAATTTTAATCGAGTGGCGGCAATGTGGGGGGGGGCTCAGTTTAGGGGTACATAGGTAGTTTATGGGTGTTAGTGTACTTTAGAGCACAGTAGTTAAGAGCTTTATGAACCGGCGTTAGCCCAAAAAGCTCTTAACTCCTGGTTTTTTTCTGCGGCTGGAGTTTTGTCATTAGATTTCTAACGCTCACTACAGCCAAGACTCTAAATACCGGCGTTAGAAAGATCCCATTGAAAAGATAGGATACGCAATTGGCGTAGGGGGATCTGCGGTATGGAAAAGTCGCGGCTGCAAAATGAGCGTTAGACCCTTTAATGACTGACTCCAAATACCAGCGGTAGCCCAAAACCAGTGTTAGGAGCCTCTAACGCTGGTTTTGACGGCTAACGCCAAACTCTAAATCTAGCCGTTTATGATGGAAGAAAAATTAATACAGCCTCTTTCACTTAAAGCTATTTTACATTGTCCATATGCACAACTTCCTTGAAATATTAAAAGGACATTCAGTATTTACAACGTGGTGAAAGCTTGGCAGCAACTCTGCCGATCATTGAATATCAATTTCCATATATCCGCTTTCTTACCTATTAGAGGTGACCCGGAATTCCTGCCTGTTTTCCAGTCTGAGGTATTCCATAGATGGGCTCATAATGGTCTTACTAATGTAGTACTTTTGGAAGGGGAATCAGGTATGAGAACCTTTGAGAGTATTGCCACTGAATTTAATTTGCCTTATAATAGTTTTTATGCATACCTTCAATTGTGCCACTATATCTTTAAGAAGATGCAGTTAGGCCAGTGGTTGGAACAATTTGGTAAAATAGGTGATTATATTAACCTCTACAGGCAGGGGAACCAATCAATTTTGCTATTATATAAAATATTGCTGGCAAAACAAGGGCAGTGAAACTTGGAGAAGATTTCTTTGTATTGGATAAAGAGTTTTGAAGATTTGGATACTGATATAATTAGGATGGGCATTGAGTGGGTTTGCGGGGCTCGCCTTTTTTCCTCCTGGAAAGAATCTCATTTAAAACTTCTTAATAACACTTATATTATGCCGAAAAGAATAGCTAAATGGTCACAAGACCATTGTGATCATTGTTATAAATGTCACTCTCATGCAGCAGATCTACTTTATTGTTTATGGTATTGTCCAAAAATAAGACAGCTCTGGCAGGAAGTCAATTTTTGGCTAAATAAAAATATAATGGAGCGATTTGTTATAAAGCTGTCACACCTCTAACATACAGAGCTGTAATCTTGTTAATACTGCTATTATGATTCTCCGAAATCTGATTTAAAAAATTTGGAAAAGCTGTAAACCTCCATCTTTCGGCTGAATTAAAACACAGATTATGTTTGAACAGTACAATATATCCAATATACATAACATACAAATTCATCTTTTTTCAATAAGTGGCTGAAAAATATCCAGACCTATCCTATATAAATGCAATATATTCTTACTAAACAATTTCATAGGTCTGTTTACTTTGAAAGTTTAATAATGCGTGATGTATTCCCACTATCTTGGTATTAAAATGGAAGAAAGGGCAATAGGGATAGAAGAGGGCAAGTGACAGAAAGACAGGGAGAACAAAATTGGCACAGGCAGGTGGTAGGAGGGGGGTCTGTTTTTTTTTTTGTTTAACTTTTTTTTTTCTCCTTTGTCTCTCATCTATCTAAAATGAACCACAGCTTATAATAAACTGTTAAGTACTGATGTTTATTGCATGTATAATAGAAACATGATAATTTGCATGCATATAATATGTTTTCCAAAAAAGGTTTATCACCGATAATTATATGTATTTACTTGATTCTATAAATTGTGTTTTGCCTTGCAAGGCATTGATTCTGTACCATGATCACATTGATGGTTGTAAATAAAATAAATATATATTAAAAAAAAAAAAAAAAAACCATAATTTATGCTTACCTGATAAATTTATTTCTCTTGTAGTGTATCCAGTCCACGGATCATCCATTACTTATGGGATATTAACTCCTCCCCAACAGGAAGTGCAAGAGGATTCACCCAGCAGAGCTGCTATATAGCTCCTCCCCTAACTGCCATTACCAGTCATTCGACCGAAAACATGCAGAGAAAGGAAAACCATAGGGTGCAGTGGTGACTGTAGTTTAATGGAAAAATTACCTGCCTTAAAGTGACAGGGCGGGCCGTGGACTGGATACACTACAAGAGAAATACATTTATCAGGTAAGCATAAATTATGTTTTCTCTTGTTAAGTGTATCCAGTCCACGGATCATCCATTACTTATGGGATACCAATACCAAAGCTAAAGTACACGGATGACGGGAGGGACAGGCAGGCTCTTTATACGGAAGGAACCACTGCCTGAAGAACCTTTCTCCCAAAAACAGCCTCAGAAGAAGCAAAAGTGTCAAATTTGTAAAATTTGGAAAAAGTATGAAGAGAAGACCAAGTTGCAGCCTTGCAAATCTGTTCAACAGAAGCCTCATTCTTAAAGGCCCAAGTGGAAGCCACAGCTCTAGTAGAATGTGCTGTAATTCTTTCAGGAGGCTGCTGTCCAGCAGTCTCATAGGCTAACCGTATTATGCTACGAAGCCAAAAGGAGAGAGAGGTAGCCGAAGCTTTTTGACCTCTCCTCTGACCAGAATAAACGACAAACAGGGAAGACGTTTGTCGAAAATCCTTAGTTGCCTGTAGATAAAATTTCAGGGCACGGACTACATCTAGATTGTGTAGCAGACGTTCCTTTTTCGAAGAAGGATTAGGACACAAAGATGGAACCACAATCTCTTGATTGATATTCCTGTTAGTGACCACCTTAGGTAGGAACCCAGGTTTAGTACACAGAACTACCTTGTCTGAATGAAAAATCAGATAAGGAGAATCACAATGTAAGGCAGATAACTCAGAGACTCTTCGAGCCGAGGAAATCGCCATTAAAAACAGAACTTTCCAAGATAACAACTTGATATCAATGGAATGAAGGGGTTCAAACGGAACCCCCTGTAAAACATTAAGAACTAAGTTCAAACTCCATGGTGGAGCAACAGTTTTAAACACAGGCTTGATCCTAGCTAAAGCCTGACAAAAAGCTTGAACGTCCGGAACTTCTGACAGACGTTTGTGTAAAAGAATGGA
The DNA here is from genome assembly GCF_027579735.1 of Bombina bombina. Lineage (NCBI taxonomy): Eukaryota > Metazoa > Chordata > Amphibia > Anura > Bombinatoridae > Bombina > Bombina bombina. Next base: position 595,046,094 of record NC_069502.1, read on the forward strand.
CAGAGCTGAAATCTGTCCCTTTAAGGAACTAGCGGATAAACCCTTTTCTAAACCTTCTTGTAGAAAAGACAATATCTTCGGAATCCTAACCTTACTCCATGAGTAACTCTTGGATTCGCACCAATATAAGTATTTGCGCCATATCTTATGGTAAATCTTTCTGGTAACAGGCTTCCTAGCCTGTATTAAGGTATCAATAACTGACTCAGAAAAACCACGTTTTGATAAAATCAAGCGTTCAATTTCCAAGCAGTCAGCTTCAGAGAAATTAGATTTTGATGTTTGAAGGGACCCTGGATCAGAAGGTCCTGTTTCAGAGGTAGCGACCAAGGTGGACAGGATGACATGTCCACTAGATCTGCATACCAAGTCCTGCGTGGCCATGCAGGCGTTATTAGAATCACTGATGCTCTCTCCTGTTTGATTCTGGCAATCAATCGAGGAAGCATCGGGAAGGGTGGAAACACATAAGCCATCCCGAAGGTCCAAGGTGCTGTCAAAGCATCTATCAGAACCGCTCCCGGATCCCTGGATCTGGACCCGTAACGAGGAAGCTTGGCGTTCTGTCGAGACGCCATGAGATCTATCTCTGGTTTGCCCCAACGTCGAAGTATTTGGGCAAAGACCTCCGGATGAAGTTCCCACTCCCCCGGATGAAAAGTCTGACGACTTAAGAAATCCGCCTCCCAGTTCTCCACTCCCGGGATGTGGATTGCTGACAGGTGGCAAGAGTGAGACTCTGCCCAGCGAATTATCTTTGATACTTCCATCATTGCTAGGGAGCTTCTTGTCCCTCCCTGATGGTTGATGTAAGCTACAGTCGTGATGTTGTCCGACTGAAACCTGATGAACCCCCGAGTTGTTAACTGGGGCCAAGCCAGAAGGGCATTGAGAACTGCTCTCAATTCCAGAATGTTTATTGGTAGGAGACTCTCCTCCTGATTCCATTGTCCCTGAGCCTTCAGAGAATTCCAGACAGCGCCCCAACCTAGTAGGCTGGCGTCTGTTGTTACAATTGTCCAGTCCGGCCTGCTGAATGGCATCCCCCTGGACAGATGTGGCCGAGAAAGCCACCATAGAAGAGAATTTCTGGTCTCTTGATCCAGATTCAGAGTAGGGGACAAGTCTGAGTAATCCCCATTCCACTGACTTAGCATGCACAATTGCAGCGTTCTGAGATGTAGACGTGCAAAGGGTACTATGTCCATTGCTGCTACCATTAAGCCGATCACCTCCATGCATTGAGCTACTGACGGGTGTTGAATGGAATGAAGGACACGGCATGCATTTTGAAGCTTTGTTAACCTGTCTTCTGTCAGGTAAATCTTCATTTCTACAGAATCTATAAGAGTCCCCAAGAAGGGAACTCTTGTGAGTGGAAAGAGAGAACTCTTCTTTTCGTTCACCTTCCATCCATGCGACCTTAGAAATGCCAGTACTAACTCTGTATGAGACTTGGCAGTTTGAAAGCTTGAAGCTTGTATCAGAATGTCGTCTAGGTACGGAGCTACCGCAATTCCTCGCGGTCTTAGTACCGCCAGAAGAGTACACAGAACCTTTGTGAAGATTCTCGGAGCCGTAGCCAATCCGAATGGAAGAGCTACAAACTGGTAATGCCTGTCTAGAAAGGCAAACCTTAGATACCGGTAATGATCTTTGTGAATCGGTATGTGAAGGTAAGCATCCTTTAAATCCACTGTGGTCATGTACTGACCCTTTTGGATCATGGGTAAAATTGTCCGAATAGTTTCCATTTTGAACGATGGAACTCTTAGGAATTTGTTTAGGATCTTTAAATCCAAGATTGGCCTGAAAGTTCCCTCTTTTTTGGGAACCACAAACAGATTTGAGTAAAACCGGATGGATCACTCCCATTAATAAAAGATCTTGTACGCAGCGTAGAAACGCCTCTTTCTTTATTTGGTTTGTTGACAACCTTGACAGATGAAATCTCCCTCTTGGGGGAGAGAATTTGAAGTCTAGAAGGTATCCCTGAGATATGATCTCTAACGCCCAGGGATCCTGGACATCTCTTGCCCAAGCCTGGGCGAAGAGAGAAAGTCTGCCCCCCACTAGATCCGTTCCCGGATCGGGGGCCCTCGATTCATGCTGTCTTAGGGGCAGCAGCAGGTTTCCTGGCCTGCTTGCCCTTGTTCCAGGACTGGTTAGGTCTCCAGCCTTGTCTGTAGCGAGCAACAGCTCCTTCCTGTTTTGGTGCAGAGGAAGTTGATGCTGCTCCTGCTTTGAAATTACGAAAGGAACGAAAATTAGACTGTCTAGCCTTAGGTTTGGCTCTGTCTTGAGGCAGGGCATGGCCTTTACCTCCTGTAATGTCAGCGATAATTTCTTTCAACCCGGGCCCGAATAAGGTCTGCCCTTTGAAAGGTATATTAAGCAATTTAGATTTAGAAGTAACGTCAGCTGACCAGGATTTTAGCCACAGTGCTCTGCGTGCCTGAATGGCGAATCCGGAATTCTTAGCCGTAAGTTTAGTTAAATGTACTACGGCATCTGAAATAAATGAGTTAGCTAACTTAAGGGCTTTAAGCTTGTGTGTAATCTCATCTAATGGAGCTGATTCAAGTGTCTCTTCCAGAGACTCAAACCAAAATGCTGCTGCAGCCGTGACAGGCGCAATGCATGCAAGAGGTTGCAATATAAAACCTTGTTGAACAAACATTTTCTTAAGGTAACCCTCTAACTTTTTATCCATTGGATCTGAAAAGGCACAGCTATCCTCCACCGGGATAGTGGTACGCTTAGCTAAAGTAGAAACTGCTCCCTCCACCTTAGGGACCGTTTGCCATAAGTCCCGTGTGGTGGCGTCTATTGGAAACATCTTTCTAAATATCGGAGGGGGTGAGAACGGCACACCGGGTCTATCCCACTCCTTAGTAACAATTTCAGTAAGTCTCTAAGGTATAGGAAAAACGTCAGTACTCGCCGGTACCGCAAAATATTTATCCAACCTACACATTTTCTCTGGTATTGCAACTGTGTTACAATCATTCAGAGCCGCTAACACCTCCCCTAGTAATACACGGAGGTTTTCCAGCTTAAATTTAAAATTTGAAATATCTGAATCCAGTTTGTTTGGATCAGAACCGTCACCCGCAGAATGAAGCTCTCCGTCCTCATGTTCTGCAAATTGTGACGCAGTGTCTGACATGGCCCTAATATTATCAGCGCACTCTGTTCTCACCCCAGAGTGATCACGCTTACCTCTTAGTTCTGGTAATTTAGCCAAAACTTCAGTCATAACAGTAGCCATATCCTGTAATGTGATTTGTAATGGCCACCCAGATGTACTCGGCGCTACAATATCACGCACCTCCCGAGCGGGAGATGCAGGTACTGACACGTGAGGCGAGTTAGTTGGCATAACTCTCCCCTCGTTGTTTGGTGAAATATGTTCAATTTGTACAGATTGACTTTTATTTAAAGTAGCATCAATACAGTTAGTACATAAATTTCTATTGGGCTCCACTTTGGCTTTAGCACATATAGCACAGATATCTTCCTCTGAATCAGACATGTTTAACACACTAGCAAATAAACTAGCAACTTGGAAATACTTTTCAAGTAATTTACTATAATATGAAAACGTACTGTGCCTATAAGAAGCACAGAAAAAGTTATGACAGTTGAAAATTAATAAACTGAAAAGTTATAGCATCAAATCTTTGTAAAAAACACAATTTTAGAAAAGGATTGCTCCCATTAGCAAAGAATAACTAACCCTGATAGCAGAAAAAAAAAAAAAAAAAAAATACAGAAATAAACGTTTGTTTTTTTTTATCACAGTCAACTACAATCTCACAGCTCTGCTGTGAGTGATTACCTCCCTCAAAACAAATTTTGAAGACCCCTGAGTTCTGTAGAGATGAACCGGATCATGCAGGGAAGACAAACTTCTGACTGAATTTTTTGATGCGTAGCAAAAGCACCAAAAAAGGTCCCTCCCCCTCACACATAACAGTGAGAGAGATCAGTAAACTGTCATAAATTAAATAAAACGACTGCCAAGTGGAAAAAAATAGTGCCCAAAACATTTTTTCACCCAGTACCTCAGAAAATTAAACGATTTTACATGCCAGCAAAAAACGTTTAACATTAATAAATTGAGTGTTATTAAAAAGCCTGTTGCTAGTCCCTGCAAATTAGGCTAAAGTTTTATGCATACAGTATAATTCCAGTGAAGTGCCATTCCCCAGAATACTGAAGTGTAAAATATACATACATGACAGCCTGATACCAGTTGCTGCTACTGCATTTAAGGCTGAGTTTACATTATATCGGTATGGCAGAATTTTCTCATCAATTCCATTGTCAGAAAATAATAAGCTGCTACATACCTCTTTGCAGATTAATCTGCCCGCTGTCCCCTGATCTGAAGTTGGATCAGCCAATCGGATTGAACTTGATTCCATCAGCCAATCAGAAAATTCCTACCTTAATTCCGATTGGCTGATAGAATCCTATCAGCCAATTGGAATTCGAGGGACGCCATCTTGGATGACGTCCCTTAAAGGAACAGTCATTCGTCGTTCAGTCGTCGGGCCGGATGGATGTTCCGCGCTGGAGGTCTTCAGGATCCTGCCGCTTCGCTCCGGATGGAAGACCATAGAAGATGCCGCCTGGATGAAGAGTTCAATCGGATGGAAGATCCTCTTCTGCCCCGCTTGGATGAAGACTTTGACCGGATCATGGACCTCTTCAGCCCCCCGCTTGGGCTTGGATCAGGACATCGGAGGAGCTCTTCAGGACGGATCGGTGAACCTGGATGGTGAAGACAAGGTAGGAAGATCTTCAGGGGCTTAGTGTTAGGTTTATTTAAGGGGGGTTTGGGTTAGATTAGGGGTATGTGGGTGGTGGGTTGTAATGTTGGGGGGGGTATTGTATGTTTTTTTTTACAGGCAAAAGAGCTGAAATTCTTGGGGCATGCCCCGCAAAGGGCCCTGTTCAGGACTGGTAAGGTAAAAGAGCTTTTACCTTTTTTAATTTAGAATAGGGTAGGGAATTTTTTATTTTGGGGGGCTTTGTTATTTTATTAGGGGGCTTAGAGTAGGTGTAATTAGTTTAAAATTGTTGTAATATTTTTCTTATGTTTGTAAATATTTTTTTATTTTTTGTAACTTAGTTCTTTTTTATTTTTTGTACTTTAGCTAGTTTATTTAATTGTATTTATTTGTAGGAATTGTGTTTAATTAATTTATTGATAGTGTAGTGTTAGGTTAATTGTAGGTAATTGTAGGTAGTTTATTTAATTAATTTATTGATAGGGTAGTGTTAGGTTTAATTATATCTTAGGTTAGGATTTATTTTACAGGTAAATTTGTTATTATTTTAACTAGGTAACTATTAAATAGCTATTGTACCTGGTTAAAATAATTACCAAGTTGCCTGTAAAATAAATATAAATCCTAAAATAGCTATAATATAATTATAATTTATATTGTAGCTATATTAGGATGTATTTTACAGGTAAGTATTTAGCTTTAAATAGGAATAATTTATTTAATAAGAGTTAATTTATTTCGTTAGATTTAAATTATATTTAACTTAGGGGGCTGTTAGTGTTAGGGTTAGACTTAGCTTTAGGGTTTAATCAATTTATTATAGTAGCGGTGAGCTCCGGTCGTCAGATTAGGGGTTAATAATTGAAGTTAGGTGTCAGCGATGTTAGGGAGGGCAGATTAGGGGTTAATACTATTTATGATAGGGTTAGTGAGGCGGATTAGGGGTTAATAACTTTATTATAGTAGCACTCAGGTCCGCTCGGCAGATTAGGGGTTAATAAGTGTAGGCAGGTGTCGGCGACGTTGTGGGGGGCAGATTAGGGGTTAATAAATATAATATAGGGGTCGGCGGTGTTAGGGGCAGCAGATTAGGGGTACATAGGGATAACGTAGGTTGCGGCGGTTTACGGAGCGGCAGATTAGGGGTTAAAAAAATATGCAGGGGTCAGCGATAGCGGGAGCAGCAGATTAGGGGTTAATAAGTGTAATGTTAGGGGTGTTTAGACTCGGGGTACATGTTAGAGTGTTAGGTGCAGACGTAGGAAGTGTTTCCCCATAGGAAACAATGGGGCTGCGTTAGGAGCTGAACGCGGCTTTTTTGCAGGTGTTAGGTTTTTTTTCAGCTCAAACAGCCCCATTGTTTTCTATGGGGGAATCGTGCACGAGCACGTTTTTGAGGCTGGCCGCGTCCGTAAGCAACTCTGGTATCGAGAGTTGCATTTGCGGTAAAAATGCTCTACTCTCCTTTTTTGGAGCCTAACGCAGCATTTGTTTGAACTCTCGATACCAGAGTTAAATTTATGGTGCGGCCAGAAAAAAGCCCGCGGAGCGTTAACAGCCCTTCTACCGCCAAACTCCAAATCTAGGCCATAAATTATTAAGAGTGTACCTGTACTTTTTAATGTATTTTAATATTTTTGTGCCACTTTTTTGTCTGGTAACAGTTAACCTGAGCTCTGAAGTTGCACTAGGCCGACGAGCGTTAAATTTAATTGCGCTCAAGCGAATGCATTTACTTTCACTACACGTGCTACTTCCGACACATGCAAAAAGCAGCAATATACCCCTTATCTCCATGCCCCTCACAGTGACAGACCCCCAACAGGGTCCCCCCACACTCTAGGACCCCCTGAGCAACAAACCCCACATCCAGGCACAAGACCCACACTTAACTGCTTAGTTACTGATAGGGCAGCTGTCAGCCCCACGGGAGCCATGGAGATGCCATTCCCCCCCTCCCTTTACATGCTGGCCTCTCGGCCCAGGTCCTATTTGCCTGGCTGCTCAGTCTGCCCCTGTATACATTTAAAATTATAAACATTTAAAAATTGGTGTTTAAGAAAAAAATGCGTTTAAAACTTAAACTATGCACAAAATACAACATGTTAATTCAACAGTTTTTTTGTGCAAACAAGTGATCTATAAAGCATATATGTGTTGGAAAAGATTATTCAAATACGTTTGTTGTTTAGAAAACAAAAATATAAAATTTAATATGGCAAAAAACATGTCAAAATAATTTTGCACTATAGTATTAAAATTTGCAATTCTATTCATGCTTTTGACTTTATCTTAATAGAAGTTAAACATTAATTATTTACTTGTTTTAGATAATAAAAAATAAATTTAGACATAAACATTAAATTAACTGAAATTCAGCTTATTGCCTACAAAGATGCTTACTATTAGTTCTCCATGCAAGATTAGAATAAATGTTGAAGTGTGCAAACAAACATCCATATAATAAATATCCTTTGTAGAGCTTATTTTGTCTTCATTACAGAGCAAGTCTGCATGCATCGTTTTAACTAAGCTGCAGTTGTTCATCAAACTCAATGTTGTAGAAAATGTGAATAGAAAATAAACTAATAAAAGCAGAATGTTTACTCAATGTCCTAGCCATTAATAGTCTAATTTAGGAAAGCATTACATATAGCCTAGCTTTTGTGGCTATGTTCAGGAATATGAGTTACCATAAAAAGAAAATGTTTTCTAAACTTTAAAGATTTAAACAATGTACAAAAAGTCCATTAAAGTCAGTAATTAATTTCAAAATGTACGTCGGGCATCACATCATTGAGAATGAATGAGCCAGTACTAAATTGCACTCACAATCATTACTTCTTTTAAGGGTAAATGCAAATATGTTTAGAGCCCTTTGTAAGGAAGAGCAAAATTAATATGCATAAATAATGTATCATAGTGTTTGAAAGCAATATAACTTTTTTATATTAGGGCATTTAGTATCCATCTTAGTCTTCCATTACCTTTGTTAAATCTTGCTTTCAGCATATAAACTTCCATGCATTTTACCAAAGAGAAAAGGGAAGTAAATTTCTTCTAAAACAAAAACCCACTAGAATCTACTGGCTAGATTTAGAGTTCTGCGGCCAAAGGGGTGCGTTAGCTACGCGTGCTTTTTTTCTCCCGCACCTTTTAAATACCGCTGGTATTTAGAGTTCACAGAATGGCTGGGTTTTCAGTGCGTTAGGCTCCAAAAAGGGAGCGTAGAGCATAATTTAACGCCACTGCAACTCTCGATATCAGCGGTGCTTACGGACGCGGCCAGCCTCAAAAACGTGCTCATGCACGATTCCCCCATAGAAAACAATGGGGCAGTTTGAGTTGAAAAAAAACCTAACACCTGCAAAAAAGCAGCGTTCAGCTCCTAACGCAGCTCCAATGTTTTCTATGGGTAAACACTTCCTACGTCTGCACCTAACACTCTAACATGTACCCCGAGTCTAAACACCCCTAACCTTACACTTATTAACCCCTAATCTGCCGCCCCCGCTATCGCTGACCCCTGCATATTATTATTAACCCCTAATCTGCCGCTCCGTACACCACCGCAAGCTACATTATAGCTATGTACCCCTAATCTGCTGTCCCTAACACCGCCGACCCCTATATTATATTTATTAACCCCTAATCTGCCCCCCTCAACGTCGCCTCCACCTGCCTACACTTATTAACCCCTAATGTTCCGAGCGGACCGCACCGCTACTATAATAAAGTTATTAACCCCTAATCCGCCTCACTCCCGCCTCAATAATCCTATAATAAATATTATTAACCCCTAATCTGCCCTCCCTAACATCGTCGACACCTAACTTCAAGTATTAACCCCTAATCTGCCGATCGGAGATCACCGCTACTCTAATAAATTTTTTAACCCCTAAAGCTAATTCTAACCCTAACCCTAACACCCCCCTAAATTAAATATAATTTTATTCTAACAAAATAAATTAACTCTTATTAAATAAATTATTCCTATTTAAATCTAAATACTTACCTGTAAAATAAACCCTAATATAGCTACAATATAAATTATAATTATATTGTAGCTATTTTAGGATTAATATTTATTTTACAGGCAACTTTGTAATTATTTTAACCAGGTAGAATAGCTATTAAATAGTTAATAACTATTTAATAGTTACCTAGTTAAAATAATTACAAAATTACCTGTAAAATAAATCCTAAGCTAAGTTACAATTAAACCTAACACTACACTATCAATAAATAAATTAAATAAACTACCTACAATTATCTACAATTAAACCTAACACTACACTATCAATAAATTAATTAAATACAATACCTACAAATAAATACAATTAAATAAACTAACTAAAGTACAAAAAATAAAAAAGAACTAAGTTACAAAAAATAAAAAAATATTTACAAACATTAGAAAAATATTACAACAATTTTAAACTAATTACACCTACTCTAAGCCCCCTAATAAAATAACAAAGCCCCCCAAAATAAAAAAATGCCCTACCCTATTCTAAAATTAAAATAGAAAAGCTCTTTTACCTTACCAGCCCTGAAAAGGGCCCTTTGCGGGGCATGCCCCAAAGAATTCAGCTCTTTTGCCTGTAAAAAAAAAACATACAATACCCCCCCCAACATTACAACCCACCACCCACATACCCCTAATCTAACCCAAACCCCCCTTAAATAAACCTAACACTAAGCCCCTGAAGATCTCCCTACCTTGTCTTCACCACACCGGGTCCCGATCTGCCCAGAAGAGCCTCCGATGTCTTGATCCAAGCCCAAGCGGGGGGCTGAAGAGTGATGTCCATCCTCGGGCTGAAGTCTGGATCCAAGCGGCGGATGAAGAAATCCATCATCGGGCTGAAGTCTTGATCCAAGCGGGCGCTGAAGAAGTCCATAATCGGGATGAAGTCTTCTATGAAGCAGCATCTTCAATCATCTTTCTTCCGGAGCCATCATCTTCCAGCCGACGCGGAACATCCTCTTCTACCGACGCCTACTCGCCGAATGACGGTTCCTTTAAATGACGTCATCCAAGATGGCGTCCGTTGAATTCCGATTGGCTGATAGGATTCTATCAGCCAATCGGAATTAAGGTAGGAAAATTCTGATTGGCTGATGGAATCAGCCAATCAGATTGAGCTTGCATTCTATTGGCTGATCGGAACAGCAAATAGAATGCGAGCTCAATCTGATTGGCTGATTGGATCAGCCAATCGGATTGAACTTGAATCTGATTGGCTGATTCCATCAGCCAATCAGAATTTTCCTACCTTGATTCCGATTGGCTGATAGAAACCTATCAGCCAATCGGAAATTCGACGGACGCCATCTTGGATGACATCATTTAAAGGAACCGTCATTCGGCGAGTAGGCGTCGGTTGAAGAGGATGGATCCGCGTCGGTTGGCAAGAAGATGGCTCCGCTCCGCTCCAGAAGAAAGAAGATTGAAGATGCCGCTTGATAGAAGACTTCATCCCGATAATGGACTTCCGACTTCAGCCCAATGATGGAGTTCTTCAGCCGCCGCTTGGATCAAGACTTCGGACCCTCTTCTGGACCGATCGCTGAACCCGGTGAGGTGAAGACAAGGTAGGGAGATCTTCAGGGGCTTAGTGTTAGGTTTATTTAAGGGGGGTTTGGGTGTGATTAGGGGTATGTGGGTGGTGGGTTGTAATGTTGGGGGGGGTATTGTATGTGGTTTTTTTACAGGCAAAAGAGCTGAATTCTTCGAGGCTTGCCCCGCAAAGGCCCTTTTCAGGGCTGGTAAGGAAAAAGAGCTTTGAACTTTTTTAATTTAGAATAGGGTAGGGCATTTTTTTTATTTTGGGGGTCTTTGTTATTTTATTAGGGAGCTTAGAGTAGGTGTAATTAGTTTAAAATTGTTGTAATATTTTTCTAATGTTTGTAAATATTTTTTTATTTTTTGTAACTTAGTTATTTTTTATTTTTTGTACTTTAGTTAGTTTATTTCATTGTATTTATTTGTAGATATTGTATTTAATTAATTTATTGATAGTGTAGTGTTAGGTTTAATTGTAGATAATTGTAGGTATTGTATTTAATTAATTTAGTGATAGTGTAGTGTTAGGTTTAATTGTAACTTAGGTTAGGATTTATTTTACAGGTAATTTTGTAATTATTTTAACTAGGTAGCTATTAAATAGTTATTAACTATTTAATAGCTATTCTACCTGGTTAATATAATTACAAAGTTGCCTGTAAAATAAATATTAATCCAAAAATAGCTACAATATAATTATAATTTATATTGTAGCTATATTAGGGTTTATTTTACAGGCAAGTATTTAGCTTTAAATAGGAATAAGTTATTTAATAATAGTTAATTTATTTAGTTAGATTTAAATTATATTTAACTTAGGGGGGTGTTAGGGTTAGGGTTAGACTTAGCTTTAGGGGTTAATCCATTTATTACAGTAGCGGCGAGATTCTGTCGGCAGATTAGGGGTTAATAATTGAAGTTAGGTGTCGGCGATGTTAGGGAGGGCAGATTAGGGGTTAATACTATTTATTATAGGGTTATTGAGGCGTGAGTGAGGCAGATTAGGGGTTAATAACTTTATTATAGTAGCAGTGAGGTGCGGTCGTTGTGGGGGGCAGATTAGGGGTTAATAATTATAATATAGGGGCAGCAGATTAGGGGTTCATAAGGATAACGTAGGTGGCAGCGGCGTGCGGTCGGCAGATTAGGGGTTAAAAAATTGTAATAGAGTGGCGGCGATGTGGCGGGACCTCGGTTTAGGGGTACATAGGTAGTTTATGGGTTTTAGTGTACTTTAGAGCACAGTAGTTAAGAGCTTTATAAACTGGCGTTAGCCCAGAAAGCTCTTAACTACTGACTTTTTTCTGCGGCTGGAGTTTTGTCGTTAGATTTCTAATGCTCACTTCAGCCAAGACTCTAAATACGAGCGTTAGAAAGATCCCATTGAAAAGATAGGATACGCAAATGGCGTAGGGGGATCTGCCGTATGGAAAAGTCGCGGCTGCAAAGTGAGCGTTAGACCCTTTCCTGACTGACTCCAAATACCAGAGGTGACAATTAATATGTTTTGTAAGCATGGGATGCGATAAGCAATATCATGACTGCACTAACTAGCATGCATATTGCAAGTTGAAAGTAAATTGTGCTCAGCAAATTAGCATGAATGAAGACTTAAATATACTTATCATCTCTTTTTTTTAAGTATAAGGGTTTAAAAAAATGTTCGAATACAACATAAATACATTAAAATGAAGGATTACACTCACATATGCATTTTCTGATATTTATATTAATACAAATGTTTTATAAGGGTTAAAAGGGATATGGTATATGATGGGGAAGGGTTAAATATCGCCAAATATCGCTTGCAAGCTAAAGTGCTCTGGTAATTACAAGTTAAGCACAATGCAAACAGAACCTCGTGTTCGCATTGCTAGAAAGTATTGTGCTCATGAGAGCGTGCTTACAAAGGCTCCAATGGAAGCCTCGTTCTGATGCCATCAGAGACAGCATTAGAATCTAAATGCAGCGAAGGTGGTAAATCGTGCAGCAATTGCAGCATTTTTAAATATATATGTATACAGGGAGTGCAGAATTATTAGGCAAGTTGTATTTTTGAGGATTAATTTTATTATTGAACAACAACCATGTTCTCAATGAACCCAAAAAACTCATTAATATCAAACCGGATTATTTTTTAAGTAGTTTTTAGTTTGTTTTTAGTTATAGCTATTTTAGGGGGATATCTGTGTGTGTAGGTGACTATTACTGTGCATAATTATTAGGCAACTTAACAAAAAACAAATATATACCCATTTCAATTATTTATTTTTACCAGTGAAACCAATATAACATCTCAACATTCACAAATATACATTTCTGACATTCAAAAACAAAACAAAAACAAATCAGTGACCAATATAGCCACCTTTCTTTGCAAGGACACTCAAAAGCCTGCCATCCATGGATTCTGTCAGTGTTTTGATCTGTTCACCATCAACATTGCGTGCAGCAGCAACCACAGCCTCCCAGACACTGTTCAGAGAGGTGTACTGTTTTCCCTCCTTGTAAATCTCACATTTGATGATGGACCACAGGTTCTCAATGGGGTTCAGATCAGGTGAACAAGGAGGCCATGTCATTAGATTTTCTTCTTTTATACCCTTTCTTGCCAGCCACGCTGTGGAGTACTTGGACGCGTGTGATGGAGCATTGTCCTGCATGAAAATCATGTTTTTCTTGAAGGATGCAGACTTCTTCCTGTACCACTGCTTGAAGAAGGTGTCTTCCAGAAACTGGCAGTAGGACTGGGAGTTGAGCTTGACTCCATCCTCAACCCGAAAAGGCCCCACAAGCTCATCTTTGATGATATCTTTGATGATACCAGCCCAAACCAGTACTCCACCTCCACCTTGCTGGCGTCCCTTTACCAATCCAGCCATGGGCCCATCCATCTGGCCCATAAAGACTCACTCTCATTTCATCAGTCCAATTTCATCAGAAAAATCAGTCTTGAGATATTTCTTGGCCCAGTCTTGACGTTTCAGCTTGTGTGTCTTGTTCAGTGGTGGTCGTCTTTCAGCCTTTCTTACCTTGGCCATGTCTTTGAGTATTGCACACCTTGTGCTTTTGGGCACTCCAGTGATGTTGCAGATCTGAAATATGGCCAAACTGGTGGCAAGTGGCATCTTGGCAGCTGCACGCTTGACTTTTCTCAGTTCATGGGCAGTTATTTTGCTCCTTGGTTTTTCCACACGCTTCTTGCGACCCTGTTGACTATTTTGAATGAAACGCTTGATTGTTCGATGATCACGCTTCAGAAGCTTTGCAATTTTAAGAGTGCTACATCCCTCTGCAAGATATCTCACTATTTTTGACTTTTCTGAGCCTGTCAAGTCCTTCTTTTGACCCATTTTGCCAAAGAAAAGGAAGTTGCCTAATAATTATGCACACCTGATAAAGGGTGTTGATGTCATTAGACCACAACCCTTCTCATTACAGAGATGCACATCACCTAATATGCTTAATTGGTAGTAGGCTTTCGAGCCTATACAGCTTGGAGTAAGACAACATGCATAAAGAGGATGATGTGGTCAAAATACTCATTTGCCTAATAATTCTGCACTCCCTGTATGCTAATATATATTTATTTGTTAATGTGTGTATATAAAGGCACTTATCAGTGCCGTTTTTTTTCTAACACCCCACAGCCTCCAACTTTAAAACCCAAAAACTTGCTAGTACAGTTGTTTTTTTATTAAAAAAATGCTGCATTTTTTTAATAATACACTATAATGCCCCCCTATTATTAGGGCATTTGGGGCACTTAAAGAAAATTAACAAGAGATCTAATCTCTGGTTAATTTATGGAGCTATAATTTAGTGCTCCACTTGTAATATAGCTCATATGTCTAAATATGTGTATGTGTGTGCATATATATGTTTATATATGTAAATACTTGTGTTTTTATGTTTTATTATTGTTATTATTATTATTTGTATTATTAATAACATGAATTTATAATGTGCCAACATTTGCACAGTGCTATACAGAGGTACATTACATTCATTAAGGTACAAACAATACAACAATGACAATGAAAAGTTATACGAGAGTATGTTATATATAATTCACAAACTTCTTTAACAAACAATACAAAAAGTTCATTAAAACAGTCACAGTTAAGTTTTACACAAAATGTGAGGAGAGCCCTGCCCTTGAGCACAATCAGTAGTAGATGCATTTTTATACAAAGTGAGCTGTAGCTTTAAGGACTTTCAAGCTTACAATCCAAAGACAAAAACAATGTTTGAGACAGAAGGAGGGGGGAGAGAAGTCAGAGACATTGTCTTTGTAGCGTGGTGATTTGAGGATATAATGCTAGAGTGGCTCCATTCTGCTTCTAGACATGTGCAACGCTAAACATTTTGTTTCGTTTTCATTAGTTAAATAAATAATTTAGTTTCGGCAAATTAGTTTAGTTAAGTTAAATCGTTTTTTCAGATCCGTTTGTTATTTCGGATCCATTCTTTATTCAAATTCATTATTTAATTCTAAAGTTCAGAATAGAATAATGCATATGAATAAAGAATGGATCCGAAAAAAACAAAGGATCCGAAAAAACAATTTAACTTAACATAACTAATTTGCCACCGATTGCCGAAACAAAATTATCTAAAACCGCCGTCACCCACATCGCTGATACTAAATAAAGCTATTAACCCCTAAACCAGCACGCACCCACATCGCCAACATTAACTAAACTTTTTAACCTCTAAACCGCCGTACCCCCACATTGCCAACACTAACAAAACCAATTAACCTCTAAATTGCCGTACCCACACATAGCAAACACTACCTAAACCTATTAACCTCTAAAGTGCCATTCCCCGACATCACCGACACTAAATAAAACACCAAATAAAGCTATTAACCCCTAAACCACTGTACACTAAATAAAGCTATTAACCTCTAAACCACCGCCCCCCACATTGCCAACACTAACTAAACCTATTAACCCCTAAATTTCCATACCCCCATATAACAAACAATAACTAAACCTATTAACCTCTAAAGGGCCTGTTCCCCAACATCGCCGACACTAAATAAAACACTAAATAAAGCTATTAACTCCTAAACCGCCATACCCCCACATTGCCAACACTAACTAAACGTATTAACCTCTAAAGTGCCGTACCCCCACATCACCAACACTAACTTAACCTTTTAACCTCTAAACCGCCGTT
This sequence comes from Bombina bombina, assembly GCF_027579735.1. Taxonomy (NCBI): domain Eukaryota; kingdom Metazoa; phylum Chordata; class Amphibia; order Anura; family Bombinatoridae; genus Bombina; species Bombina bombina. The sequence goes on from NC_069502.1 coordinate 595,061,649, forward strand.
CCCCGACATCGCCGGCATGAACTAAAACACTAAATCAAGCTATTAATCTCTAAACCACCGCCCCCCACATTGCCAACACTAACTAAACCTATTAACCCCTAAATTGCCATACCCCCACATAGCAAACAATAACTAAACCTATTAACCTCTAAAGAGCCTGTTCCCCAACATCGCTGACACTAAATAAAACACTAAATAAAGCTATTAACTCCTAAACCGCCGTACCTCCACATTGCCAACACTAACTAAATCTATTAACTCCTAAACCGCTGTAACCCCATATCGCCAACACTAACTAACCCTATTAACCTCTAAACTGCCGTCCCCCACATTGCAACTAGCGAAATTAAACTATATTAACCTCTACACCTAACACCCCCTAACTGTAAAATAATTAGAATAGACCTAAATTAAAGTTACAATTATAAACTCACTGTCTATTTAAAAATACATACAAACTTACCTGTGAAATTAAAATAAAACCTAAGCTAGTTACAATATAACTATTTACTAACTACCTAGTTAAAATAAATACAAACTTACCTGTGAAATAAAAATAAAACCTAAGCTTCAACTAAAAAAACTTAACATTACTAAAAATAAAAAACCTAACATTAAAAAAATTAAAATTACAATTACAAAAAATAATAAACACTAAAATTACAAAAAATAAAAAACTACCATTACAAAAAAATTACAAATGAAATTATCCAAAATTATAAAATTATTATAGCAAATTCATGTAATCCAAGAAATGTTATTAGAGCTATACCAAAAGGACAGTACATGAGGACCAAAATAAATTGCACTACGCAAGAGACATATAAGATACAGGCCAAGAAAACCACAGAAAGGTTTCTAGAGAGAGGCTATGCATTACAACACTTAGATGACACCAAATGACAAGTAGATGAAATGGAAAAAAAGGATCTCCTAAGACCAAAACAGCATGTTAAGGAAAATTTCCAAAGGAAGATAGTTTTTGTAACTGCTTACAGTAGAGAACACAAATTAATATGTGACATTGTCAGAAATGCGTTAACAACTTTAAAAGTAGATGAGGTTTTGGGTAAGATTGGGGAAAATGGTTGCCAATTTGTAACCAAAAAAATCAAGGACATTGTCAAGTATATTATCTCCATCAATGGTACCCAAAAAAAGAAACCACTATTTGGTTAACTCTAAAACAGGGTTTCTTTAAGTGTGGTAGTAAATGGTGCAAATCTGGCACACATGCAAACAAAGTCAGTGATTTTACATAATTTGATGGTAAGAAAGTATTTAAAATTAGAAATTACATAAACTGTAGCACCAGTTAAGTGATATATTTACTTACATGCAAAGGATGTAACATTAAGTATGTAGGACAAATGACAAGACTATTTATTTTAAGAGGTTCTCAGAACATGTACGTTCAACATAAGATACAAACTCTGATAGATGCCCTTCATTTTTGCAAATGTCATAATGCAGACAGTTTTTTGGCACAATTTTAGGGCATAAAACATGTAACACAACATGCCAGGGGTGGTGATCGGATAAAAACACTGGGTCAAAAAGAGATTTACTGGATATTTCAGGTGGACACTAGATTACCACATGGCTTGAACTCAGACTGGGATTCAAATCAATATGTGGATTAAATCTGCATATATATACTTTTATGGATAATTATCTGTGACTATATATTGGATGTATTTTGTATAATAATCTGTAAATATGTTAGTATTCTAAGCATAAAGCTGGAATGGACATGAGTACTATAAGAAATATTATTCTCTTTAAGCAACTATATTTAAGTGTATTTCTTTAATTTTGTGATATTGTGATGGTAATAAGGATATAGAATCCATTCAATGATGTATAACTATACAAAAATTCTTAAATGTATATGATTATAAATATAATTACAAAGTATGTATATAAATGTATGTATTTTTTAGCAATTTTGTATTAACACAAATGTTCATTGTCCACATGATGATGAAGGTGTGGTCTATCCCTTTAAATAGAAGATGTGTGGCTTTGTAAAAAAGTACAATCTAACAAAACGCGTTTGGCTCTGTCGGTGTCTTGATTTTTTTTTTATGAATTAAAGCTTTATTGGTAAAATATGCAGTCTCCTGGTTGATCCTGAGTCTATTCAATGGGGCATATGTATCAAGCTCCGAATGGAGCTTGATACATATGCAGGCTCGCCAGAAACAGCAGTTATATGCAGGCTCGCCAGAAACAGCAGTTATGAAGCAGCGGTCACAAAGACCGCTTCTCCATAACCTGTCCGCCTGCTCTGAGCAGGCGGACAGACATCACCGGAATTCAACCCGATTGAGACAGACATCGCCGGAAATCAACCCAATCGAGTACGATCGGGTTGATTGACACCCCCCTGCTGGCAGCCTATTGGCCGCGAGTCTGCAGGGGGCGGCATTGCACCAGCAGCTCTTGTGAGCTGCTGGTGCAATGCTAAATATGGCGAGTGTATTGCTCACCTTATTCAGCAAGGTCTGGCGGACCTGATCCGCAGTGTCGGATCAGGTCCGCCAGACCTTGATAAATATGCCCCAATGTGTGCAAGGAATTAGATACTATTTTGTTACAAGTGTTTGAAGTAAAGGTGGAGCTTCCTTTATTCCTGGGCATTAGAGTGGCATTTGTGTGTTAACGTGGGGATCACTGAGGTTGTAACACTGAAACAGCGTTAAGCGGCTGGTTATATAACTATGGGCCAACAGAATGAGTTGCGGAGCACTTGCTATGGTTTGTTCAATATAAAAAGCAGTGTCTAAATAAATGAGTAAATGATAGAGTGGGGTTGGGGGGAGGGTTGGGTTGGGTTTGGAAATGGGAGGGAAATGTTTTCTGGTGTTCTTGGGTTTGCTAGGAATGTCTGTCTGTCAGTCTGTTGTAAGACCAGAGAGAGGGGAAGGTGGGTAACTACTGATAAACCAGAGTGGGAGGCAGAGTGAGGATTTTAAAATGAGACAACAAATGTGGAAATTATTTTCAAACATTGCTTGATTGAAGAGGAAGTCAGTGATGTTACCTTGCAGGGATTTTAAAAGCTGTCTTGTGTGCTTGGAGTTTGCTCTGTAATTCTGTGTAAGATAAGAGTTTAAATGTGTAAATATAAATGTATATACATATATACACTAGAGATGTGCTTTTGGATGAATGCACATTCATCACCAAAATGGGATTTTCATTTTCGGAAACAAAAATCTGAATGAATGCACCAACTAAAATGAAAGAAAATTCAAAATACTGATGAAATTCTGCAGTATTCATTAATTTCCTTTATTTTTTAAAGGTTAAATACTTACCTTAACGCACTGCAGAGAACGCTAACCTGATCTTTTTTGCCAGAGCCCCGGTCCCACTAACAGGAGGCTTAGCATACTCACATCCCAGGACCTGCACTAAAAGTGGAGCAGGTCCAGGGAACCAATACTGTTAAGACTGGTAAGTATTTTGTAGCTACAGGTGAACTTTTCACCTGTAGCTTCGAGACATTTACATTCGTTTAACAAATTACTTTCTAAGATATATAGATAGGTTTCTCCTTCCCCTCCATTTTCATTGGCCTCAAATGCCTTTTAAGGTTAATCAGTTCCTATATTAATAGCAGGTGAATCATTGAAGCCATGTTTCCCTCCAATCACGCATGAATCAGCTGTAAGGAATAATATAGAGTCATATTAGTAAATATCAACAGGGCCGGTGCTAGGATTTTTGTCTACACAGGCAAAGACACATTTTGCCGCCCCCCCCCCCCCAAAAAAAAGAAAAAAAAAAAAAAAAAAAAAAAAGATATACCCTGCTACTTAACAAAATGTTCTAGTAATGTGTAGTAGCTATTTCTGCATGGAATAATGTGCAGGTAACAACATTTACATACACACACAATTTTACACATGCATACATATTTTCACACACATACATTTACACATACATACACACACACACTCTTACACATATTTATACATATATACACATTTACACACACACACACATTCATTTACACACACATACATATACAAACACACACACACACACACACATACACACACATTTACACATACATACACACACACACACACATACACACACACATATTTACACATACATACACACATATATTTACACATACATACACATATATTTACACATATTTACACATACACACACATTTACACATACATACACACACATATTTACACATACATACACACACATTTACACATACATATTTACACATACATACACATTTACACATACATATTTACACATACATACACACACATACATATTTACACATACATACACACACATATTTACACATACATACACATTTACACATACATACAGGGAGTGCAGAATTATTAGGCAAGTTGTATTTTTGAGGATTAATTTTATTATTGAACAACAACCACGTTCTCAATGAACCCAAAAAAACTAATTAATATCAAAGCTGAATAGTTTTGGAAGTAGTTTTTAGTTTGTTTTTAGTTTTAGCTATTTTAGGGGGATATCTGTGTGTGCAGGTGACTATTACTGTGCATAATTATTAGGCAACTTAACAAAAAACAAATATCTAGCCATTTCAATTATTTATTTTTACCAGTGAAACCAATATAACATCTCAACATTCACAAATATACATTTCTGACATTCAAAAACAAAACAAAAACAAATCAGTGACCAATATAGCCACCTTTCTTTGCAAGGACACTCAAAAGCCTGCCATCCATGGATTCTGTCAGTCTTTTGATCTGTTCACCATCAACATTGCGTGCAGCAGCAACCACAGCCTCCCAGACACTGTTCAGAGAGGTGTACTGTTTTCCCTCCTTGTAAATCTCACATTTGATGATGGACCACAGGTGCTCAATGGGGTTCAGATCAGGTGAACAAGGAGGCCATGTCATTAGATTTTCTTCTTTTATACCCTTTCTTGCCAGCCACGCTGTGGAGTACTTGGACGCGTGTGATGGAGCATTGTCCTGCATGAAAATCATGTTTTTCTTGAAGGATGCAGACTTCTTCCTGTACCACTGCTTGAAGAAGGTGTCTTCCAGAAACTGGCAGTAGGACTGGGAGTTGAGCTTGACTCCATCCTCAACCTAAAAAGGCCCCACAAGCTCATCTTTGATGATACCAGCTCAAACCAGTACTCCACCTCCTTGCTGGCGTCTGAGTCGGACTGGAGCTCTCTGCCCTTTACCAATCCAGCCACGGGCCCATCCATCTGGCCCATCAAGACTCACTCTCATTTCATCAGTCCATAAAACCTTAGAAAAATCAGTCTTGAGATATTTCTTGGCCCAGTCTTGATGTTTCAGCTTGTGTGTCTTGTTCAGTGGTGGTCGTCTTTCAGCCTTTCTTACCTTGGCCATGTCTCTGGGTATTGCACACCTTGTGCTTTTGGGCACTCCAGTGATGTTGCAGCTCTGAAATATGGCCAAACTGGTGGCAAGTGGCATCTTGGCAGCTGCACGCTTGACTTTTCTCAGTTCATGGGCAGTTATTTTGCGCCTTGGTTTTTCCACATGCTTCTTGCGACCCTGTTGACTATTTTGAATGAAAGGCTTGATTGTTCGATGATCACGCTTCAGAAGCTTTGCAATTTTAAGAGTGCTGCATCCCTCTGCAAGATATCTCACTATTTTTTACTTTTCTGAGCCTGTCAAGTCCTTCTTTTGACCCATTTTGCCAAAGGAAAGGAAGTTGCCTAATAATTATGCACACCTGATATAGGGTGTTGATGTCATTAGACCACACCCCTTCTCATTACAGAGATGCACATCACCTAATATGCTTCATTGGTAGTAGGCTTTCGAGCCTATACAGCTTGGAGTAAGACAACATGCATAAAGAGGATGATGTGGTCAAAATACTCATTTGCCTAATAATTCTGCACTCCCTGTATTTACACATACACACACACATATTTACACATACATACACACATTTACACATACATATTTACACATACATACACACACACATATTTACACATACATTTACACATACATACACACACACATTTACACATACATACACATGCATATTTGCACATACATACACATACATATTTGCACATACATACACATTTACACATACATACACACACATTTACACATACATACACACATATACACATACATACACACACACACATATTTACACATACATACACACACATATTTAAACATACATACACACACATTTACACATACATACACACACATATTTACACATACATACACACATATTTACACATACATACACACACATATTTACACATACATACACACACATATTTACACATACATACACACATATTTACACATACATACACACATATTTACACATACATACACACATATTTACACATACATACACACACATTTACACATACATACACACACAAATTTACACATACATACACACACATATTTACACATACATACACACACATTTACACATACATACACACACATATTTACACATACATACACACATATTTACACATACATACACACACATATTTACACATACATACACACACATATTTACACATACATACACACATGTTTAGAGCAGCATAAGTGTCATATCACTTTATATCCCCAAGTTGAGCTGAACTAGCAAACACTTCAGTTCAGTGAACACTACAGACACAGCCAAGCAAAACTCTCTCCCTACCCATCCCCCTCTCCTGTTTGCCTACCCTCTGCTTACTGTGAGGGGCTTGTGTCCGATTTCCCAGTTAAATTGTGACCTCCCTCTGCAGGAACAGCTCCCTGGCTTATTAATCATGTTGTTTAACACAGAACGGCATCTCTCTGCACGGAGCTTGGACTGCATTAAGCAGATACTCCCACAAATCATAGCACTAAGGTTTCAGCGCTCCCCAATCAAAATTGTCCATTTTAGAACATTAACATTTAACATATATTCAACAGCCCTGCAAAAATCAGAACAAATATATATATATATAAAAAAACAAAGCAAGCGTTTATTTAAGCAAATGGTTCAGGACATGCAGCATGGAAAATAGCTCAGACAGGAGTAAAAGTAAACTTGTACTTAACTGTCTGATCTATTTTGCATGGTGAAGTTTCTGAGCTGTTTGCTTAAATAAACACTTCCTTTTACAGGACAGGCTTTGTTTTTTTCTATAGTAACTGCTTTAGTAAAGGCTTTGCTTTACCTGTGACTGCTGCCAAATCAGAACTGCTGAGCTACTTGCAAGTTGCAACACAAATCGGTTCCAGGATAGCGCGGCTCCTGCATAGCTGGCTTCTCCAGCAGCTCCACCCCCTCCTCCTTTCCCTACAAGCCCCCGCGCACTGAACAGATGCAGCCTGTGCTGTGCGCGCGGGAAACATTTGAATTTAAGACAATATGTATGTATTAGCACGGCAGTAGTATAAGCGCCACGGCACCCCAATTTCCCAATTCCCCCAAAGAAAATTCAAGGTTGCCTGGACTGGGGACGGACAGCAAATGAAAAAAAAAAATGTTGCTGCTGCTTGTCACCGGCTGAGCCTGTTTGCGCCCCAATACTGTGGCGCCCTAAGGCCATTGCCTAACTTGCCAAGAGCTGGCCCTGAATATCAACTTCTAAACTTGTGCATCTGCAAACAATTTGTTTTGTACAGAATATTCATTAAACATTTACATTTGTTTTTGTTAAAACTAATGTAAATGTTTAAAAGATAGAGGTAAAAAAGTTCACATTTAGCTTATACTTACCTTTAGTGCGCTGGAGAGCAGCGCTAACCCGGTCCTCTTCTTCACAGGTTCCCAGCCACACTAATATGTTAACTGTGCTAGAAGTAAGCTTTTTGTGCATCGGGTTGTGCTTGTATTATATTATGAGTTGAAAGTAAACTGCACGCACAAACCCAAAAAAACCGAACTTAGAATATTGCGGGCATGAGAACATATTCCCCCACAAAAGTCAATGAAAAAAAAAAAGGGGGGGGGGGGACTACTCGAACACAAGCCAAATCACATATTCTCAAGTGCGCTAACTCGACATGAAAATAATAATATTTCACATTACAATGTTCTTCACATAGAAGAATATTTTCTATTTATTCATAAAATATATCTATACCTATATATAATGTAGCAGGGATGTGCACTCTCACCATTCAATCATCTGCCAGAGTGCTAGTGGGTATACACAGTAGCAAAAAAGAAAACTTGCACTCACTGGATTTTTAGAAATCAAATTTACTGTGACAGTGTAACATTTCTGGGATAATATATCCCCTTCCTCAGACCATATATATGTATATATACACAACATTACAATGTTCTTCATGTACTGAAATATATTCTATTTATTCATAAATATTTTGGTACAATATATATATATATATATTTCTATATATATATGCTCAATGACTCTAATGAATCAATTACTGAGACATAAAAAGTCTGAAAGAGAACAACTGTTGTTAAAAATTAATGAGACCACATCCATTATCAAACCATTTGAAACCACAACTCACTATAAAGATTATACTGCACAATTGGAGGAAACTATATCTAAATTAGATCTAGACTTATCCAATAGAAAAGTATCAAAATACAACAGAGACACAAAATATTACGATCTTAATATAGTATACTCATGGCAACAACACAAACCTACAGGGGGCAGTAAATAAAAAAAAAGACAAAGGGCAATAAACATCGCAATCAGACGAAAAAGAAAGTTACTTTTTCAAGCATAGACACAGATGCAGGCACTTCAGAATGTAGCCAGGCAACTACTAACACCAGCCAAGAATCTTTAATATTAGAACAAACTGCCCCCCCCAGAGTTACAATTAACTAACACAGCTAGACCAGCTTTAGCCACCTTAGTCAAAACACCAAATCAGACTAGTACACCTAAGAGTACTGCCAAGACACATAGATACCCCAGCAGGGCAGCCTCCAAAACAAAGAAGAAATAGATAATGTCATAAATTTATCTGATCATTCTCTATCACCAGCACAAATATCTATCCTGGATAAAGGACTCACTTTTGCTCCTAGCACTGATTTTGATGTATTTTCTACAATGGTAGATGTGAATAGATTAGCACGCAAATTCACATTAAAGAAACACTTTTTTGTTGCAGATCACATTCCCACCCCCCCCATCATCACAGACCCCCTTCCCAACATCTCCAACATAGGACTAACTTACAAAGATCAAAGTACTTTTAACTCACTCATATCTTTACAGAATAATGATCAGAGACATACTCCAGCACATATTGGTAAGGCTAATAAAGATAACTCCTATTTTTACCCTATCCAATCTAGGAGTCCCTGCATAGAAATGTACCAAGAAGCAGTACAAAGAGACATCCTTAAATTACATGACGAGATAAAGACATCACATAATACATTTAACAACATTTCTCGTATAGAGAGATTGGCTCTGAAACAACTACAAGATAACCCTAACATAGTGATCACCCAAGCTGATAAAGGGGGAGCCGTAGTGGTACTTAATACCATTGATTATCTCAGGGAAGTTACTACCCATTTGAATGATGTCAACACATACATTAAGTTAAACTCAGACCCCACACTTGGGTACACTAGGGAACTTTTTGATTTTTTGGACACAGCACTGGAAGAGGGTTTCATCACACGTGAAATTTTTGAACGTCTTCTCACTGAGGACCCACTTATACCCACTTTCAGGGTTGTTCCCAAAATTCACAAAACACTTTCCAGCCCACCAGGACGTCCTATTGTGGCTTGCATTGGCTCTCTATGTGAAAAACTAGGAGCCTGGTTGGACTCTATCCTACAACCCATAGTAACATCACTTCCGGGTTACATAAGAGACAGCACCCACTTACTCCAACAATTGGAGAAAGTTGAATGGCATCCTGACTATCAATGGCTAACCATTGACGTGTAAGCCCTATACTCTAGTATACCCCACGATAAGGGACTAGAGGCTATGAAAAATATGATCATGAGGTACACAAATTTCTCCATAGAATACATTGACTTTTTAGTCTCAACCACAAGATTCCTACTCACCCAAAACTACTTCGTCTTCGGGGGGGTTTTTACTTACAGAAATGTGGCACAGCCATGGGGGCAAAGTTTGCCCCCGCCTATGCAAATTTATATATGGGCTGGTTTGAGCTTAACCATATATTTTGTGAAGGCTTCCCCTTTGAAGACGGAGTAGTTGTGTATGGTCGCTTTATAGATGACCTATTGGTCATCTGGAACAAGGAAAGCCATAATAGTGCTGTCTCTTTTCTGGACTGGTTAAATACTAATGACCTTAACCTAAAATTTACCCATGCCATAGATGATAATACCATCCCATACCTAGATCTCCAATTAACAGCAGGCAATCAGAAAAATATAACTACCACTATATTTAGAAAATCCTTATCTAGGAATGCTATTCTTAGAGCGGATTCCTGTCACGTGGGCCATATCACCAGAGGCATACCTAAAGGCCAGTATATTAGAGCCCGCAGGAACTGCTCCACACTTCAAGAATATAATATCCAAGCAAACCTTATCCCCACAAGGCTACAAGAAAGAGGCTATAAAAAAGACCTCTTATTATCAACAGCCCGAAAGGTCAGTAAAATGGATAGAAAAAAACTACTTTCAGGTTTTTACAAACAAAAAGACACGACCGCCCAAATCACCCCACAGACTCAAAATATAGTGTTCTCAACAGCCTATAGCAAACAATACCATAAAATTTGTGACATAGTCCTGAAATATTTACCGATACTTCAAAGCGATAACCAATTAAAAGACATTACTAAGAAACACATTAGATGTGTAGCCAAAAAGGCCCCTACTATAGGTGAAAAAATCAAAAAACATTTTTTTAATAGACCAAGTACACCTACCAACTGGCTATCTATCTCTAATGGTTTTTACAGATGTGGTCACACCTGTAAAAGCTGCAATTACACTAACAAAACAGAGCATTTTACATCTTCACAAACAGGCCTCACTTATCGCATTAAACATCGAATAGACTGCACAAGTACCTATGTCATCTACCTTATAACATGCCTACAGTGTTCGGCTCAATACATAGGACTCACTTCCCATCTTTTAAAAGACCGCATTAGGGAACACCTCCTCTCCCTAGATGAGGATAAACCAAAAACACCAGTCGCTAAACATTTTAGAAACCATGGACTACACACAAAACATTTGTTTCACTTCATAGGCATAGACCATATCAGAAGGGACATCAGGGGGGTGATAGAATGGGTAGATTACTTAGGCAAGAGACATTCTGGATTTTTACTCTTCAAACTAAATATCCAAAAGGCATCAATAAGAGACAGAACTTAGACTTATTCTTGGACTAGTGATTATGCTGACAGTGTATTTCCCCCATTGCCTTACTCAAGTCCACACTTAGTTCTCTGGCCTTTTTCCAATCAATCCAGAACTAGTTGGTTACCTCATATTTGACCTATGTCACAGTACTTAGGTTTGAATATGAATACAGCCCATCTAGATTTTTGTAATAATGAACACAGGAAGCAGATATTTATCTACAGACTCACTAAGTAAATTTGAATATATATCTATCTTCCTTGGAAGGGCAATAGAGTAGATCGTAAGTAGATAATTCGTAAAATAATTTTATTCCCTTCTCTATCCAGCTACATTGTACTGGTTTGCCCAAATCATGTATAGATTACTAGACATCAGCTGATTAGGTAATAACATTATTAATATAGGTACAAATTGTAGCGTTTATAGAAGAGTAGTTAAGAAAAGAAAAAAAGTAACCAAATTTTATCATGATTATCATTTGTTCAGCAACACAATTTTTAGTTTTCTTTATCTCACTATATATAAATGAAAAAAACTTTTTTTAATTAATTTTTATAATTTTCTTACACATTTAACGTGCTCCCTTAGTGTTAAACATATACATGAGTTCCTCATGCTATATGGCTCCTTAGTGTTCCTTATACCATTATCTTATTCACATCACAATTAGGTAGTTCCTTCTATACATTCTTTGCATAACCTATGTATACATATAATTCCTTTTCCTTATCATTATAAGTTGATAAGCAATGTTATGCAAAAAGGTTTTGATAAGCATGCACTTTGCAAACACAACAGAATGTTTTCTTTATTTGCATTCACTGTACAAACCACACCACTTGTTATTTATGTGTCACAGAAAATATGCTTAACAAGACCAACACCTGGTCAAATGTATTTTAACGCTCCTGATTGGTTAACACAATGTATATCACTTCACCAGTTGAACACACCTGTATGATCTCTGATGAAGCGCATTGCACATGCGCGAAACGCGTCAGATCTATGATACCTTACCTTGTATACCACTGAGTGTTCAATCACCTATGCCTGAATAAACCACTTTGTTGAAATTGATCCAGCAGTCTTCAATCCTTTGTTGTTCCTGTATATATAGGTATATACTGTATTGTTCAGAGTATAGGCCGCTCCTGATTATAAGCCACACCCTTAAAAATTGGTGCCATGTTAAAGAAATTAAAAGGTTTGCTTAAAATAAATATACACATTACTGCCTCCTCTTAACCCACTCAGCCTCCTTCCCTCACACAGTGCCCACTACGCACCCTATTAACTGCCTACCTACAAGCCTCCCCTCAGCCCTCCTCACCCTCTTAGCCCCCTTCTTCCTTACACAACCCCCTCCTCACCACTTATCATACATCCCCAATCCTGACTCACCCTTCTAACCCTCAGCACACACATATAAGGTGGCTCCCACCCTGGGTCCATCCCACTCCCATCCTGTGTGCTATAGAGATTTACTGGTATTCTCAAAGGGGTTACACTAGTAGTAGGTACCAGTAAATCAAATACAGCACTTTTAGATGACTTTATTGAGATCAATTTTAATGTGCCTCAATCCTGTCACGCTGCCTCCAGTGTCACAGCTGATACCGGTAACTCACAGCAGCTCCTGCTCTCATCTTAATCCCCTCCCATTCCCATCCTGAGCACATCGATGTGGGCTGTGGAGTTGCTGGAGGATATACTGTGGCGGACATCTGCTTCTGTGTAGGGTTGTCAGATGTCTGGTATTAGACTGGACTGTCCAGTATTTCAGGCTACTGCCCGGTAATTTTATTTAAAAAAAAACGGACATAGCCTTAGGTAGTTTGCTTTCGAATTTTTAAATTTATTTTTTTGCTTTAGAATTTTTAAATTTATTTATATTTTTTACTATTTAAGCCCATTAGCCTTAATATAGCCCCCCTGGCAGTGAAAGGCAGCCACCCGCAGCCCATGTCCACGTTTAACATTCGTTGTCTACTGTCTACAGGCTCCGGCTTGGCTCAGCTGATCGGAGATCTTGATGTGCGGTGCCCCTCAGCCTGCACCGTGCATGCTGCCGCCTGCTGCTGTAGTGACTGTTGGTGTGTGACTGTCGGACGTCACGTGATCACTTGCGTGATGTCACAACAGCAAGAAGATCCGCGGGCTGCGCTGATACTGTCTACAGTCAGTCAGTTTATGCTGCAGTGCTGTTGGTGCCAGCCATAATTGCCAAGCAATAAGCCATTGTCAATTTAATTAGGGTGTTTCATTCACTTGAAGGGAGACTCAAACTCAGTCTAAATACAGTCTACATTCACAATGAGGTATGTGTGTCTCAGTCAGACTCAGTCATGCTGTGAGTGAGGATTCTTCATTGAATAGATTTACAGCCTGACAGATTTAGGAGCCATCCAGGCTAACCCTATAACATGAGGCACATAATGTGAAGTTGCAAGTGACAGCAAATAATTGACAATATATATATATATATATATATATATATATATATATGTGTGTGTATTATGTGTATCTAATGGCTGTATAAACATTTGTATATATATATATATATATATATATATATATATATATATATACAGTATATATATATAGATAGATAGATAGATAGATAGATAGATAGATAGATAGATAGATATAGTGAAGATTGGATTAGTTGTATTTGTCCAGTAGATAAGATGCTCAAATACAAGAGTATTGCAGTATGCAGTGATACCTTTTTTATTGGACTAACATAATAATTCAAAGAAAAGCTTTCAAGAGTTTTCCTCCCTTCCTCAATACTGATCAATCTGATATAGAAACACACTACACACAACAGATGGAAGGGAATGAGGGGGTGAGAGGGGTGTCAAAAATAGCAGAGGCTGTGTCTGGAGGAGAATATAGCTGAGAATAGCCTAGAAAGAATAATTAAACAAATGGGAGTAAATAAGCAAGATGAGAGGAAAAACAAAAGGAACGAATGGGGGGGGGGGGGGGCATGGCATGCACGTATAGAGCTACAATAATGAATGAAAAAAATGGATTTAATAAAGGTGAAACGAGAATGTAGAGAAAAAGAAACCAATATAAGACAATAAGATGAGAGATTATAAAAAGATTTGGTAGTGTGAGAGATTTGCAGAGAGATTTGTTGCATCGTGCCGTGCCATTCTGTGTAAGCTTCTGTTCTGTGGTTAATTTGCTGCGGACCAATCTCTGTCTCAGGTTAGGCGGTTGTTTGAATGCTAGTATGGGGGGTTCAGGAAATAATTTTTTGAGTGTGGGGTCCTCTGAAATTAGTGGTTGTAGCTCTTTAATAATTTTGCTTACTCCTTCCAGAGTAGAGTTGTAATTGACTACTAGATGGGTTCTTGTTTTGTTTTACCTTTTTTGTATTGTAGGAACCTTTCCCATGGTGTTTTTAAGGCAGATTTATTTTTTTAGATATTGTCCTTTCCTTGTAGCCCTTTTGCCTAAATGACTCTGACAGTGTACTCAGGGGCTGATCTCTGTCTTTTGTGTAAGAGCAAATGCAGTGATATCTGATAGCCTGGCTGTAGATGATACCTTTTTTGGTGTGATTGGGATGGAAGCTGAAATTGTGGAGGTAGCTGTACCTGTCTGTGGGTTTTCTGTATACAGATGAATGAAGGATGCCATTAGGTGACAGTTATTGTGCAGTCCAATAAATTCACACTATGATTTGAAAAGTTCATTTTAAGGTTTATTGACAGGTGAAATGAATTAAATAATTTGTGGAAATCTAAAAGGCTTTCTTCTCCTTCTGTCCATATTATGAAAATATCATCAATGTAATAATAATATGTATAAGGTTTGTGGGGCTTAGTACATACGAATCTGTATTCTAGGTCAGCCATGAAAAGATTTGCGTATTAGGGTCACAATTTTGTGCCCATCACTGTCCCTGTCATTTGTAGGTAGTAATTGTTATTAAAACTGAAATAGTTGGGGGTGGAGCTAGCTCTGAGTCTGGACGGCTGCACAATGCTTTAGCTCCGGCTACATATCACAAATAAATACATATTTAGCTGTCCAGCTCAGTTGATTTGATTCTTACAGAGACCCTAACACTTTCCCGAACTTAGTGGTGAAGTTTGGAGACTGTGTGTCATTGCTGCATGACACTACTTCGTGAGATTTTGTGGTGATCTTAGCTGAGGCCCGTGTGAGCGGCCATTTTAAAACCCCATGAAGAGAATCACGCAAAGAAGAAGACCCATAAAAAGCTCTCCCTAGCGACTATATGCTACTTGCCTGAAGGAGGCAGAGAACTTTTGCGTTGGACAATCCGGTACGGCAGATATGATAGCACCTTGCCTCGTAAGGATTAAGCCTTCACAATGTTCCTGAACAACCACAATGGCGGGCAGTAAGAGAACTGTGGCTTTTCGCATAGTGCTGTCTATGCAGTCTCCTCTAACCTACCCGATGCGACCCGTGACATGCACCC
Source organism: Bombina bombina (assembly GCF_027579735.1). Taxonomy (NCBI): domain Eukaryota; kingdom Metazoa; phylum Chordata; class Amphibia; order Anura; family Bombinatoridae; genus Bombina; species Bombina bombina. The sequence goes on from NC_069502.1 coordinate 595,077,472, forward strand.
GCTCTGGGTTCCTGCTCACCCCAACGATTTAACTACAAATTTAATACACTGCGTACCTCTGGATCTCACTAATATACTGCCTTCTTAACTTACTCAATTAAAACGTTATCCCCTCAAAAAACGTTCAAATCACTAAAATAGGGAAAGAGCATATATAGAGTAGCGCCCCAACTAAACTCAGGGCTGAAGGTTAAATAAAAGCACATTTAAGTGAAACACATATAAATTTAGTTAGACTATCAATAAATTATATTTTATCTAAAATAAAATAAAAATGACCGAAATTCCCAAATGACAAATTCTTATATATACAAAATATTTATTGAAACATGATATGTATCACCTAAAACGGTTAGGAATCAATCCTAAACAAATAATCCTAAACAAACAATTTATCTAATAAAAACAGTTGTGGCCACAACTTTCAAAAACCATATATTATATGATAAAATCGAGTGATATTGTTTCCAAATTCTGATCCTTTATAGGCAGTAAGAGGACTCTTATAATTGTCCTGGTTAGCTCACAGTGTGAGATTGTCCTTTTGGAAATTATAAGGATACTAAGTTCTCAATATTAGTATCAGTGTAGTTAAATAGTTTTAGTTAAGTATATACACACTGGGTAGCGTTACTCTAGCCGTTAGGTTTTCACAGTAAGTTTTAGATCTCAGAACCAATCAGCTATTGGTATTTGGACAACTCCCTTATTTGAATTTCCAATGATGGTTAGAAACTTTGCAAAGTTATAACAATTGTAACAGTATAGCTCAGTATTTGCGCAAGAAAATAAGTGTTCCCCTTTGTATCCAAACAGTCTCTTTTTACCATTCACTTTCTAACCGCTTTAACTTGCAGAAGAGAAAATGCTCTTACCTCATCTGTGTCTCCTGTTTTTCTTAGGCGGCTTCTTAATTCAAGCCTTACCTGGACACTTTTGAGCGATTCTCTGCAGTTACTGGTTATCGTGGAAAGTTGTATAAGTTAGTTGTAGTCCTGACGGCTGCAGCTCTTGTTAGTGGGTAACGTTTACCCTCCTTACAGTGTTCAATGTAGTTCAATTTCTTCCAATGTTGTGATAATCAATTCAAAGAGCAGAGTTGTAATCCTTCCTTCACTTCTACGCGTTTCGGCATCCCATAGATGCCTTTATCAAGATGAAAGGAAGTTGGCTCTGATCCATCTTTTATTTTCGCTCATTAAAGGGATAGGTTTCCTTATTCTTAAAGGGATAATCATTTCTAAAACAATTGCATTCTTTGTTTTTAGATTCTCTTACTGCCTTATTTTATTTTCAGAGTATGATACATTACATGTTATTATAAAAAACTTAATAGTCTAAATATTCATTAATAAAAGATAAAATAAAATAGGAGTTACAATATATTAAAAATAATAATAATCCAAAAGTTTCATACAATTAATAAAAAGGAACTCATTGGTATCTAAGCTAAATAGTGTAATATACTTATATTAAGGTAACAAATAGTATAAGATAAATTCTATATCATATTTACATTAAAGAGGAATCAGAGGGCGGTATATTTTTAGAATGTATTTAAAAACAGTCCTTTCATATTATTTATAAATTATCTAAAATTACTTCATATTATTGAACTTCAACTTTATTATACTAATTTAACAAATATTTTAACAAATACTATACGTTAAATTCTATATCATATTTTCATTATAGAGGAATCATAGACTGGTTTATTTTCAAATGTATTTAAAAACAATTCATTCATATAATTTATAAAAATTTATAAGAAATGCTTCATCACATTGGATATCAACGCTGTTATAAGAATTAAACATTAACACTTTAAAATTTTAAAATTTAAAAATTTTAAAATTATTGTAGTGTCTAAAATGTCCAAATCATTTTAATATCTCGGTTAGTTAAAATATCTAAAACATCTAAAATATCTAAAATGTCCAGGTTATCTAAAAATATATCTAAAATAGCGGTTGTATTCATCAAATGAATGGGTTCAAATCCAATTCAGCATTTAGGCCATTTGGAGTCAGGGTATTAAAATTAAAGATCAATTCAGCTTCAGTAAGGAGGAGGGTATTTGTTATGTCCCCCCCCCCCCCCCCTATGTAAATTTACTTTTTTTAGGCCCCAATATTTTAACCCTTTAGTACTCTGATTATGACAGTCCTTAAAGTGTTTAGATAGCAAGTGATCCTCAAAACCCCATTCAATATTGAGTAGGTGTTGTCTTATCCTGTCCCTTAGTGGGCGACTGGTTTGACCTATATATTGTTTTTCGAATGGACATTGGATTATGTACACCATATTGTTGTCAGTGCATCTTAAAATCTCTTTAATATTAAATTTAAAATTGGAATGGCTGGCTTGTACACTCTTAGTTTTCTTGATAAACTTGCAGGCCTCGCAGCTCAAGCAAGGGAAAAAACCTTCTAGTTTTTGACCTGTTAGAGTGATATCCCTCTTATTCCCTTTCTTTTGACAAAATTCACTTGGGGACAATAAGTTTTTTAAGGATTTCGCTTTTTTTATATTATTTGTGGTTTTTCGCTAATTTGGTCACAGAGTAAGGGGTCTTTCTTAACCAAGTACCAATGCTTATTTAGAATTTTCTTAATTAACTTATGGTCAGAGCTAAAACTAGTGATGAAAGCTGTGTCTTTGATGGCGATTTCTTGACTCTTATTAATATTAGACTTGGTTTTAGGTTTTAAGAGTTGTTTCCTGTCTTTTTGTTCTACCTCTAACATTGCTGTTTCTATACTTATTTCGTCATATCCTCGTTCAATAAATTTTTCTTTCAGAGCTTTAGCTTGTTCTTTATATATTGCTATATCTGTGCAATTTTTTCTTAGTCGCAAGAATTGGCCCTTAGGGATATTCATTTTCCATAAATCTAGGTGACAGCTTTGGAAGTGGATATAATTATTGGCATCCACTTCCTTGAAAAAAGTTTTTGTTAAGATTTGATTTTGTTCTATATAAATATGGATGTCTAAAAAGTTAATTTTGTTATTACTTAATTCATGTGTGAAAGTTAAACCCCATGTGTTTTTGTTTAAATCTTGTATAAATAAATCAAGAAGTTCTTCTCCCCCTTTCCATATAATAAAAATATCATCTATGTATCTTTTAAACATGATTAGATTATTGTTCCAATGTGATTGTAAGATATTCTCAAGTTCAAAAAGGCCCATAAAAATATTTGCATAACTTGGTGCGAATTTAATACCCATTGCTGTGCCTTTTGTTTGGATAAAAAATTCCCCATTAAAATTAAAATAATTATTATTCAAGATAAAATCAATACATTGTAATATAAAATCCGCCTGTACTGTTGGGATATCCTCATCATTATATAAAAAATGTTTAACTTCCCCTAAACCTAAACTGTGGATTATGTTTGTGTACAAGAAATTTACGTTGCAAGTTGCGAGGATATATTCCTCCTTCCACACTATTTCACCTAATAAATTTAGGAAATGTGTCGAGTCTTTAATATGAGAGGGTAATGTAACTACATATTTTTGCAGGAAACTATCTACATATGCTGACATATTAGAGTTTAGTGAGTTAATACCCGATACGATCGGCCTACCTGGTGGATCTGAAAGTGACTTGCGAATTTTTGGCAAATAATAAAAGATTGGAGTTTTTGGATATAAATTATTTAAAAAACTAAATTCCTTATCATTAAGTATTTTTTCTTTTTTTGCAAATTGTAATATCTTTTCTAATTTTCTCATTTGATTATTCACAGGGTTAGATTTCAATCTTTTATAAGTGCTTGTATCATTAAGTAGTCTGTAGGCCTCTTTCACATAGTCTTCTGTATTTAAAATTACCAACCCTCCACCCTTATCCGCTGGCTTTAATATAATATCTGGGTTGTTTTTCAAATCTCTTATTGTGTCATTTTCCTTCTTTGTTATATTTGGATACTTATTCCTTTTTAGTGTGCATTTTTGGAGATCTTCTTTAATGGATTTCTCAAAAATTTTGAGGTATTTTCCCTTATCTTGTGTTGGGTAATAGGTAGATTTAGGTCTTAGTGTAGTGTGGGTGTATTGTGTGCCAAGTTGTGAGTCAGATAAATTTGTATATTCGATTGGATTTTTTAGATAATGTCTTTTTAATGTCCGTTTCCTTATATATTGGTTGATATTTATCATAGTTTCAAATTTATTTAGCCTCCTTGTTGGAGCAAAAGATAGACCCATACGTAACACTTTTTCTTGTTCTTTATTAAGTGTAAGTTTGCTCAAATTAAAAATTCCAGTAGGTATTAATTTCTTTTCCTTTATCTTACTCTCTTGTTCCCTTGTCTTTCTCCTCCCTCTCCCTCTTCTTCCTCTAACCTTCTTTTTCCTTTTTGGGATTTTATATCTAAATCTTGTTTCTCTTTTCTTTGTCCCCATGGGGTTTCTCTTCCTGTTGAGGTCCCCCCTAAAAAATGAATATCTGGTTCATTAACTACCTCTCTATTCTCATTCTCATTGTTTCTTTGGTTTTCTAATGGTTTGAACCTATTGAATAGTGGTATATTGCCTCTATCTGAAAAATTCCTATTTTCATAGTGTCTATTTTCTTCGTAATGTCTATTTCCCTCATAGTGTCTGTAGTTATTTTCTTCAAAATTTCTATAGTTATTTCTATCAAAATGATTCGGCATTCTTTGTCTGTTCATATTTATCCGTTCTGAATTGTAGTATGATTCTTGTTGTGTATGGCTTCTATAATAGGGTGTGTTTTGAGAATGATCTCTTCTTGGTGTTTTATTTTGATATGTATTTTCTCTGTATGTATTCCTATTAGTATATTCTCTCCCTTTATGTGGAAACTGGTAGTGATTATTATTTACCCATGTTCCTGGGTTCCTCTTATTTTGCCAATATGAACCTCTATTATTTTGATAACCCTCAGTATTTCTCCTTATCTGATGTCCTTCATTTGTTCTTTCTCTTCTCATATTATTATTGTCTGTATTCCTCCATTCAGGAATGTGGTTCTTTTTAAGTTTATTCTGATTACTGACCTTATTCTCTTTTCTAAATAATTTAATAATCATTTGTTCTCTATTGGATGTAAGTGAATTTTCTACTGTAATGTTGTCCTGTTCTGTATCCGTATCTATATTGGTTTCTACTATATCTTTTTTCTGATAATCTTGTTCATCTCTTGTAAATTTTTTCCATTTTATCTCAATTATTTCTTTTTTTGTGTTTGTAATATTATTTATAATCTGTTTCTGTTTTTCTTTAAACAGGGGGTTATCTGTTTCTTTTACTAGTTTGCCTCTGTGTTCTTCAATTAGCTTACTAGTATTGGTAAGTAAGCGTGTTCTCGCTTTTATGATAATTTTCATTAAATCTAATGAGGCTTTTTGTAAAACCTCACACCATTCTAGGTTATGATCTGGTTCTAGGTTGAAAGTACAGTTCTTTTTTAATCTAAGTCCCCTAGGGACCATTTCTCCATTAATGTATTTTTGAATAAAAGTTAATTCTGCTTTATATTTCATCTCTTTAATTAAATTCATTTCTAAACTATCCATTATCTCTGATAATATGGGTTCAGTGTCTGTGTTAGCGCTAGGATGAAGATCCATGCTTTCTAAAATATTATGTCTTACACTAAAAATATCCATATTAAATAACTAGGGATAGCTATTAGCTATGCAATTCGGTAACTATTTTTTATATATTATGTCAATATCTATATAGTTATCTTTATATTGGTCTAAAAGATGAATTAGGAGTTCAAAACAGAGGAGAGAGGATAGAGTTAATAGACAAATGTAATACACTGCGTACCTCTGGATCTCACTAATATACTGCCTTCTTAACTTACTCAATTAAAACGTTATCCCCTCAAAAAACGCTCAAATCACTAAAATAGGGAAAGAGCATATATAGAGTAGCGCCCCAACTAAACTCAGGGCTGAAGGTTAAATAAAAGCACATTTAAGTGAAACACATATAAATTTAGTTAGACTATCAATAAATTATATTTTATCTAAAATAAAATAAAAATGATTGAAATTCCCACATGACAAATTCTTATATATACAAAATATTTATTGAAACATGATATGTATCACCTAAAAAGGTTAAGAATCAATCCTAAACAAATAATCCTAAACAAACAATTTATCTAATAAAAACAGTTGTGGCCACAACTTTCAAAAACCATATATTATATGATAAAATCGAGTGATATTGTTTCCAAATTCTGATCCTTTATAGGCAGTAAGAGGACTCTTATAATTGTCCTGGTTAGCTCACAGTGTGAGATTGTCCTTTTATAAATTATAAGGATACCAAGTTCTCAATATTAGTATCAGTGTAGTTAAATAGTTTTAGTTAAGTATATACACACTGGGTAGCGTCACTCTAGCCGTTAGGTTTTCACAGTCAGTTTTACACCAAAATACAGATAACTATATAGATATTGACATAATATAATAAATAATTATAATATATAAAAAATAGTTACCGAATTGCATAGCTAATAGCTATCCCTAGGTATTTAATATGGATATTTTTAGTGTAAGACATAATATTTTAGAAAGCATGGATCTTCATCCTAGCGCTAACACAGACACTGAACCCATATTATCAGAGATAATGGATAGTTTAGAAATGAATTTAATTAAAGAGATGAAATATAAAGCAGAATTAACTTTTATTCAAAAATACATTAATGGAGAAATGGTCCCTAGGGGACTTAGATTAAAAAAGAACTGTACTTTCAACCTAGAACCAGATCATAACCTAGAATGGTGTGAGGTTTTACAAAAAGCCTCATTAGATTTAATGAAAATTATCATAAAAGCGAGAACACGCTCACTTACCAATACTAGTAAGCTAATTGAAGAACACAGAGGCAAACTAGTAAAAGAAACAGATAACCCCCTGTTTAAAGAAAAACAGAAACAGATTATAAATAATATTACAAACACAAAAAAAGAAATAATTGAGATAAAATGGAAAAAATTTACAAGAGATGAACAAGATTATCAGAAAAAAGATATAGTAGAGACCAATATAGATACGGATACAGAACAGGACAACATTACAGTAGAAAATTCACTTACATCCAATAGAGAACAAATGATTATTAAATTATTTAGAAAAGAGAATAAGGTCAGTAATCAGAATAAACTTAAAAAGAACCACATTCCTGAATGGAGGAATACAGACAATAATAATATGAGAAGAGAAAGAACAAATGAAGGACATCAGATAAGGAGAAATACTGAGGGTTATCAAAATAATAGAGGTCCATATTGGCAAAATAAGAGGAACCCAGGAACATGGGTAAATAATAATCACTACCAGTTTCCACATAAAGGGAGAGAATATACTAATAGGAATACATACAGAGAAAATACATATCAAAATAAAACACCAAGAAGAGATCATTCTCAAAACACACCCTATTATAGAAGCCATACACAACAAGAATCATACTACAATTCAGAACGGATAAATATGAACAGACAAAGAATGCCGAATCATTTTGATAGAAATAACTATAGAAATTTTGAAGAAAATAACTACAGACACTATGAGGGAAATAGACATTACGAAGAAAATAGACACTATGAAAATAGGAATTTTTCAGATAGAGGCAATATACCACTATTCAATAGGTTCAAACCATTAGAAAACCAAAGAAACAATGAGAATGAGAATAGAGAGGTAGTTAATGAACCAGATATTCATTTTTTAGGGGGGACCTCAACAGGAAGAGAAACCCCATGGGGACAAAGAAAAGAGAAACAAGATTTAGATATAAAATCCCAAAAAGGAAAAAGAAGGTTAGAGGAAGAAGAGGGAGAGGGAGGAGAAAGACAAGGGAACAAGAGAGTAAGATAAAGGAAAAGAAATTAACACCTACTGGAATTTTTAATTTGAGCAAACTTACACTTAATAAAGAACAAGAAAAAGTGTTACGTATGGGTCTATCTTTTGCTCCAACAAGGAGGCTAAATAAATTTGGAACTATGATAAATATCAACCAATATATAAGGAAACTGACATTAAAAAGACATTATCTAAATAATCCAATCGAATATACAACTTTATCTGACTCACAACTTGGCACACAATACACCAACACTACACTAAGACCTAAATCTACCTATTACCCAACACAAGATAAGGGAAAATACCTCAAAATTTTTGAGAAATCCATTAAAGAAGATCTCCAAAAATGCACACTAAAAAGGAATAAGTATCCAAATATAACAAAGAAGGAAAATGACACAATATGAGATTTGAAAAACAACCCAGATATTATATTAAAGCCAGCGGATAAGGGTGGAGGGTTGGTAATTTTAAATACAGAAGACTATGTGAAAGAGGCCTACAGACTACTTAATGATACAAGCACTTATAAAAGATTGAAATCTAACCCTGTGAATAATCAAATGAGAAAATTAGAAAAGATATTACAATTTGCAAAAAAAGAAAAAATACTTAATGATAAGGAATTTAGTTTTTTAAATAATTTATATCCAAAAACTCCAATCTTTTATTATTTGCCAAAAATTCACAAGTCACTTTCACATCCACCAGGTAGGCCGATAGTATCGGGTATTAACTCACTAACCTCTAATATGTCAGTATATGTAGATAGTTTCCTGCAAAAATATGTAGTTACATTACCCTCTCATATTAAAGACTCGACACATTTCCTAAATTTATTAGGTGAAATAGTGTGGAAGGAGGAATATATCCTCGCAACTTGCGACGTAAATTCCTTGTACACAAACATAATCCACAGTTTAGGTTTAGGGGCAGTTAAACATTTTTTACATAATGATGAGGATATCCCAACAGTACAGGCGGATTTTATATTACAATGTATTGATTTTATCTTGAATAATAATTATTTTAATTTTAATGGGGAATTTTTTATCCAACAAAAGGCACAGCAATGGGTACTAAATTCGCACCAAGTTATGCGAATATTTTTATGGGCCTTTTTGAACTTGAGAATATCTTACAATCACATTGGAACAATAATCTAATCATGTTTAAAAGATACATAGATGATATTTTTATTATATGGAAAGGGGGAGAAGAACTTCTTGATTTATTTATACAAGATTTAAACAAAAACACATGGGGTTTAACTTTCACACATGAATTAAGTAATAACAAAAAATTAACTTTTTAGACATCCATATTTATATAGAACAAAATCAAATCTTAACAAAAACTTTTTTCAAGGAAGTGGATGCCAATAATTATATCCACTTCCAAAGCTGTCACCTAGATTTATGGAAAATGAATATCCCTAAGGGCCAATTCTTGCGACTAAGAAAAAAATGCACAGATATAGCAATATATAAAGAACAAGCTAAAGCTCTGAAAGAAAAATTTATTGAACGAGGATATGACGAAATAAGTATAGAAACAGCAATGTTAGAGGTAGAACAAAAAAGACAGGAAACAACTCTTAAAACCTAAAACCAAGTCTAATATTAATAAGAGTCAAGAAATCGCCATCAAAGACACAGCTTTCATCACTAGTTTTAGCTCTGACCATAAGTTAATTAAGAAAATTCTAAATAAGCATTGGTACTTGGTTAAGAAAGACCCCTTACTCTGTGACCAAATTAGCGAAAAACTACAAATAATATATAAAAAAGCGAAATCCTTAAAAAACTTATTGTCCCCAAGTGAATTTTGTCAAAAGAAAGGGAATAAGAGGGATATCACTCTAACAGGTCAAAAACTAGAAGGTTTTTTCCCTTGCTTGAGCTGCGAGGCCTGCAAGTTTATCAAGAAAACTAAGAGTGTACAAGCCAGCCATTCCAATTTTAAATGTAATATTAAAGAGATTTTAAGATGCACTGACAACAATATGGTGTACATAATCCAATGTCCATGCGAAAAACAATATATTGGTCAAACCAGTCGCCCACTAAGGGACAGGATAAGACAACACCTACTCAATATTGAATGGGGTTTTGAGGATCACTTGCTATCTAAACACTTTAAGGACTGTCCTAATCAGAGTACTAAAGGGTTAAAATATTGGGGCCTAAAAAAAGTAAATTTACATAGAGGGGGGGGGGGGGGGGCATAACAAATACCCTCCTCCTTACTGAAGCTGAATTGATCTTTAATTTTAATACCCTGACTCCAAATGGCCTAAATGCTGAATTGGATTTGAACCCATTCATTTGATGAATACAACCGCTATTTTAGATAGATATATTTTTAGATAACCTGGACGTTTTAGATATTTTAACTAACCGAGATATTAAAATGATATGGACATTTTAGACACTACAATAATTTTAAAATTTTTAAATTTTAAAATTTTAAAGTGTTAATGTTTAATTCTTTTAACAGCGTTGATATCCAATGTGATGAAGCATTTCTTATAAATTTTTATAAATTATATGAATGAATTGTTTTTAAATACATTTGAAAATAAACCAGTCTATGATTCCTCTATAATGAAAATATGATATAGAATTTAACGTATAGTATTTGTTAAAATATTTGTTAAATTAGTATAATAACGTTGAAATTCAATAATATGAAGTAATTTTAGATAATTTATAAATAATATGAAAGGACTGTTTTTAAATACATTCTAAAAATATACCGCCCTACGATTCCTCTTTAATGTAAATATGATATAGAATTTATCTTATACTATTTGTTACCTTAATATAAGTATATTACACTATTTAGCTTAGATACCAATGAGTTCCTTTTTATTAATTGTATGAAACTTTTGGATTATTATTATTTTTAATATATTGTAACTCCTATTTTATTTTATCTTTTATTAATGAATATTTAGACTATTAAGTTTTTTATAATAACATGTAATGTATCATACTCTGAAAATAAAATAAGGCAGTAAGAGAATCTAAAAACAAAGAATGCAATTGTTTTAGAAATGATTATCCCTTTAAGAATAAGGAAACCTATCCCTTTAATGAGCGGAAATAAAAGATGGATCAGAGCCAACTTCCTTTCCTCTTGATAAAGGCATCTACGGGATGCTGAAACGCGTAGAAGTGAAGGAAGGATTACAACTCTGCTCTTTGAATTGATTATCACAACATTGGAAGAAATTGAACTACATTGAACACTGTAAGGAGGGTAAACGTTACCCACTAACAAGAGCTGCAGCCGTCAGGACTACAACTAACTTATACAACTTTCCACGATACCCAGTAACTGCAGAGAATCGCTCAAAAGTGTCCAGGTAAGGCTTGAATTAAGAAGCCGCCTAAGAAAAACAGGAGACACAGACGAGGTAAGAGCGTTTTCTCTTCTGCAAGTTAAAGCGGTTAGAAAGTGAATGGTAAAAAGAGACTGTTTGGATACAAAGGGGAATACTTATTTTCTTGCGTAAATACTGAGATATACTGTTACAATTGTTATAACTTTGCAAAGTTTCTAATCGTCATTGGAAATTCAAATAAGGGAGTTGTCCAAATACCAATAGCTGATTGGTTCTGAGATCTAAAACTGACTGTGAAAACCTAACGGCTAGAGTGACGCTACCCAGTGTGTATATACTTAACTAAAACTATTTAACTACACTGATACTAATATTGAGAACTTAGTATCCTTATAATTTCCAAAAGGACAATCTCACACTGTGAGCTAACCAGGACAATTATAAGAGTCCTCTTACTGCCTATAAAGGATCAGAATTTGGAAACAATATCACTTGATTTTATCATATAATATATGGTTTTTAAAGTTGTGGCCACAACTGTTTTTGTTAGATAAATTGTTTGTTTAGGATTATTTGTTTAGGATTGATTCCTAACCTTTTTAGGTGATACATATCATGTTTCAATAAATATTTTGTATATATAAGAATTTGTCATTTGGGAATTTCGGTCATTTTTATTTTATTTTAGATAAAATATAATTTATTGATAGTCTAACTAAATTTATATGTGTTTCACTTAAATGTGCTTTTATTTAACCTTCAGCCCTGAGTTTAGTTGGGGCGCTACTCTATAAACGATTTAACTACAGCTAAGTCCCTTCATACTCAAAGCCTCCAGTGGTATCCGAGACATACCCGACTACTGAGACACCTCAGAAGACTTGGACACTTTCTGGATATTTAACGTTTGGGACATTGGCTTGACTGGGAGGGAGGAGGACTCAGAGCTAGCTCCGCCCCCCAACTATTTCAGTTTTAATAACAATTATTACCTACAAATGACAGGGAAAGTGATGGGCACAAAAATGTTACCCTTTCTGCAGCCTTCTGCCTCAGCATTATGTCGATAAGACAATACGAACATGGACAGCTTGCACTTCCTTTCTTCACTCTGAGAACAGGAGTAGGTTAGCAGGCTCACAGATTGACCGCTCAAACAGATTCCTTTGCCGCTCTCAATCACCCAGGGAAGGCATAGGCTGATGTCAGAGACAATTCTCTTTTTTTTTTGTCAGAGTTGTTAATGCCTTGACTGTCCATTATCTATATCTACGAGGTTCCTTTTCATTCATGATGCCTCAGTTTATATGCTAAATGTTATTGCTTCATGTTTGATTGTAAAGTTCTAGTTTATTACATGTCTCAATGTAGAGAGTATACATAGCCTTCACTAAGTGATAATAACTGTCAGAACCTGTGTTGTATGCCCAATGCCTGCGCCCCTGCCCCAGCTCATACTGCTTGACATAGGATTGTATGGGTGTACATCGCCCTGTTACCTTTATGATTTGACAGTTTTGGGCACATTATGCTAGTAGTCATGTCAGGGTATTCCTTGCTTAGATAGAGAAAAGGTTTTGGTGTGCAAATCTTACCCCTGCATAAACACTACTCTGTTCCCAAAAAATACAGTGTAGAAAGGATACATTGATAGAAAAATGTGTAAATGCGCATAAACAGCACGGGGATGATTATAAATGTATTAACATACTATGTATGAATATAAATTAAACCTTCCTAAATATCTGTGAATTATATCTCCAAAATGATGTACTATGTGCGAATATAATGATTTAGGCAAACCGAATTGGTTTAAATATATTTTCTCTATGTTGGATATAAAGTTGAATTTCGCTATAGTGAACAATACAGACTGAGCATACTATGTATAAATATACTAGTAGCAAACACTTTCATAAAAATGAAAATAAAGATAAAAAAATAAAAATAGCATACTTTGTATGCAAAATGTTTTTATCAAGCCTTAAATGGGTAGTTGAAACTACAAAGTCCTGCGTATCTATGATTTGAGTTCAGGCTGGATTCTAAATGATGATATGTTATAACATAAGAAATAGCATACACTATATAATTGTTTGCTGGGTTAAATATGAAACAAAGTATACCTATATCATTCGATGTATACTTATCATACTCTGTAGAAATACTCTGTAAGAATAAACTGTTGTGCTGTTCTAATTGAAATATATACTTTAAAATTATACAAAGTTGGAAAATAAACACAATATTAAGCAGCTATATTAATACAATTTATTGCACATATACTCTGATGACATATAAATAAAATACTATGGTGACCGGTCACTAAATAAAAATATGTGTAGTTAAAAAATCTTTAAAAAATCTTAGAAAAAATTCCTTTTTTAACCTATATGACTAATTACTATAAATGTTCCAATAAGAGAAGTGCTTGGGTTCTGCAGGAAGTAAACTTTCGTTCCTGTTTGATAAAATTATTGTAGGACTTTGGTGAGACTTTTTTCTTTCTATATGTGCCCAGTTCTTTAAATATCGTGATGAGCGTTAGATTTCTTGAAATGACTTAAAAATCTGATTTTCAGACCGTGTTAGTCTAACCACACTGCCGGGCTGATACACTCTGGAGTGCTTACCTGTTCTTTGATTGTAACTTACTGTGGTAGCACTAGTGTCTCTACAGCTTGCGGCTAGTTGGTGACATCACACGCTACGTCTGAGGTTAGATGAAGTAGATCCGTCCGATATCATTGCTTCTTGCTTCTTAACTCTGCGCAGAGTGCTCAGCTTGTGGAAGTAGTCTTACTTGTATCCATCACAATCCTCCGTACCCGTGTGTATTAAAAACTGGGAATATCTGTTATTCTTTCTTTTGTATCACCATCAACGCGTTTCGCCACTCTTGGTGGCTTTATCAAGATGGTTTAGTTATGATGAATTACTTCTTTATACATGCATTGGTACATTTTCATTGGTTAGTGAAAAAAGCCTCATTTTCAACTCCTCTTTATTTAAGGTGGAATTTATAGGTGACTCTTAAGGTGGAATTATCATTGTTACACATCCTCCTCATAGGGCTCCATGTACTAAAGCGTCAATTTTTTCGCCGACAACGTGTCTTCTCGACTCGCTTGAACTCGCAGCTAGCGGGATGTTGCCCGCCCGCCATATGTACTAAAAACTATCCCAAAAAAAGGCGCGTCTAATCCGCATCGAGCACTGGCGAATGATTCATACATATGACGCCTCGCTATTTGCGAATGTACTATTAATCGCTTACAACCTGTCAGTCATGTTTGTCCAACGTGACTGTAAGGTGTCAGAAATGTCAGCTTTGTCGCGGGAACATATTGCAGCACTATATAAAGTCGATTTTATAAATTTTTTCAGACTGCATATTTCAAGAACTTGAAACTTTACTGTTATTCTTATCGATAAATTAAGTATGGCTACTTCTCGATCTGATTCACAGTCCAAATCGAAGAATCCCCACTTTTCACATCAGCAGAACCTGGTTCTTGTCGATATGGTGCTAGACTCGTATGACTATTTATTTGGTTGTCGTGCAAAGCAAACTTCTAGTATCCGTAAAAAAAGTATATGGACCCAGATAAGTGATGTTGTCAGTGCTCAGGGACCTGGGAAAAAGGACGTTGACCAAATCAAAAAACGGTACAACGACATCAAAAGATTTGCAAAAGCCAAATTGGCAAAAGAAAAAAATTCAACTCGTGCTACCGGAGGTGGAACAGCTTATGTCGCTGATCTTAATGATTACGAGCAGAGACTGGTGCAGCGTCTAGGCCCAGAAGTAATCGTCGGGATCACAGATGATTGTGATAGCGACCTAAGAGGTAAAACATTTATCGAATTACTATTATTTAAATTGAATGATGATCATATTGTAATTATCCAGTAGAGTTGGTTTATCCAAATATCTATCTTGTAAAGATATTTTGTCAAATCAATTTTTTGGTGCGTCAATTTTGATTACGTTAAATCAATACAGATTACTGCTAGATTTTTGTATAGCTTAACCAATAACGTATGTAATGTAATATTCATGATCACAGATGATTGTGATAGCGACCGAAGATGTAAAACATTAATCTAATTACTATTATTTAAATTGACTGATGATCATATTGTAATTTTCCAGTGGAGTCGGTTTATAAAAATATTTAACATTTAATTATATTTTTGAAAATCAATTTTTATTGGCGACAATTTTGATTATGCAGAATATAGTCCTATTACTGCTTTATTTTTGTATAGCTTTAAAATAACAATTCTTATCTAATTTACTTCATTCTCTTGATATCCTTTGCTGAAAAGCATATTTAGAACTGCTTACTAGCTAATTGAAAATAGACTCCTTTAATGGAAGTATATTTTGATGTATTTTAAAATCTTATTTTCTTTCTGACTGATGAACAAATATTTTTTGGTTTAATGTCCCTATTCATCAAATCAAAAGCTACGCCAAACAATGCTATTGCTATGTGAGCTCTGTATTCAATGAACGTTTGCAGATACAGTGCTATATTTTTGTAGCCAAATTTTGGTTTTAATAATATATTCTTTAAAATGATAATAAAATGCATATACACCTGCATAGTATAAACCTACAAATTCCCAAGCACCAACAGTACAGTATACATTAGACAAGCATGTATACAGACAAAAACATATACACTTATACATGCAGATACACACACACTAAATATCATACACTTACACGTGCAGATACACACTCACAGCATTAGTGTATACTTATTTCATGCATATACACACACACACTATACATGCCGATGTTCTCAATAAATGAAGATACACTGTTATACATGCAGATACTCACAATTATTAGCTTAAAATTATACATATAGAAACACTGACTTCATAAATACACTTATAAATGAATATACACACCCACTTTTTCTGTGGGTCGTACATAGATAACAATATTATCAAGATATTGTTTTTACAGCGGATTAATGAGTGTTTAAATGCTATTATTTTAAAAATCTTGAATAGTTGGTTTCACATAAAACAATAGTCCTGTGTTTATGTAATCTTTCATTCTATTCGTTATTCATTCAATTTTATTCATTCTATTCATTCTTTTCATTCATTCATTCAACTATTCTATTATGTATCAACAAGCTGTTATAAGTAGTCTTTGAACTTGTCATTTAATTAGCAAATGAGCAGACGACAAATTCAAATAACACTTATAACAGCTTGTTGATACATAATACAATGAATGAATAGAATTAATGAATAGAATGAATAGAATAGAATGAATAATGAATAGAATGAAAAATTACATAAACACAGGACTATTGTTTTATGTCAAACCAAGTACTCAACATTTTTTAAATAATAGCAACAAGCTTTTCAAAACCTTTTCAATACAAACAACCTTGAGTGTCTACAAAAATTTTAAATGTCCTTGAATCAAATTTGAATTAATGTTTGTTTAATATTAAGCATTGGTTAGTCTATAGATATTTACTTTTTTAATTTTTACATTCAAATTGTTCAACCTGGATACTATTGTGTGTGCTACACTGTCCCTTTCAATAACCACTATTTAAAATTTAAAATATCAGCTGTTTATTAATCTTCTATGGATATAAACATGAATAACGATTAATTTTATTTATCTCTTAACAGCTCGACCACAATCCGTGACAGCTAGGGGTGGTGATGACCCTGCTTCAGCCATTCCATCAACCTCCTCTGGGACGTCGATGACAAGTGGTGCTGTCCTTACTGGACAATCAATACGCAGCACATCATCTGCTAGCCATACCTTGTTATCAGCTGATACACTTCCAGATATCAGGACCAGCACCCCTGAAACAAGTGTTGGTAGAGGTACAGGTAAAAAATATCTTTTCATTTTTTCCATTCTCCACTGGTCATACTGGCCAAAGCTAACCGAAATTCGCTTTGTCTCAAAAAATCTAATTACTTGAATTCCATTTTTTTTTTCTTTTAAAAGCGTGGTAGAGTTTGCTCACTTAGGCCATATAGATATCATTGATATAATTTTTTATTTTTTTATTTTTTATTTTTCAATAAAGAAATTTTATGTTAATATATATATATATATCTTTTTTTTTAATCATAGCTGACCTTGGACATCTTTTTCGGACCATGACGGGAAGATCTCCACGGTTGTTTGATGGTGAGAATCTGTACTATTAATACATTACTTTTTTTTTTTTTTTTTCTTATACATAAATATCAAGATAGCAACATATTCAAATATATTTTAATTTCTTGAGATATAAAGATTTATATTTATATAAATTAAATTAAAATATATATATATATATCGCTATCTATCTATCTATCTATCTATCTATCTATCTATCTATCTATCTATATATATATATATATATACACATTTATATATATAGATAGATATATTTACAATTTTAGATTATAAAAAGGCATCAATCACTCGTCATTTGAAATTAAAATGAGCATTTAATAATACAAAAGCTTCATTTAATGTTCTAAACAAAAAAAACATGAAAGATTATTTAATTTTGTGTTATGAACAGCTGAATTTTAGTTACAAATGACCAGTGAGTGCTGCCTTTTTTTCCATAGTACATCCTGACAGCTGCTACTAAATATTTATTTAGTTGTTTAGTTTTTTATGAACAAAAATAGTTAAATAAGAAATTATATATATATTGTTTATTTATATCTATATCTATATCTATATCTATATATATATATATATATATATATATATATATATATATATATTGTTATTTTTTTTTAAATATATATATATATATTTATATCAAAAACAAGCAGCACTCCAAAGGTCTTATATCCATATGTCACCTTTATTTACGTGAACGTTTTCGGGCTACAAAGAACCCGTCCTCAGACTTACAAGGCTATGTAAACTTACCACCACGCTGTGTTATATCCACCACCAAACAAACAATGAACTACGCTCTCCACGTTAGATGCGCCTCCCCTGCGAGTGACGTCATCCACCGTGGCAACGTAACAGGGACTGAAATAAAATGAATACATTTAGACAACAAATGCGCAAATAAACATAGGCAATACACATCCTATTCTAATATCGGGCAATAGAAAAATGGGCAATAGAAAAAATAAACAAAATATTGAAATATAACCTGTAATAATGTTGTGCAGTTCCTAGTGCCGTACCACACATGTCCCGGCGGTTACCATAGCAACCTATATCAACAATGTAACACATTCAATGCGGCATATGTGGAGGGCAACATGAGAACTACAAACATATAGGAATATACTGCTACCAAAACATAACTGCAATAGACCATCTATATATGCAAGAACAGTAATAAATACCTCAACATACTAACAAAGGCCAATTATAATAAACTGCCCAGTAATTACAATATAGGACTAAAGCATAAGGGTAAGACAATTTTGTCAAAACTACCATAGGTTGCTAAATAAACTCTATTAATTAACTATATGCCATACCAAAAATAAAAATAAAAATAAAATTAAAATAAAATAATAATTAGAATGATTCTGGACTCTCAACAGAGACATCCATTTTTAGCAGAGACTTATAAGAACACATGCCAGTCCAACTGAGTATTCAGTCCATAGGGGACCAGAGTATTCAACTCAAATGTCCATTTAGCTTCCCTTTGTAGCAGCATACGGTTCCTATCTCCTCCTCTGGATAATGGCGGTACATGGTCAATAATCGTGTATTTAAGATCCATAACAGTGTGCTTCATTTCCAAAAAATGTCTGGCTACTGGTTGTTCCGATGCCCCTTTCTTAATCGCTGTCTTAATAGCAGATCGGTGATTTGCCATGCGTGTACGTAGGTCATCCGTAGTCTTCCCTACATAATATAGTCCACAGATACAGTGTAAGAGGTACACTATATGTGTAGTGGTACACGTCAGGCGGAATCTGTGTTTGTACATTTTGCGTTTGTGTGGATGAGTGAAGCATGATCCAGTTATCAATCCTCCACAAGTAGTGCAGCCAAGACATCGAAATACACCTGGTTTTTTTATGTCCAGCCATGTAGCTGTTTTGTAGCTTTGTACAGGGTCAGTGTTAATCAATAAGTCCCGTAAGGACTTAGACCTTCTGTAACCCACCCTGGGTGGTTGTGAGTTGTACAGAGGTAGGGATTTATCAGTATTGATGATCTTCCAATGCTTGTTTAAGATATCCATTAAGGGACCCTTATCCCCTGTAAAAGTAGTCACAAATGTCATTCTTCCATCCTCAATCTTAGGCTCTCTATCTGGAAGTTGGCAAATATTGTCACATTGTTCTTTCAACAATTTATAAGGATAACTCCTTGTTCTAAACCGCTGTACCATCTCTTCCAATTGTAAATCTCTGTTACTTATTTCTGAGTTGTTCCTACTCACTCTCAGCAATTGCGATTTCGGCAATGCTCTCTTCAATGCCGGGGGGTGGCAACTGGTGTAATGTAATAGGGAATTTCTGTCAGTTTCCTTTCTGTACAGTGTCGACTGGATTTTCCCATTCCCTTTATATAATCTAACATCCAGGAAGTCGATTTGTGTTCTACTATACACCATTTTGAACTTCAGAGCTACATTAGCCTCATTCAATTGTTGATACCAAGTCTCCAGGTCCTCCAAAGTACCAGACCAAATGAGAAACAGGTCATCTATATACCTCTTAAAAAATCGGATGTTCTTGACCTGAAACAATGTCGTCCCAAACTCTTCAAAATGGGCCATAAACAAGTTGGCATACGATGGGGCTATATTCGACCCCATCGCCGTCCCTTTCTTCTGTAGGTAAAAAGATTGTTCAAATCTGAAAAAATTGGTAGTCAGACAAAACTCTAGAAATTGAAGTAGGATCTCAGGAGGGGGTCCAATATAGGGATGTCTGCAGAGATGGAAAAAAACAGCTTGTAGTCCTTCTTCATGTGGGATTACAGTATATAGACTAGTCACATCTAGTGTGACTAGCCATATATCCTCGTCCAAATCCTCCAAATTTTGTAGCATCTCAAGAAGTGCCATAGAATCTCTCAAATAAGATGGTGTATGGTATACAATAGGCTGTAGGAATTTATCTACAAACGTAGCAAGAGGTTGCTGTAATGAGCCTATAGAGGACACGATTGGTCTTCCCGGTGGAGGAGAGATTCCCTTATGTATTTTAGGAAGGGTATATAGGACCGGAGTTCTGGGATATGTCACTAGTAGATAGAGATAAGTATCCCTATTAATGAACCCCTGGTCATATACCAATTTAGCATATTCATCCAGCTTTTTCTTGAATAATTGTGTAGGGTCACCAGTTAGTGGTCTATACGTGTTCTCATCCGCAAGCTGTGACAAGATCTCTGTCCTGTAGTCCTTATAGTTAAGGATGACCACTGCCCCACCCTTGTCGGCCTCACTTATAATTAGCTCTTTATTGCCTGATAGATTTTTTAATACCTTCCAGTCTTCCTTTGAGAAGTTATTGAAAGTCTCTCTTTGATGTGTACTAATAGAATGATTCATATCATCCTGTATTAATCTCGTAAAGGTATTAATGCTGGAATTGTTGAAAGGAGGGGTATATGTCGACTTCTTTTTCAGTTGGTCATATTCCATTTCAGATTCCCCAAATTTCTCCTTTAAAGAGAGTAATCTTTGAAATTTTTTGGTGTCAATATAGAACTCAAATGGATCAGTTCTGCTGGTGGGAACAAAAGTGAGTCCTTTATTCAAAATTTTTATTTCAGAGTCACTCAAGGGGTAATCACTCAGGTTGACTACTATGTTATTCGTCATTTCTGAGGGTGTAAGGGTGGTCTTCCCCTTGTACCCCCCTCTCCTTGTCTACCCCCTCTTCCTCTGAAGTTTTTTGAGCGAGTAGTCACTCCTTGGGGGTGTTGGGGGTGTTGAGCTACCTGAGTAGGATTCTGTGGTTGATCTGTATCAGAGCCTGAACCAGACCCTGAGCTCTCTACAGTAGTCAAATCCTGAGGTTTATAGTATCGTGCCCGTCTCCTCCTAACAAAGTGTTGTCTCTGTCTCTCACTGGCCGTCAATTGCCATAAATAGACTCTTTTGTCCCTATAGTCACTTATTACAGCCTCCAATTTTTTATTCTTAAACTGAATTAAATCAGTTTCATATTTCTCAAGCTTGCTCTGGAGTTTGTTTATCCAATCCTCTGTACTGTCAGCCTCCAATCTAGGTAAATTTGGTAATTCATAGGCTGTAATCTCTGCCTTAATTAGTTGTAATAATCTCCCCACTTCTTGTATGACAAGTAGTACAAGATCTAAAGAGCATTTATTTTCAATGCTGCACCATCTGTCACAAATGTATTAATATTTTGGCTCTAGCACCCAAGGCGCATATATGCAAGATCTGGAGTGCACTTTGCTGGACATTTATATTTATATATATATACATTATATTTATATATATATTAATATCTTAATATATTCATATATATTTATTTTTTGCTTTTTAATTATCACAGATACAGAAGAGTCATTGAGGGAGGTAATCTTAAACCTGGTTGCTGTACAACCAGAAAGACCCGAGGAGGAGGAACTTCAATCCAGGGATCATGGAAGTGATACCCCAGAATTTTTGGATGAAAT
The DNA here is from genome assembly GCF_027579735.1 of Bombina bombina. NCBI lineage: Eukaryota > Metazoa > Chordata > Amphibia > Anura > Bombinatoridae > Bombina > Bombina bombina. The sequence goes on from NC_069502.1 coordinate 595,099,331, forward strand.
CCTGGATGCACAACTAATGGAGATCCATCAACATGTCCCTGATGAATCCGAAGTACAAGAACCAACAATTCAAGGAAATGTACAGCCAGCAGAACCACAATCTAATGAAAGACCAGTGGTACCTGGCAACAATGAAATTGAAGAAGTGGATGATGTCTGTCTCAATGAAATGATCTCTCTTGCTAGACAATATAGGGTGGATCATAGAGAGTTACAGAATGTTATAATCGCACACCTGGACCGAAGTGCATCATTAGCAGAAAGACAATTGCAATTAGACAGAGAGAGGTTTGATTGGCAGAGGCGAATGGATGAGGAGCACAATGAACAGATAAACCGTTCATTATGCCTCGCAGAACAAACAATGAATTCTCTCCTGTCCATTATTCGAGAAAGACAGGGTCCTTCTGAACCCAATAGGCCAGGACAGTAGTGATAGACATCTTTTTTTATTTTATTTATACCTCAAGTTTATACTGTTTTTGATGTTGCACTTTTTAATTTATTTTATATTTTTGTTCAAAATATATTTCTATTTTCGAGTTCCACTAATATTTTTACAATTTTTTTTTTTAATAAAATTTAAATAAAAAAAAAGAATCCAATTATTTTTTCATTGAAATTTTTTTTTATTGCTTACAATATTTTTTTTTATATGAAATGGTAAAAAAACAAAATTTTGATTTTTATACAAAAAAATCATCATCCCTTATTTTTGGGATGTTTCAAAATGTGTCAATTTTTTTTTCAAAATATACAAAGTGCTTTAAAAGATTTATTTAAAAAAAAAACTAAATGCCATATTTCTTGTACAAAAAATCAACTTGCTCCATCAACATTCCCATTGTAGACCTAATTTTTGCCAATTTAATTTTGAAGTAATCATCCAAAAAAGTTTGTGTGCTTTCATCGATTTTTTCTTCAAAAACTTCTATACCTTAAAATAAATAAAAATAAATTAAATTTACATATTAATCACATAACAAAATAGAAATAATATATTGATATCTGTATATACCTTCATTTTCTTTGGGAGGTATGATATCCATATCATTTTCTGTCTGCACAATTTTTTCCTCTAATGTGTAAACATCGCTTGAACCAGAGGCTAGAGTAAAATAAATAAATAAAATTTTAACTTTTTAATTTATTGTTTTTACAATTATTCGATTTTTGCCAAAGGTAACTAAATAAAATACCTTTGTCTATCAGATTTTTTTTAGGAGGAACCATGTTTTGTCCAATATTATTACTTGTTGGGTATACCATGCCATCCAATTCTATTTCCATTTGTACCGCTTTGTCCAAAAATTGACCTTTTTATAAATGTATAAAAAATGAAATTTAATATAACATTATTTTTTCAATATTTCACTTCCCTAAAAAAAAACAAAGATTCTAATACCTCTTCCAAGATTAGTATCATCATCTTTTGGGCATGGCTCATCGACCTCAAGATCAAAATAATAATTATGTTCTTTTTCAAAGGATTGAATTTCTTCATAAGAACATCCAGGGATATCTAAATGTGCATTAGATTATTAAACATAATTTTTTTTTTAATTATTAGTTATTTTATTTACAATTTCTAGAACCTTGTTAACCCTGTTCTATCGTTATGTACCTTTTTGAGTGTTGACAGCCATTTTTTTCACTGCTCTGTTATTTTTGGGAGTCATTGGTATGTCCATAAGTGTCAAAGGAAGGGGTGGTAAAGTGATCCCACTATTTGGAGTTTCAATCCTTATTTCTCGTAAATAACGTGGAATTTTTTGAGATTTTGATTTTGATTTTTTCATATCTGTTTGTAAAAATTGACTTTCTTTTTATAGTTGTAATGATTAATAGATGTTTATTTTCATTTCATATATGCAAGTTGAAGGTATACTAAAAACAAACATTTTCTTGATTAATAATACTAAAAATATATGATTAAATCGATTATCGAATGCTATTATCAATGTAAAATTTGATATTGTGATATCTTGATGTCAATATTATTAATTTAATGCTTTTTAGACAGTCCATTCTAGTTTAATAAACAAGTATATAGCTTACTTAAAGGTGCATACCTTTAGGAAAAAAATAAGATACTATAAACAAGGTGCTAAAAATTAAATATACAGTCTATTAAAGCTAAAGGAACAATGAACATAATTTTTGTCTTTCAATGTTAAGATAGAAAAGTTTGATCGGAATACTGAAAGTCAAATGTGTTGTCCCTTGTTCCTACTATTATTGAAAATAAATCAATGGTGAAAGGTAAAAGATGACGCAGTTATTGGACTTACTATCAATAATGTTTAAAATTGAAACTTACTATCAATAACGCTAAACATTTATACTTACAGTTTCTTATTAGTCGTTTAATTGAATTGTAATACTTAGTTTCCCTACGCCTCAAATCGCTGTACTTTCTTAGGCATTGACGTCTTGTCCTTTTTATCTTTGATACTCTATACATCCTTCTTATCATTTCGTATATAATATGATCATGACTGTCCTGCTTTACCAATCTAACTCCTCCCATACGATGAGGAAAATATCGTTCCATAGCATATACCAGGATGACTATTTCTCCAGCAGTGAAAGGCTCCGTTAGCGACATGTTAGTATCTGACGTCACAACTATACTTGTCAATCAAATTGACGCATGACTATTTTTACAATGTAGCATTATTTTTTGTTGAATCTTTATTTTTCTAATAAAATTTAACATGAATAATATTGTTGATCCGATTAACCATTAATAACAAGAATTATATTAAGTTTTTGTTGGAACAATAAATTTTGCATGAGGAATGAACAATGACGATATAAATATATCGTCATGGATAATTGTTTTTTTAGTACATCACTATATCCTAGGTTATTGACCACAGCTAACACTACTAATATATATATTCTCAAATTTTGTGATTCATTTATATTTGATACCATTACTATGTAACAAAATCACTGGTTAAATGTAGAATAGTAGTCTAATATGTAACCTTTTCAATAGATAAATGTTGTACTTTTTTAGTTATGTAAATATATTAGTTGTATTAGGATAGAAATAGTTATAATTCTTATTATTGTTGCTTTTTGAACTTAAAATAAATTGTTATATTATTTTCACGAAAAAAAATTCTGTTTCATGTATTTTTTTGGTGTGACCAATGCAAATAAGGTTTGTTTAGAAAAAGGACTAAAAAGAAATAACAATATGATGATGTTGCACACAAATTTTATTTGAACAAAAAATAACACATAACTGCAGAACACAATTTACATACAAGAGGAAAAAATTTGTTGAGAAAGATCAATCATCAAAATATTGGTTAGAAACCATATCCCTTGTGGCCATGCCACGTCTATTTGTGTTTTCTCTGCAAATTTCTTCGGGAAAGTCATTAAAAGGCATGGCAATATCGTCAACAATGGGGCATCCTCTTTTTGTGGCAATATTATGCAAGACACAGCAAACTAATATGATTCTTGCTACTTTTTCAGTAAAATACTGCATTGCACCGCCAGATCTGTCTAGACATCGGAACCTCATTTTCAACAATCCATAAGTCCTTTCAATGACACCCCTTGTGCTCTTGTGTGCTTCATTAAAACGAATATGTTTCCTGAGTTGGGGGTTATTATAGGGTGTCAGAAGCCATTCAAAACAAGGGTAACCGGCATCCCCTGTAATAAAAAAAAAAATATTTATGTAAGTCATTCCAAAAAGACAAAATAATTTTTATTAGTTATTGAGGCTAGCGTCAAATTAGTATAAATTTATAGTAACAAATTTAAAATTTACTTATATTATGTGTTTTTAAAAATTATTTATATATCCTTTGTTGAAAAAATAGCAATGCACATGTGTGAGCCAATCACACAAGGCCTCTAGGTGCAGCAACCAATCGGCAGCTATTGAGCATATATCTAGATATGCTTTTCAGCAAGTGATATAAAAAGAATAAAAAGTCAATTAGAAAGTCGTTTAAAATGACATGCTCTTTATAAATCCATAAAAAAAATTTTTAGAGTTCAATTCAAGCTTACCTAATAACCATCCCTCTGGCATCTCTCCATTCTCGAATTTTTGGTACAGTCCAGTCTGCCGAAGGATATAAGCGTCATGGCAGGAGCTAGGGTAATTTGATCTCACGCTTATTATTCTCATTTTCAGGTCACAAGCCATCTGTACATTCAAGGAATGGCAGGACTTTCGGTTGCGGTAAATCTCCTCCCGTAACCGTGGCGGTCGAACTGCAATATGCGTACAGTCTATTGCCCCAAGAACATTTGGCATTCCAGCCACACTGTAGAATTGCGATTGCCACTCTTCTGTGGTAGATGGTAGACAAACATATTCAGGGAATATATGCATGAGTGCATCGATAACTTTGGAAAGATGACGAGAAAAGGCAGACTGACTGAAACCAATGATGACGCTGGACACTGCCTGAAATGATCCGGTGGCAAAAAAGTGCAAGGCAGCAAGAAACTTGAGTATTCCGGGAATGGCCCTTGAACGAGCCGTCACAGGCTCTAGAAAATGTGCTATTTGAGCATATAAAGTCAATATTGAATGTCGATCCAGACGGAACCTTTGAATAACCTCTCGGTCGGAAAGGGCATCTAAAGGAACCCGAGGAAGGAATACTCGCTGTACTCGTAATCGCCTTCTTCGAACCGGATTTGGGGCATCAGGTTGACAAATTTGCCTTCTACCCCTCATTTGCATCAGACGAATAATATAAAGTTGAAGAAGTGTCTCCATGGCTAACAGGATCAAAAGTGAGTAACCATTCAATTGTACACCTCTTTTAAATCAGTTGTAGGCGTTGATCTGATAGACCCTATTGTTTATTATGGTGCTCGCCACCTATTAGCTGGCGAGGGATTTTTAACGAGGTAGGTGCAGAGAAATTCACGAGCGTATAAATAGATAGTTTAGTAATTACTGTTTTGTGTGAGATTTATGTCGAGCGAGTATTTTCTAGCTACAAAAAAGACGAGAATTCAAGATTTGCGGACAAGTTCACTCGACGTTTGTTAATATAAGGTTTTCAATGGATTCGTGGCATAGTACATACGGTTATTGATCCGCACGCAGAAATTTAGATGTAAATAGTCACGAAGACCTCCCAGACAGCTTAGTACATGGAGCCCATAGTCCACATCTTTAAGGATAACATGCAAATTGATGCATCTCTCTTATAACTAAAGACATTTTAAGCATGAAATATAAAACATTGGTGTGTCTAATGTGCAACAGTCTATATTTAACATATTTAACTTTTTTAATATATCCCCAACATTTACCTAAAGCAATCTCAGATTTTTCAATTGTAGATTGCTAATGGTAAAGGTAAATTCACACACTAACAATATAAAGATTCTATACAATGATACTCCATGTACCTGTGTTCTATACAACTTTTGGAAACACATAATGATACATATTAATTATGTGTAATAGAAGGGAATGATAACAGTATTATTATTAGTATAGTGGTTTCCTGGATATAAGATTTGGTTCACATATTTAAAGGATCAAAAATTATACAACTTGGTTGTTAAATTGTTATTGGTCCTAAATAATATTCCTTATTATCTTATAACGTAAACTAGTTGATAATTTCAACTTTCAAAACCAGGAGATTTTAATCTAAAATGAATGGACCTAGGTCTAGCTCTGAATTTAGACCTTTTGGGTATAACGTCTGCATTTCATATATGTATTCAGCTTCTTTTCTTAGTAGTAGACGTTCATAGTCACCACCTCGCCATGGTTTTTTAACTTTACAAATCCCCCAATATCTTAGATCTTTTATATTATTTTTATGTTTAAGCCTGAAGTGTTCATACAATCTAGTGTCCTGATCCCCTTTTTCAATTAGATTTAGATGTTCTCTAATCCTCGTTCTTAAGGTCCTGGTAGTCTCTCCTATGTATTGCTTCCCACAGGTGCACTGGATTAGATATATAATCCCTTTATCACTACACCTAATGGTGTCCCTTATATGGTACTTCCTATCTGTATTGGTAGATATGTATTCCTTGCATTTAGTGCTATGTTTGCAAGCTTTACAGCTATAGCAAGGATAATAGCATCTTAATCTATTACCCATCAAGTCTTGATCTTTTATTTTAAGTTGTTGTGTCTTCTTAGTGAAGTCACTTGGGGCTAAGATGTTCTTAATGTTTGTCGTTTTCCTAAAAATAATTTCTGGACAATCTGGGATTATATCTCCTATAATTGTATCTGATCTAATAAGATCCCAATATTTGTATATTATTTTCCTTAAGAGATTATGATGACAGCTATAATTGGTCACCAATGGTACTATTGAATTATCATTTTTGTTGACTTTGTTCTTTAATTTCTTTGAGAGAAGATCTTGTCTCTCTATATTTCTAACTTTAGATATATCAATCTCCGATTTTTCTGGTTCATAACCTTTCTCCAAAAATCTACTTTCCAATATCTTAACCTGTTGATCGTAATCTGAAATCTTTGAACAATTACGCCTAATTCTTAAAAATTGTCCCTTAGGGATATTGTCGATCCAACGTTTGAGGTGACAACTATGTGTGGTAATATAATTATTAGCGTCTATTGGCTTAAAATGATTTTTGGTTGCTATTTGTCCATTCTCTAGATAGATGTCCAAGTCTAGGAAAGTGATAAATTCTTTACTTATAGTATAAGTAAATTTCAAATTTACCTCGTTTTTATTCATATCCTCTAAAAAAGAAATTAGGGTTTCCTCTGTTCCCCTCCACACAATTAAAATAAATATATTTAAACCAATTTGGTTTGCCTAAATCATTATATTCACACATAGTACATCATTTTGGAGATATAATTCACAGCTATTTAGGAAGGTTTTAATTTATATTCATACATAGTATGTTAATACATTTATAATCATCCCCGTGCTGTTTATGCGCATTTACACATTTTTCTATCAATACTTGCTTAGATAGACCTTAAGCTACCTGATCATTACCATATATTGTCTATAAGTTTGAAGGAATATGCACATTGGGGCAATATTTACTGAGGGCCATTTGCACAGCATTACTGACTTGTCCCATGGCCAGTCTCATCATACACACACGCGGAGTGCCAGAAGGGCAGTAAAAGGCTTTGTGTCTCGAGGCTCCTGTAAACATAGCTTTAAACGTAGGAATTTTAGAGCCTATAAGACCCATCTCCCTCTATACTTTACTTACCCATAACTCAGGTTAGGCTACAAAGATATATGTAAGCTGCCCCTTAGATACTGTTTTAGTTAAAGGTATTATCAAGAGGAAGGAAGGTACCTATTCAGTTTACACCAAGGTCGCTACACAGGATTATAGTAGGATTATGAATGTTTGTATACAGGGAGTGCAGAATTATTAGGCAAGTTGTATTTTTGAGGATTATTTTTATTATTGAACAACAACCATGTTCTCAATGAACCCAAAAAACTCATTAATATCAAAGCTGAATAGTTTTGGAAGTAGTTTTTAGTTTGATTTTAGTTATAGCTATTTTAGGGGGATATCTGTGTGTGCAGGTGACTATTACTGTGCATAATTATTAGGCAACTTAACAAAAAACAAATATATACCAATTTCAATTATTTATTTTTACCAGTGAAACCAATATAACATCTCAACATTCACAAATATACATTTCTGACATTCAAAAACAAAACAAAAACAAATCAGTGACCAATATAGCCACCTTTCTTTGCAAGGACACTCAAAAGCCTGCCATCCATGGATTCTGTCAGTGTTTTGATCTGTTCACCATCAACATTGCGTGCAGCAGCAACCACAGCCTCCCAGACACTGTTCAGAGAGGTGTACTGTTTTCCCTCCTTGTAAATCTCACATTTGATGATGGACCACAGGTTCTCAATGGGGTTCAGATCAGGTGAACAAGGAGGCCATGTCATTAGATTTTCTTCTTTTATACCCTTTCTTGCCAGCCACGCTGTGGAGTACTTGGACACGTGTGATGGAGCATTGTCCTGCATGAAAATCATGTTTTTCTTGAAGGATGCAGACTTCTTCCTGTACCACTGCTTGAAGAAGGTATCTTCCAGAAACTGGCAGTAGGACTGGGAGTTGAGCTTGCTCAATCCTCAACCCGAAAAGGCCCCACAAGCTCATCTTTGATGATACCAGCCCAAACCAGTACTCCACCTCCACCTTGCTGGCGTCTGAGTCGGACTGGAGCTCTCTGCCCTTTACCAATCCAGCCACGGGCCCCATCCATCTGGCCCATCAAGACTCACTCTCATTTCATCAGTCCATAAAACCTTAGAAAAATCAGTCTTGAGATATTTCTTGGCCCAGTCTTGACATTTCAGCTTGTGTGTCTTGTTCAGTGGTGGTCGTCTTTCAGCCTTTCTTACCTTGGCCATGTCTCTGAGTATTGCACACCTTGTGCTTTTGGGCACTCCAGTGATGTTGCAGCTCTGAAATATGGCCAAACTGGTGGCAAGTGGCATCTTGGCAGCTGCATGCTTGACTTTTCTCAGTTCATGGGCAGTTATTTTGTGCCGTGGTTTTTCCACACGCTTCTTGCGACCCTGTTGACTATTTTGAATGAAACGCTTGATTGTTCGATGATCACGCTTCAGAAGCTTTGCAATTTTAAGAGTGCTGCATACCTCTGCAAGATATCTCACTATTTTTTACTTTTCTGAGCCTGTCAAGTCCTTCTTTTGACCCATTTTGCCAAAGGAAAGGAAGTTGCCTAATTATTATGCACACCTGATATAGGGTGTTGATGTCATTAGACCACACCCCTTCTCATTACAGAGATGCACATCACCTAATATGCTTAATTGGTAGTAGGCTTTCGAGCCTATACAGCTTGGAGTAAGACAACATGCATAAAGAGGATGATGTGGTCAAAATACTCATTTGCCTAATAATTCTGCACTCCCTGTATACTGTTTTCTTTCATCCAGTTTATCTTGGGTACATTTCATTCTTCTAATGTTTGTCTTACCTCTTAGACCATATATCATGACACATTATGGTAATTTACCTGAAGGTAGATCCCAAGTAGAACCCCAAAAAGATATGTCCTTCAAGTCAATGTTTTACAATGCCCCCATACGCTCCCCTATTAAAAAGTAGAATTTTATTTAGCTAATTAAGAGGGATATAAGAGTCATATTGGATGAACATACAGTTTAACTATCTACTCCTAAGATTAACCGTGCAGTGAAATAATTTTTTGTTAGACATTTAACTTTGGTGCTTCATTGAATAGTTTTGGGCTCAATAATAAATACTGAATGGCTTCTTTTCTTTCTCCCCTGGCCGTAGATATCTGACATTAGAAATAACCGCCCCCCATATTCATATTCATGTCATTTGCCTATCTCTCTCCTCCCCTGGTTACCCTACTATGATGTCCCTGTTCACACGGCTCCCCCCCCCATTCTTCTCACCCTTTCTCTCTTTTGTTTCTCCTTTCTTCTTCTTTCCCCTATACTCCGAACGGCTCTTGCCCGCTGCTTTTTCTCTCTCTTCCTTATATACTATGGCCTAGGTATGGCCAATACAGTATCTAACTCCCCACTCCTAGTTACTACTAGAATAGAAAGCCATTGAGCACCCTTCTTATAGACGTGGGGATCATTTCTCATTTAATATCATAAAAAACGGAGTTCCACTTTCTATAGCTCCAACATTACTATCCCATCTAATCAGGACATGATGTATAACCTCATAATGATATATTAAGATTTTGTGTTTCTGTTTTTATCTAAAAAGTGCAGCTCTTTATTCTATACAGACAAGTACTTTCGTTAATACTTATGTATTCTTAAATAACAGAACACAGACTTAGTATGTGATGCTACACAGCATTTGTTATGTCTTAATAGGTTACCTTTCAAAGTATGAGAGTAATGTCTGCCATGCCCTGTTGTACCTGATCTTAAGGGGCGAATTCTGTATGTCATGTTACCTGGAAACTTCAATAAAAAATTGTTTAAAAAAAACAAAAAACCCTGAAATAGTTGTGTGTGAGTATGAATTTTATAAGCTGGGTATTATTTGCACCATCATATTTGTGTGTTGGTTTGTGGGGTAAGAGAAATTTACTGCAGGCCTCAATACCATCCTTATGTGGGATGTTGCTGTATAATGATTACACATCCATAGTAACTAGTATAATGTTTCCAGGTAGTTCATTTATCTGGTTAAGTTTATTAAGGAAGTCTGTAGTGTCCTGTATAAAGCTATCAGTCTTAATAACTAGAGGCTTAAGAATGTTTTCTATTAGGTCAGATATTTGTTCATTGAGTGTTCCCATAACTGTTTTAATGGGCCGTCCTGCTATTCCTGGCTTGTGGATTTTGGGCAGTATGTAGAAGGTACCCATCTGAGGATTGAAAGGTATCAGATTTTCTAATTCTTACTGTATGTGTTTCGGAAATGTTTTGATACATTTTTTGAGTTTAGCTGAATATTCCTTGGTGGGGTCATTGTCCAGTTTTTTGTAGTAGTTTACATCAGACAACTGTCTGTAACCTTCTGTAGTGTAGTCCTGGGTGTTCATGATAACTACTGATTCACCCTTGTCTACCGGCTTGATGATGATGTTATTATTATTATTCAAGTTTCCCAAGGCATTTCTTTCCATAGATAGTTTAAAGCTATTTTTTTTTCTCGTGTGTGGTGACTAAGGATGCCACTATCAGGCAAAAACTTTCAATGTAACTGTCCAATTTGATGTTACGTCCTGCTGTCGGTGTAAAATCTTTGTTCTTTTTCCTACCATTATTATCCTGGTTAAGAGTGGTGTTTTGTTTGGCATAAAATAATTCCTTAAGTCTAAATCTTCTGAAAAATTCTTCCAAGTCTGAATATAACTGGATGTGATCCAGATTTGTGTTAGGACAGAATGTTAGCCCCTTGGATAAGACTGATTTTTCAGATATTGAAAGGTAAGGATTAGAGAGGTTAACAATCCCAGTATTCTCTGTGAATTTTTCTTGGTAGTTAGCAGGCTCAGTTTGGTTTGGGTCATAGGTAGTTCTGGTTGGAGTTAGATGGTTTTCAATGGAGCAATCAGTTGATCTTTCATTAGGGCTTTTTTTTTGTGCTGCGTGAGGCCAGCCAGTTTCTTATTATTTTTCCTGATGAGATTCTGTTGTTGTTTCCTGTAGAAGTAATCCATTTATATTTCCATTGCTTTGGTTTCGGATGTGACCTGTTGAAGATCTTGAAATAAGGACTGCTTATGACAGAGTAATTTTTGGTTTCAACACGAGATATAATGGACTTAATGTAGACTCTGACTTTCTCACACACTACCAAAACTTTTTATAACCTCTCATCTTATTGTCTTATATTGGTTTCTTTTTCTCTATATTCTCATTTCACCTTTATTATATCAATTTGTTTTCATTCATTATTGTAGCTCTATTCGTGCATGCCATGGCCCCCCTCCCATTTTTTCCTTTTGTTTTTCCTCTCATCTTACTTATTTACTCTCCTTTGTTTATTTACTCTTTCTGACTATTCTCAGCAATATTATCCTTTAGACACATCCTCATGTGTATTAAATTCTAAATAAAAATTACTACCCCCTAGAAAATTTGGTATATATGTATATTTACCATATATATATGTGAATTTAGTGGACTTATATACAGTATCCCACAAAAGTGAGTACACCCCTCACATTTTTGTAAATATTTTATTATATCTTTTCATGTGACAACACTGATGAAATGACACTTTGCTACAATGTAAAGTAGTGAGTGTACAGTCTGTATAACAGTGTAAATTTGCTGTCCCCTCAAAATAACTCAACACACAGCCATTAATGTCTAAACCATTGGACACAAAAGTGAGTACACCCTTAAGTGGAAATGTCCAAATTGGGCCCAATCATCCATTTTCCCTCCACAGTGTCATGTGACTCGTTAGTGTTACAAAGTCTCAGGTGTGAATGGGGAGCAGGTGTGTTAAATTTGGTGTTATCACTCTCACACTCTCTCATACTGATCGCTGTAAGTTCAACATGGCAAAGAACTCTCTGAGGATCTGAAAAAAAGAATTGTTGCTCTACATAAAGATGGGCTAGGCTGCAGCACAGTGGGCAAGACCATACGCCTGTTTCACAGGACAGGTTCCACTCAGAACAAGCCTCACCATGGTCGACCAAGGAAGTTGAGTGCTCATGCTCAGCATCATATCCAGAGGTTTTCTTTGGCAAATAGATGTATGAGTTCTGCCAGCATTGTTGAATAGGTGAAGGGGTGGGGGGGGGTTCACCTGTAAGTGCTCAGATCATACGCTGCACACTGCATCAAATTGGTATGCATGTCTGTCATCCCAGAAGGAAGCCTCTTCTAAAGATGATTCACAAGAAAGTCTGCAAACAGTTTGCTGAAGACAAGCAGACTAAGGGCATGGATTACGGGGACCATGTCCTGTAGTACGATGAAACCAAGATAAAAAATATTTGGTTCAGTTGGTGTTAAGCCTGTGTGGTGGCAACCAGAGTACAAAGACAAGTGTGTCTAACCTACAGTCAAGCATGGTGGTGGGAGTTTCATGGTCTGGGCCTGCATGAGTGCTGCCGGGACTGGGGAGCTACAGTTAATTGAGGGAACCATCAATGCCAACATGTACTGTGAAATACTGAAGCAGAGCATGATCCCCTCCCTTCAGAGACTGGGCAGCAGGGCAGTATTCCAACATGATAAAGACCCCAAACACACCTCCAAGAAGACCACTGCCTTGCTAAGGAAGCTGAGGGTAAAGGTGATGGACTGGCCAAACATGTCTCTAGACTTAAACCCTATTGAGCATCTGTGGGACATCCTCAAAAGAAAGGTGGGGGAGCGCAAGGTCTCTAACAATGAGCAGCTCCGTGATGTCATCATGGAGGAGTCGAAGAGGACTCCAGTGGCAACCTGTGAAGCTCTGGTGAACTCCATGCCCAAGAGGGTTAAGGCAGTGCTGGAAAATAATGGTGGCCACACAAAATATTCACACTTTGGGCCCAATTTGGACATTTCCACTTAGGGCTGTACTCACTTTTGTTGCCATCGGTTTAGTCATTAATGGCTGTGTGTTGAGTTATTTTTAGGGGACAACACATTTACACTGTTATACAGGCTGTACACTCACTACTTTACATTGTAGCAAAGTGTCATTTCTTCAGTGTTATCACATGAAAAGATATAATAAAATATTTACAAAAATATGAGGGGTGTACTCACTTTTGTGGGATACTGTATATATATATATATATATATATCCTCCCCCCCCCCCCCGGTTATGTGCTGACTATCCAGTATTTTTATAAAGGACAGCTGGCAACCCTACTTCTGTGGCACTATGCAGTGGCCAATTACAAATGCAACTTTGAGCAGGGATCATCCCTAGTGCCCATCCTGTCTGGGATTGTTGTGTGCAGGATCTTCGGTTGTCGGCTGTAGCCGACAGAATCTCCAGGAAGCAAAAAACAGAATAGTTCAGCAGTAGTGTTAAATATGTGCTTGCTGCAGGGTTCAAACTCCAAACCCTCAAAATATATACAAAGTCCAAAGAGCAGCCGCACCATATAATAATGAATTTTATTAGGTTAATACAAAAGCATAATAAAAATGCAACATTTTGAACCACACAGATTCTTAATCATGCATATACAAATGCCTACAAAGCTCACTCTTATACCCTAGCATACAACTCCACCCCCGTGACATCATCAGGACAGCACAGGTGGTTACTAATAGGTATTGCAATAATCATTAGTTTAATCAGTAACAACAGTATTTTCTATAATCTATACATCATTAGGTTACCCATTAGATTTGTGAAAGCTTAGTTATTGTACAAAACTACATCAATACATATATACAAATGAATCTACAAAAATACAGAAAGATCCCAATCTTGATTCATTCCTTGAGGCATCCTAGTCTCTAGGTAATAGATCAAGAATGCCTCTCTCTGCTTTAGTTGTTAACCCTGTCACCCCCTTGCTTGTCAGCTGGTACATGCTCAATGATCTGATATCTAAGTTGGCTCACTATGTGCCAGCCTCCTTAAAATGACATGCAACATGTGATTTTTTTATAGGCAGTTCTAATGTTTGACTTATGTTCCGTGATCCTGTCACGGACTCGTCTGGTCATTTCAGCTACATAAAATCTGGCAAACGGACATTTCAAAATATAGATGACATAGTCCATGTTACATGTAAAAAAGCCATTGATCATAATTCTTTTGCCCATTCAGGGATGACAGAAGTTAGAACCTTTTTGTAAGATTGTTACAGTTGCTATACCCCAAGCTGGGGAAGCATCCATTCCTATTGGGGCCTATACGCGATTATCTGCTTTTTTCTTTGTTCCCAAATCAGATCTAATTAATTGGTCTCTAATAATCCTAGGCCTCTTAAAAGCAGTCATAGGGGGATTTTGAAATTCCACTGTCTCCGGATTACATACTTTGAAATGTTCCAGTGTTATTTTAATTATATGTGCAATCTTTCTACTTTGTCTGTTGTATTGAGTAACAAACACCACCCTGTCTTTGTTGGCTTTTTCCTTCATATTAGACAAGTTAACCTCAGAAATTTGTAGAATTTGTTCACTCTCTCAATTAAATATCTAATCTACTATTGACCATTCTCTTATCAGTGTCAATTATCTTGACTCTCAGGAGTTGACTCCTGGGCAGTGAACTTTTTAGAGCATTAGGGTGAGCACTGCCATAATGTAAATATGTTATTGTGGTCAAATGCCTTCCTGTAAAGATCTGTTTGTACATTTTCATTCTGATTATATACTGTGGTATCTAAGAAATTAATCATTTTCTCACTGTATTCAATAGTAAATGTAATATGTTTAGTGGCCTAATTGAGGGAAGAAACAAAATTCAATAGGGTCCCAACATCGCCCATACATATGCCAAATATATCATCAATATAGCGCCACCATGTGGCACCATATTGGATAAATAGTAGGTTATCGCAAACATAATGTTCTTCAAAGATATTAATGAATATATTTGCATAGGTAGGAGCAACATTGGAACCCATGGCCATGGCTGCACCCTGTAATTGAAAACAAATTTGGCCTAAAAAAGAAAGAAATTGCAGGTCAAAATAATCTCTAGGAGTATCAGAATAAAGTCAATTTCTGGTTAACAGTATGCCTTAGATTGAACCAGAACATATTCTATTGCACCTAAATCGCTAGAATGTGGAATGGTCGTATAAGACTCGATAAGTCCAAACAAAAAATTAGATACTTTTCAGAGGGCAGATCCAATTATTGCAATTTACCTAAAAAATTATTTGTATCTTTAATAAAATAATTTGATTTTTCTACAAATGGCCTTAATATCTTATCAAGGTAGATTGCAATGTTGGAGAAAATAGACCCCATCCCGAGACAATTGGTCTCCCAGGGGGTTCTTTTGCATTCTTATGCACTTCCGGCAGAGTATAGAAGATAGGAATTCTAGAATTGGTAAAAATTGGTAACAATTTAAAATTGGTAAAAATTTAATTCTCTCTTTTAAGCTTGTGAAATACACAGGTCTATCTCACGTTGTATCTTGGGCAGAGGATTACTATTAATGGGTAAATATACCTCTCTATTAGCTAGTTGTAGCTCAATTTCTTTTGTACAGTAATCCCTGTCCAAGACAAGAATGGCACCACCCTTATCTGCTTCCTTTAGAAGGATATTATTGTTCTTATGCAGAGATTTTACAGCCAATGTATTACATGCAGTGAAATTCTTACTAGTGACATTTTTGCTATGCTTATTTTTATTCGTACATAAATTTTTAATGTCATAACACAATAGTTTAGAAATCTCCAGAAGGCCAGTTTTTGTGCAAAAAATCCTCCCTGTAACTAGAAGCGCACTCCTGTCCAACCCCACCCCTGAGCCGGACCACTCACGGCAACAACTCGAGTATTTAAAGACTTACATCATGGGAAAAAATTGTGGCCTATACTCGGAACAATATGGTATGTATATACAGATATATACTATATATAAATATATATTTAAACATATGTGCAAAACATTGGAATGTAAAATATTTACAGTAAATACACCATATAACACTTTATTAAAAATGAATACTGCATATTTTTTTTCATGTTTTCATCTACTTTAACTGCAAAGGGTCCAATGAAGTTATATATATATATATATATATATATATATATATATATGCTTATATATGTGTACATGGACCCCTTGCTCAGTGTGCTTAGAGGAATACTGCTACACCTCACTGACGAGGCCCAATGAAGGCTGAAACGATCATCTGGGGTTGCTGTGTTCCTTGTTCAGAGAGGAGTTGCCTGCTATTTCTGCGCTGGACTGGCCGTAATGGGCGGGGTCAGACTGATATACTACAGGAGAATTCTACTCTGTGAAAAGCATTACTGGGCTAAAAGAAGTTGCACCCAGGTGGTGAATCGCCATAGAACAGGCTAACAATGATATTGAGCTGGTTGTTCATTCCTGTGAGTGCATTTCTCTCTAGTCTCCCTATATATATGTCTGTAAATACATATATACATATAATTACATAAATACATATGTACACATATATATATATATATATATATATATACACACACACACATCTTTATAGATGAATATGTATGAATTTCTATGTTAAAGCCCCTTTCCTTGGTTTTTTCAAACACTTGAGACCTTATAAAATTTTTGTGAAATATTTTTTTTTAATAATTTTTATTAGATGGTGTTATTATTAGTGTAACTGTACTTTGTAAGGTATTTTTGATGTGTTTAGTGACACTTTTTTGTTTCGCAAAACAGTTAACCAGAGCTCTGAAGATCCGCTAACCTGACAAACGTTAACTTGAATTGCGCTCAAGCGATCTCGTTTACTTTCAACTTTTAATATGAACAATAAACCCGATATGTGGAAACACTCATGATAAACCCCTTATTGCTCACGGGAAAATGTTTGAACTCCACTCATAATCTGATACATTATTAAATATTATTATAATGTCATCTAGTCCTTTATTAGCAGCCAGGGCAAACCTTATTTGGCCTAGCATTTACCTTTAATATGTTCTCTCAGAATCACCTTAATTTCCTCTAGTAGATCATCTTTCTGCAAGAAATTAAGCAAACAATAGATGAATCTTTGGGGGGGAGTACAAAAAAGCCTTAGCAGTTTTTTAAAGACACTATATTATTCTCTTGTCTCTTTTTTTCAAAGAAATTTGCAAAAACAATAGCAGCATATACAGATCTGGGGTTCGTACTTTAGCCCATTCATTGCAAATCTGTGAATAAAGAAAATATTTAAAAACTTTTAAAATATTATCAAAATAAAAATTAAACATTATGGTCTAGATTACAAGTGGAGCACTAATTTAACATGGGCCCATAAAACGGTACATTTGCGAATGGCTAGTTAATGCTACCGCGAGTTTGCGGTATCACTTTGCGCTAGGAAAATTAACCGGAGATCAGACCTCTAGTTAATTCAAAAAATATCCCTCAGTTGCCCTCCAAAAAAAAGAGTATAGTTACTTTTTATTAATAAAATATATGAGCATTTTTGTTTTTTATAAATTTAACTGCATAAAGCAGTTACAAAGAGTTAAAGTGAACGGATGTGGGCTAAAGAAACAGCCCTGTGTTGGCTGAATAACGTGTTGCTGTTTTTAAATTGATTGTATTTTTTATTTTTATACACTTGCTTGTATTTTTGTGTAAATCTTGGCGTCACTGGATACTCTCCCCTGCCACAACTGGAGTACATCTTTGAAGAAAGGTTACTCCAGCCTTGGCAATTTTTCATAAAAGAAAGACCTTTATTACACCATGGTCCACACAAAAAAGCAACAACGTTTCAGACCTATGCTAAGTCCTTAGTCATGCGCACTAAGCTGATAGGAGTCATATTAGAGTATGTTAAGTATTTACTAGATATGAAATATTAAAAAAATATATATTTATAATCAATAATAATTAATACAACTATTAATTGTAGGTGTAATTGTAACTTAAAACTTAAGTTTTATTTTACAGGTACTTTTGTATTTATTTTAACTAGGTAGTTATTAAATAGTTAATAACTATTTAATAACTATTGTACCTAGTTAAAATAAATACAAACTTGCCTGTAAAATAAAAATAAATCCTAAGATAGCTAATGTAACTATTAGTTATATTGTAGCTATCTTAGGGTTTATTTTATAGGTAAGTATTTAGTTTTAAATAGGAATAATTTATTTAGATTTATTTAAATTATATTTAAGTTAGGGGGTGTTAGGGTTAGACTTAGGTTTAGCGGTTAATAAATTTAATATAGTGGCGGAAGTGTAGGGGGGCAGATTAGGGGTTAATAAATATAATGTATGTGGTGGCGGTGTAGGGGGGGCAGATTAGGGGTTAATAAATATAATGTAGGTGGCGGCGGTGTAGGGGGGGCAGATTAGGGGTTAATAAATATAATGTAGGTGGCGGCGGGGTCCGAGGTGGCGGTTTTGGGGTTAATATATTAGAGTTGCGGTGGACTCCGGGAGCAGCGGTTTTGGGATTAATACATTTATTAGAGTTGCGGTGGACTCCGGGAGCGGTGGTTTAGGGGATAATAAGTTTATTTAGTTGCAGCGGGCTCCGGGAGTGGTGGTATTGGGGGTAAACAGTATAGTATAGTGTGGGTGATTAGTGAAAGGGTACCAATAAATCTGTGAAAAAGCCGAAGAGCAGCGAGATTGATGACTGTTAGTTAACAACAGTCCGCTGCTCATCGCCCCGTACTTGGTGCGCGGCTTTTTGACAGATTTTTGGTAATTTTGGAAAACGTATTCAAGTCCATTGCAGCAATGTTAGGCGATCTTAGGCGAGGGTATTGGTGCGGCGAATGCAGGTAATTTGACAGCTTGATAAGTAGGAGCCAATGTATATACTGTACATAGGGAAAACTTGCAGGAATATATCAGAAAGAGCCCGCTAAAATACTACTACTTATAGGGGGAAGGAATTTCTGGGTGCGATAACTGCCTAGTCCCTTCCTTCTTGAGCACAATGTAAGCTTTGGAACTGCGCAATCTTTTCATCTGTGATCGGCTTAGCACTCTAGGTACAGGTATTTTGGAGCTGGGTGAGAGATTAGTGCTTTAGTGAGTTTTAGATAGTGGTGCTAGTGGATTTGATATATAACATATATATACAGGGAGTGCAGAATTATTAGGCAAGTTGTATTTTTGAGGATTAATTTTATTATTGAACAACAACCATGTTCTCAATGAACCCAAAAAACTCATTAATATCAAAGCTGAATATTTTTGGAAGTAGTTTTTAGTTTGTTTTTAGTTTTAGCTTTTTTTAGGGGGATATCTGTGTGTGCAGGTGACTATTACTGTGCATAATTATTAGGCAACTTAACAAAAAACAAATATATACCCATTTCAATTATTTATTTTTACCAGTGAAACCAATATAACATCTCAACATTCACAAATATACATTTCTGACATTCAAAAACAAAACAAAAACAAATCAGTGACCAATATAGCCACCTTTCTTTGCAAGGACACTCAAAAGCCTGCCATCCATGGATTCTGTCAGTGTTTTGATCTGTTCACCATCAACATTGCGTGCAGCAGCAACCACAGCCTCCCAGACACTGTTCAGAGAGGTGTACTGTTTTCCCTCCTTGTAAATCTCACATTTGATGATGGACCACAGGTTCTCAATGGGGTTCAGATCAGGTGAACAAGGAGGCCATGTCATTAGATTTTCTTCTTTTATACCCTTTCTTGCAAGCCACGCTGTGGAGTACTTGGATGCATGTGATGGAGCATTGTCCTGCATGAAAATCATGTTTTTCTTGAAGGATGCAGACTTCTTCCTGTACCACTGCTTGAAGAAGGTGTCTTCCAGAAACTGGCAGTAGGACTTGGAGTTGAGCTTGACTCCATCCTCAACCCGAAAAGGCCCCACAAGCTCATCTTTGATGATACCAGCCCAAACCAGTACTCCACCTCCACCTTGCTGGCGTCTGAGTCGGACTGGAGCTCTCTGCCCTTTACCAATCCAGCCACGGGCCCATCCATCTGGCCCATCAAGACTCACTCTCATTTCATCAGTCCATAAAACCTTAGAAAAATCAGTCTTGAGATATTTCTTGGCCCAGTCTTGACGTTTCAGCTTGTGTGTCTTGTTCAGTGGTGGTCGTCTTTCAGCCTTTCTTACCTTGGCCATGTCTCTGAGTATTGCACACCTTGTGCTTTTGGGCACTTCAGTGATGTTGCAGCTCTAAAATATGGCCAAACTGGTGGCAAGTGGCATCTTGGCAGCTGCACGCTTGACTTTTCTCAGTTCATGGGCAGTTATTTTGCGCCTTGGTTTTTCCACACGCTTCTTGCGACCCTGTTGACTATTTTGAATGAAACGCTTGATTGTTCGATGATCACGCTTCAGAAGCTTTGCAATTTTAAGAGTGCTACATCCCTCTGCAAGATATCTCACTATTTTTGACTTTTCTGAGCCTGTCAAGTCCTTCTTTTGACCCATTTTGCCAAAGGAAAGGAAGTTGCCTAATAATTATGCACACCTGATATAGGGTGTTGATGTCATTAGACCACACCCCTTCTCATTACAGAGATGCACATCACCTAATATGCTTAATTGGTAGTAGGCTTTCGAGCCTATACAGCTTGGAGTAAGACAACATGCATAAAGAGGATGATGTGGTCAAAATACTCATTTGCCTAATAATTCTGCACTCCCTGTATATATATATATATATATATATATATATATATATATATATATATATATATAGCTTTATTTTACACTTATATTTATTTAGGTACACAATAACACATACATACATAGTTTAATTAAATATGCACTTGGGCCTATACTACATACATCTGCACATACACACATACTTTCCCTTTCCCACACTTTACCCCTTCTCCCCTGACAGTATTAACCTTCCCTTTCACTTAACCCTTTCCCTCCCCAACTTTCATTAACTCTTGCCTTGTGTTTTTATTTAATTTTATTTTTTATTTATTTTCCTTAATGGTGTTCTTGCCCCTTCTTTCTCCACCAACCCTTGACTTTGACGGGTGATTCCCTTAACCCTTTACTTCTTTGCCTTTAACCCCTCACTTCTTTTCCTTTAACCCCTCACTACTTTTTTTCCTCTTCTTTCATTTAAAAACTTTTTTCCCCTAAGTGTTTTGTGTTTTTTTTTTTGCTGTCTTTTTTTTGTCTTTTACTTAAAATCTATCTGTACTTGTGTGTTTGTGCATTTCTCTGTCCATTGTGGTTTTATTTTTTGGTCTTGCATTTCTTGATAGAAGAGAGTTTTTTTTTTTTTTTAAGGGTAGCTTAAATTTAGAGTTTAGTTAATTTCCACAATTGTTTATTGTTTTTCAAGTGGTTTGTGTTTAACTTTAGATAGCGGGATTAATAATATTAGAGAAAGGGGTGGAAAGAGGGGTAGAGGGGAGAGCAGGGTAGAGGGGGGCGAGGAAATGATAGTGCAGCTTTAGTTACTAGGGGGATACTAGGGATAGTCAGGTAGGGTTAGGTGGTGAGATAGAGGGAGGGATAGTTTAAGGGCTGGGGGGTAGCTCAATGCTGCCTAGTGGGTTTGGACCAGAGTGGAGGGAGAAGAGAGTTAGAGTGTCTCACCCTAGGATAGTGAAGTATAGAGTAGGGACAGAGGGAGGGAAGCCGTGGACCTGTAGAGGGTGGCCGAGAGGATAGGAGGACTCAGGTTGTAGGGACATGTCAGGGAGAGAGGGCTGGTCCCTCATCACAGGTGGGGGGTACACCTTTGTTGGGCATGCTCAGAAGCCCAGGAAGAGGGAGGAGTATTACAGTTAGGATAAGAAATTAGCAATGATAGAAGCCTATATGCATAGAACCCCACAGTTGGAAAGGTGTAATTTGGTCGGCAACATTCAACGTCGGCTATGGGAGGAAATCAGGGAGGCTTGAATTGCTTTAATAAATCGGCAATGCACCATGGCCAGCATTAAGCAGGAGGAAGAGTGGATACGAAATGGAGGCCCACACATCGTATATAGTGGTTGGGAGGAGCTGCTGCTCTGCAGAATGGCTGAGATGAAAGAGGCCAGACCCAGTGTCCCAGGAGCTTAAGAGACAACTGCAACATCTTTTGAAGGGAAGTCATGCAAATATAAACTGTCTTCAGTATTTTTAATATTATTTTTTATTTTAATTTTAATAAAAACAAGAAACATGTTTGATGTATTTCTGGCAATACATAGTTGCAAATACTACAGGTCCCTTGCTGAAAGTGCTGATGATCCAATCGGAAGAGCTAGTCACACAATTAGGATGTGTAACTAGTGCTATTCTGCAGCAGATTTCACTTATGAATAGCATTTTAATGTGGGTACCAAGTAGTGCTTCTGCTATGGGCTTAACCCCATTGCTTTATTACAGCATAGGGATTCAAAGGAAACTACATTTACATGCCCAATCATGTTTTCTTTAAGGAGACATACAATCCCACATTTTTCTTTTTTGTTGAAAAGCAGGAAGGTATGTTCAGGAGTGTACACATCTACAGCACTATATGGCAGCAGTTTTGCAACAATGTTATACATTAGCAAGAGCACTAGGTGGCTGCAGTATTCATGTAGTGCTGCAGATGTGCATGCTACCTATCTAGATATCTCTTCAACAAAGAATAAAAAAAAAAATTGATAATAGAAGTAAATTGGATCTAAATCATGAAAGAAACATTTTTGGTTTCAATTATAAAAAATCCCAACTCCACAAATCAATCACATCTATAAATAGATATTGGGCAAGTTTCTGGTTTTAATAAGTGCATTTATTATGTGTTCCTAGGTATTATCTGAACTACAATTTAAAATGTTCTTCTCTATTTCATGCAGCACCGCCAGGGCAGGGAGAAGAGGCCCTTCATGAGAAGGAACCTCGGGCTGAAGGGGATTTTTCCACCCATAGAAGGTCCTTCTTGAGTCTCCTGGAGGAAGATAGGGGTCCATTTTATAGAATGCAAGATCAGCCACCCGTGCCCCAGCCTGTATGTAATGTGTCAACTCTGACACTGTAAAAGAACTATGCCCTGCTAACCCTGGCAGAAGTTTGCTCTCAGGCCCTTTGTCCTTAGCCCCTGGATCTCTTCCAACCCGTAAGGCCTCCCCAGGATTTTCCACCACCTCTACCACTACCCGCATCACTGGTGCTTTATGCCGCACCTTTGCTCTATCCTATATCAACTCCACAGGCTACACCACCTCCACAGGCTGCACCACCTCCACAAGCTGAAAGAGACAGAATAGGGGCCTTTATGTCTGCATATGAATTGTACACCCAACAAAGTCTCCAGATGCAGAGGCAGATGGAGAGAGTTGCAAGGACTGTACCAAGAAGTAAGCTGACATAACAGCCTGATGAAGCAACTGGTAGTGAACCTGCAAAACTAAATAAATGCTATATAGTTATAGTCCTAACACTTTTCCTGCTTTGATTAAAGGTCTTCTTTTTTAACTAATGTTTCAAAGATGTGATTGCCTGGTAAGTTATGAGGTAAAAAAGGCTTGTATACAAGTAATGATTCTTATTTGCTCTTAATAAGTGTTCAACTAAATAGATTGTTTAAAAAAAAAAAATCCATATATGGTTGTAAATAAAGGTTATAATTCTAATTGAATCATTGCATCTCAACAATTGTTTCATAAGATATCTGTTGAAGAATCGGATGATTACCTTATATATGGTTAGAAACTTCATATCCACTATATATGGCAGTGAACATTTGTTGATATGTCCAATCATTGAATTCCCCATTATGTATCACCATATATGGTTTAAAACTATTGCTTCAATCACAATGTGTGATTGAATACTGATTAAGAGCATAAAAGGCTCATTACTTGCATGCCAGGCTTACTTTAAAGTGATACATCCCTAACAATCATAAGAACATGCGTTGAACATGTATTAATGAACAAAAAAAAATTGTTTCACATTCTTGAGTGTTGCATCTTTTTTAATATCATTACATACAGTATACTGTTTATTTTATATAATACATATTTAAAAGGAAATATATTTTACAGAATGGATTCAATATAGACAGCTAGATTACGAGTTGAGCGTTAAGACTCAAATAGTAACGTTATTGGCCATAACGCATAATTTTCCCTAACGTAGCCATTACGAGTCTTGTTGGTATAGCTGTACCGCAAGCCTTTTAGCCTGTAACACAACGTCAGTACTGCACTCTTAAAATGAAATTTTTTCATAGGATTCCCATAGCGCTGCCATTATGAGTTTTGCGTTCTGGCTAAAAAACCTGCGTTACAGCCTAAAACGACAACATCCGTAATGCCATCTAAAAGCAGTAGTTATGAGTTTTACGCTACAAATCTGTAACATAAAACTCATAACTAAACTGCTACAAAGTACACTAAACACCCATAAACTACCTATTAACCTCTAAACTAAGGCCCTCCTGCATCGCAAATACTATATTAAAGTTATTAACCCCTAATCTGCTGCTCCCGACATTGCTGCCACCAAAATATTTTATTAACCCCTATTCCGCCACTCCCCGACATTGTCACCACTATAATAAACTTATTAACCCCTAAACCACCACCCTCCCGCATCGCAAACACTATTTAAATATTATTAACCCCTAATCTGCCGTCCGCCCACATCACCCCCACTGTACTAAAGTTATTAAGCCCTACACCGCCGCCACTATAATAAACCTATTAACCCCTAAACCGCAAGCCCCCCACAAAGAAATATACTTAGGTAAACTATTAACCCCTAAACTGAAAGTCCCCCACATTGCAAAAACTAATTTAAACTAGTGACTCCTAAACCTAACGCCCCCCTAACTTCAGAATAAAATTACAATTTCCCTATCTTAAATTAAATTAAAATTTAATGTCAAATTAAAAAAAACTAAGTTTAAACTAACAATTAAACTAATATAATTATTAAATTAATCCTAACACTACTCTAAAAATTGCAAACAATCTAAATACAAAAAATAAAAAAGAGTAAATTACAAAAAATAATAAACACTTAGGCCTAGATTTGGAGTTTGGCGTTAGCCGTGAAAACCAGCGTTAGAGGCTCCTAACGCTGGTTTTAGGCTACCGCCGGTATTTGGAGTCACTCAAAATAGGGTCTAACGCTCACTTTTCAGCCGCGACTTTTCCATACCGCAGATCCCCTTACGTCAATTGCGTATCCTATCTTTTCAATGGGATCTTTCTAACTCCGGTATTTAGAGTCGTGTCTGAAGTGAGCGTTAGACATCTAACGACAAAACTCCAGCCGCAGGAAAATAGTCAGTAGTTAAGAGCTTTCTGGGCTAACGCCGGTTTATAAAGCTCTTAACTACTGTACTCTAAAGTACACTAACACCCATAAACTACCTATGTACCCCTAAACCGAGGTCCCCCCACATCGCCGACACTCGAATAATTTTTTTTAACCCCTAATCTGCCGACCGCCACCTACGTTATACTTATGTACCCCTAATCTGCTGCCCCTAACACCGCCGACCCCTATATTATATTTATTAACCCCTAATCTGCCTCCCACAACGTCGCCTCCACCTGCCTACACTTATTAACCCCTAATCTGCCGACCGCAAAGCGCCGCAACCTACGTTATCCTTATGTACCCCTAATCTGCTGCCCCTAACACCGCTGACCCCTATATTATATTTATTAACCCCTAATCTGCCCCCCACAACGTCGCCTCCACCTGCCTACACTTATTAACCCCTAATCTGCCGAGCGGACCTGAGCGCTACTATAATAAAGTTATTAACCCATAATCCGCCTCACTAACCCTATAATAAATAGTATTAACCCCTAATCTGCCCTCCCTAACATCGCCGACACCTAACTTCAATTATTAACCCCTAATCTGCCGATCGGAGCTCACTGCTATTCTAATAAATGGATTAACCCCTAAAGCTAAGTCTAACCCTAACACTACCACCCCCCTAAGTTAAATATAATTTAAATCTAACGAAATAAATTAACTCTTATTAAATAAATTATTCCTATTTAAAGCTAAATACTTACCTGTAAAATAAATCCTAATATAGCTACAATATAAATTATAATTATATTGTAGCTATTTTAGGATTAATATTTATTTTACAGGTAACTTTGTATTTATTTTAACCAGGTACAATAGCTATTAAATAGTTAAGAACTATTTAATAGCTAAAATAGTTAAAATAATTACAAATTTACCTGTAAAATAAATCCTAACCTAAGTTACAATTAAAACTAACACTATACTATCAATAAATTAATTAAATAAAATACCTACAATTACATACAATTAACCTAACACTACACTATCAATAAATTAATTAAATAAACTACCTACAATTAACCTAAAACTACACTATCAATAAATTAATTAAATACAATTCCTACAAATAAATACAAATAAATAAACTTGCTAAAGTACAAAAAATAAAAAAGAACTAAGTTACATAAAATAAAAATATATCTACAAACATAAGAAAAATATTACAAAAATTTTAAACTAATTACACCTACTCTAAGCCCCCTAATAAAACAACAAAGCCCCCCAAAATAAAAAATGCCCTACCCTATTCTAAATTACTAAAGTTAAAAGCTCTTTTACCTTACCAGCCCTGAACAGGGCCCTTTGCGGGGCATGCCCCAAGAAGTTTAGCTCTTTTGCCTGTAAAAAAAAACCATACAATACCCCCCCAACATTACAACCCACCACCCACATACCCCTAATCTAACCCAAACCCCCCTTAAATAAACCTAACACTAAGCCCCTGAAGATCATCCTACCTTGTCTTCACCTCACCAGGTATCACCGATCCG
This sequence comes from Bombina bombina, assembly GCF_027579735.1. Classification (NCBI taxonomy): domain Eukaryota; kingdom Metazoa; phylum Chordata; class Amphibia; order Anura; family Bombinatoridae; genus Bombina; species Bombina bombina. The sequence continues at coordinate 595,126,236 of NC_069502.1, forward strand.
TCCTGGCTCCAAAATCTTCATCCAACCCAAGCGGGGGTTGGCGATCCATCATCCGGTGCCTGAAGAGGTCCAGAAGAGGCTCCAAAGTCTTCATCCTATCCGGGAAGAAGAGGCGATCCGGACCGGCAACCATCTTGATCCAAGCGGCATCTTCTATCTTCATCCGATGACGACCGGCTCCATCCTGAAGACCTCCACCGCGGACCCATCTTCTTCCGGCGACGTCCAACTGCAGAATGACGGTTCCTTTAAGGGACGTCATTCAGCCAATAGAATGCGAGCTCAAACTGATTGGCTGATTGGATCAGCCAATCGAATTGAACTTGATTCTGATTGGCTGATTCCATCAGCCAATCAGAATATTCCTACCTTAATTCCGATTGGCTGATAGAATCCTATCAGCCAATCGGAATTCGAGGGACGCCATCTTGGATGACGTCCCTTAAAGGAACCGTCATTCTGCAGTTGGACGTCGCCGGAAGAAGATGGGTCCGCGGTGGAGGTCTTCAGGATGGAGCCGGTCGTCATCGGATGAAGATAGAAGATGCCGCTTGGATCAAGATGGTTGCCGGTCCGGATCGCCTCTTCTTCCCGGATAGGATGAAGACTTTGGAGCCTCTTCTGGACCTCTTCAGGCACCGGATGATGGATCGCCAACCCCCGCTTGGGTTGGATGAAGATTTTGGAGCCAGGACGGATCGGTGATACCTGGTGAGGTGAAGACAAGGTAGGATGATCTTCAGGGGCTTAGTGTTAGGTTTATTTAAGGGGGGTTTGGGTTAGATTAGGGGTATGTGGGTGGTGGGTTGTAATGTTGGGGGGGGGTATTGTATGTTTTTTTTTTACAGGCAAAAGAGCTGAACTTCTTGGAGCATGCCCCGCAAAGGGCCCTGTTCAGGGCTGGTAAGGTAAAAGAGCTTTTAACTTTAGTAATTTAGAATAGGGTAGGGCATTTTTTATTTTGGGGGGCTTTGTTGTTTTATTAGGGGGCTTAGAGTAGGTGTAATTAGTTTAAAATTGTTGTAATATTTTTCTTATGTTTGTAGATATTTTTTTATTTTTTGTAACTTAGTTCTTTTTTATTTTTTGTACTTTAGCAAGTTTATTTATTTGTATTTATTTGTAGGAATTGTATTTAATTAATTTATTGATAGTGTAGTTTTAGGTTAATTGTAGGAAGTTTATTTGGTTAATTGTAGGTAATTGTAGGTATTTTATTTAATTAATTTATTGATAGTATAGTGTTAGTTTTAATTGTAACTTAGGTTAGGATTTATTTTACAGGTAAATTTGTAATTATTTTAACTATTTTAGCTATTAAATAGTTCTTAACTATTTAATAGCTATTGTACCTGGTTAAAATAAATACAAAGTTACCTGTAAAATAAATATTAATCCTAAAATAGCTACAATATAATTATAATTTATATTGTAGCTATATTAGGATTTATTTTACAGGTAAGTATTTAGCTTTAAATAGGAATAATTTATTTAATAAGAGTTAATTTATTTCGTTAGATTTAAATTATATTTAATTTAGGGGGGTGTTAGTGTTAGGGTTAGACTTAGCTTTAGGGGTTAATCCATTTATTAGAATAGCGGTGAGCTCCGGTCGGCAGATTAGGGGTTAATAATTGAAGTTAGGTGTCGGCGATGTTAGGGAGGGCAGATTAGGGGTTAATACTATTTATTATAGGGTTAGTGAGGTGGATTAATAACTTTATTATAGTAGCGCTCAGGTCCGCTCGGCAGATTAGGGGTTAATAAGTGTAGGCAGGTGGAGGCGACGTTGTGGGGGGCAGATTAGGGGTTAATAAATATAATATAGGGGTCGGTGCTGTTAGGGGCAGCAGATTAGGGGTACATAAGGATAACGTAGATGGCGGCGCTTTGCGTTCGGCAGATTAGGGGTTAATAAGTGTAGGCAGGTGGAGGCGACATTGTGGGGGGCAGATTAGGGGTTAATAAATATAATATAGGGGTCGGCGATGTTAAGGAAGCAGATTAGGGGTACATAAGGATAATGTAAGTAGCGGCGGTTTACGGAGCGGCAGATTAGGGGTTAATAATAATATGCAGGTTCAGCGATAGCGGGGCGGCAGATTAGGGGTTAATAAGTGTAAGGTTAGGGGTGTTTAGACTCGGGGTACATGTTAGAGTGTTAAGTGCAGACGTAGGAAGGGTTACCGCATAGCAAACAATGGGGCTGCGTTAGGAGCTGAACGCGGCTTTTTTGCAGGTGTTAGGTTTTTTTTCAGCTCAAACAGCCCCATTGTTTCCTATGGGAGAATCGTGCACGAGCACGTTTTTGAGGCTGGCCGCGTCCGTAAGCAACTATGGTATCAAGAGTTGAAGCTGCATTAAAAATGCTCTACGCTCCTTTTTTGGAGCCTAACGCAGCCTTTATGTGGACTCTCGATACCATAGTTATTTTTATGGTGCGGCCAGAAAAAAGCCGGCATTAGTTTTTCGGGTCGTTACCGACAAAACTCCAAATCTAGGCCTAAATTAGGAAAAATAACAAACGAAATTATCAAAAATAAAAAAGAATTACACCTAATCTAATAGCCCTATAAAAATAAAAAAGCCCACCCAAAATTAAAAAGAAAACCCTAGCCTACAATAAACTACCAATAACCCTTAAAAGGTTCTTTTGTAGGGCATTGCCCTAAGCTAAACAGCTCTTTTACCTGTAAAAAAAATACAAAGACCCCCCAACAGTAAAACCCACCACCCAACCAACCCCCCAAAATAAAAAACCTAACTCTAAGAAAAACCTAAGCTATCCATTGCCCTGAAAAGGGCATTTGGATGGGTATTGCCCTTAAAAGGGCATTTAGCTTGTTTAGGAATAGCCAAACCCTAATCTAAAACAAAAAACACCCAATAAACCCTTAAAAAACCTAACACTAACCCCCGAAGATACACTTACAGTTTTTGAAGTCCCGCTTGAACAATCTTCATCCAGGTGGCGAGAAGTATTTATCCAGGCGGCCTCTTCAATCTTCATCCCGGCGGCAAAGGCCTTATCCAAGCAGCGAAAAGTCTTCATCCAGGCGGCATCTTCTATCTTGATCCAATAGAATGAGAGCTGCTTAAATCATATTGGTTGATTTGAACAGCCAATAGGATTTTAGCAGCTCTAATTCCTATTGGTTGATTCAAATTTTTCAGTCAATAGGAATGCAAGGGACGCCATCTTGGATCGCATACCTTGCATTGAAGATTCAGTGTACGGCAGCGACCGTATGAAGAGGATACTCCGCGCCGGATGTCTTCAGGATGGACCCGCTCCGCGCCGGGATCAAGATAGCAGATGCCGCCCGGATGAAGATTGAAGAGGCTGCCTGGATGAAGACTTCTAGCCACTTGGATGAGGACTTCGCCACCGGGAGAAAGATTAAAGAGGCCGCCTGGATGAAGACTTCTCGCTGCCTGGATGAAGATCGTTCAAGCAGGACTTCAAAAACTGTAAGTGGATCTTTGGGGGTTAGTGATAGGATTTTAAGGGTTTTTTGGGTGGGTTTTTATTTTAGATTAGGGGTTGGGCATGAAAAAGAGCTAAATGCCCTTTTAGGGGCAATGCCCATCCAAATGCCCTTTTTCAGGGCAATGGGAAGCTTAGGTTTTTTTAGATAGTTTTTTATTTTATTTTGTGGATTTGGGGGGGTGGGGGTTTGTAATGTTAGTGAGTGTTTGTAAAAATGTTTTCATAAACAGAGCTGATTTCTTTAGGGCAATGACCTACAAAAGGCCCTTTTAAGGGCCATTGGTAGTTTATTCTAGATCAGGTTTTTTATTTTGGGGTGTTTTTTTTTAAATGGGTATTAGAATAGTAATCATTTTTATTATTTTTGATAATTTGTTATTTTGTGTAATGTATTTTTTTAGGGGGTGTTTGTTTTTTTCGTAGCAAAAGAGCTGTTTAACTTAGGGCAATGCCCTACAAAAGGCCCTTTTAAGGGCCCCCCAAAAGGCCCTTTTAAGGGCCCTTGGTAGTTTGGGGGATGGGGGTTTGTATACTGTTAGGGGGTGGTTGTTTTTTGTAGCAAAAACATAATTTATGCTTACCTGATAAATTTATTTCTCTTGTAGTGTATCCAGTCCACGGATCATCCATTACTTATGGGATATATTCTCCTTCCCAACAGGAAGTTGCAAGAGTCCACCCACAGCAAAGCTGCTATATAGCTCCTCCCCTAACTGCCATTACCAGTCATTCGACCGAAAACATGCAGAGAAAGGAAAACCATAGGGTGCAGTGGTGACTGTAGCTTAATGGAAAAATTACCTGCCTTAAAGTGACAGGGCGGGCCATGGACTGGATACACTACAAGAGAAATAAATTTATCAGGTAAGCATAAATTATGTTTTCTCTTGTTAAGTGTATCCAGTCCACGGATCATCCATTACTTATGGGATACCAATACCAAAGCTAAAGTACACGGATGATGGGAGGGACAAGGCAGGTACTTAAACGGAAGTTACCACTGCCTGTAAAAAACCCTTTCTCCCAAAAATAGCCTCCGAAGAAGCAAGGTATCAAATTTGTTAAATTTGAAAAAGTATGAAACGCAGACCAAGACTCCGTCTTGTAATCTGTTCAACAGAAGCCACATTTAAAAAAGGCCCAAGTGAAAACCACAGCTCTAGTAGAATGAGCTGTAATCCCTTCAGGAGGCTGCTGTCCAGCAGTCTCATAAGCTAAATGAATTATGCTTTTTAACCAAAAAGACAGAGAGGTTGCTGAAGTCCTTTGACCTCTCCTCTGTCCAGAATAGACAACAAACAAGGTGAATGTTTGATGAAAATCTGTAGTAGCTTGTAAGTAAAACTTTAAAACACGAACCACGTCCAAATTGTGTAATAGACGTTCCTTCTTTGAAGAAGGATTAGGATACAAGAATGGAACAACAATCTCTTGAGTGATATTCTTGTTAGATACCACCTTAGGTAAAAACCCAGGTTGGTACACAGGACTACCTTATCCGTACGGAGAACCAGATAAGGAGAATCACATTGCAACGCAGATAACTCGGAGACTCTATGAGCCGAGGAAATAGCTACCAAAAAGGAACTTTCCAAGATAGAAGTTTGATATCTATGGAATGAAAAGGTTCAAGTGGAACTCCTTGAAGAACCTTAAGAACCAGCTTTAAGCTCCATGGCGGAGCAACATTTTTAACCACAGGCTTGGTTCTAACCAAAGCCTGACCAAATGCCTGAACGTCTAGAATACCTGCCAGACGCTTGTGCAAAAGAATAGACAGAGTAGAAATCTGTCCTTTTAAAGAACTAGCTGACAACCCTTTTCTCAAAATCATCTTGGAGAAAAGATAATATCCTGGGAATCCAGACTTTACTCCATGAGTAACCCTTGGATTCATAACAATAAGATATTTACACCATATCTTATGTTAAATTTTCCTAGAGACAGGCTTTTATGCCTGTATTAAGGTATCAATTACTGACTCGGAGAAGCCATGCTTTGATAACATCAAGCGTTCTGTCTCCAGGCAGTCCATCTCAGATTAGTTATATTTAGATGGTTGAAAAGACCCTGAGGTAGAGGGTCCTGTCTCAGAAGCAGAGACCGTGGTGGAAAGGATGACATGTCCACCAGATCTGCATACCAGGTCCTGCGTGGCCACGCAGGCGCTGTCAAAAGCACCAAAGCACTCTCCTGCTTGATCTTGTGCAAACCCCTCCGGAGGGAATTCCCACTCCCCCGGATGAAAAGTCTGACGACTTAGAAAATCTGCCTCCCAGTTCTCAACACCTGGGATAGGGATAGCTTTTAGACAAGAGTGAGTCTCTGTCCAGTGAATTATTTTAAGACTTCTAACATTGCTAGGGAACTTCTGTTCCCCCTTGATGGTTGATGTAAGCCACAGTCGTGATATTGTCCGAATGAAATATGATGTACCTCAGAGTTGCTAACTGAGGCCAAGTCTGAAGAGCATGGAATATCGCTCCCAGTTCCAGAATATTCATTAGAAGGAGGGTCTCCTCCTGAGTCCACTATCCCTGAGCCTTCAGGGAGTTCCAGACTGTATCCCAACCTAAAAGGCTGGCATCTGTTGTAACAATTGTCCCATCTGACCTGCGGAAGGTCATACCCTTGGACAGATGGACCCGAGATAGTCACCAGAGAAGAGAATCTCTGGTTTCTTGGTCCGGATTTAACAGGAGAACAAATCTGTGTAATCCCCGTTCCTCTGGCTGAGCATGCATAGTTGCAGTGGTCTGAAATGTAGGCGTGCAAACGGTACTATGTCCCTTGCCGCTACCATTAAGCCGATTACATTCATGTACTGAGCCACCAAAGGGCGCGGATGGAATGAAGAACACGGCAGAAATTTAGAAACTTTTACAACCTGGACTCCGTCAGGTAAATTTTAATTTCTACAAAATCTATCAGAATCCCTAGGAGGGAAACCCTTGATATTGGGGATAGAGAACTCTTTCCTTGTTCACTTTCCACCCATGCGATCTCAGAAATGCCAGTACTACGTCCGTATGAGACTTGGCAACTTGGATGTTTGACGCCTGTATCAGGATGTCGTCTAAATAAGGGGCCACTTCTATGCCCCGCGGCCTAAGGACCGCCAAAGTTACCCCAGAACCTCCATAAAGATTCTAGGGGCTGTAGTTAACCCAAAGAAAAGAGCTACAAACTGGTAATGCCTGTCTAGAAAGGCAAACCTGAAAAACCGATGGTGATCTTTATGCATCGTAATGTGAGGATAAGCATCCTTCAAATCCATTGTAGTCCTCTATTGACTCTCCTGGATCATAGTTAAGATGGTACGAATAGTTTCCATCTTAAATGATAGAATTCTAAAGAATTTGTTTAAGATCTTTTAGATCCAAAATAGGTCTGAAGGTTTCCTTTCCTTGGGAACCACAAACCGATTTGAGGAAAACTGTGTCCCTGTTCCTCTATTGGAACTGAATGGGTCACGTACACAATGCAAGAATGTCTCTTTCTTTATCTGGTTTGCAGATAAATGTGAAAGGCAAAAACTCCCCTTTTTTGGGGGGGAAAGCTTTGAAATCCAGAAGATATCTCTGGGGTATAATTTCCAATGCCCAGGGATCCTGGGCATCTCTTGCCCACGCCTGGTCGAAGAATGAAGTCTGCCCCCTATAGGATCCATTACCAGATAGGGGTCCGTTCCTCATGCTGTTTTAGAGGCAGCAGCAGGCTCCTTGACCTGCTTATCTTTGTTCCAGGTCCGGTTGTCTCCAGACCGCCTTGGACTGAGCAAAAGTTCCCTCTTATTTTGCCTTAGAGGAAGTTGATGCCACACCTGCCTTGAATTTTCGAAAGGCACAAAAATTAGGCCTTTTTTGTCCCTTGATTTGGACCTGTCCTGAGGAAGGGCATGATCTTTTCCTCCAGTGATATAAGTAATAATCTCCTTCAAACTAGGCCTGAATAGGGTCTGCCCCTTGAAGGGAAGTTAAGTAGCTTATTTATTAAAGTCACGACAGCTGACCATGATATAAGCCATAGCGCTCTGCGCGCCAGTATAGTAAAAAACAGAATTCTTAGCCGTTAGTCTAGTCAAAGGAACAAAGGCATCAGAAAACAAAGGAATTGGCTAGCTTAAGTGCTCTAAGCTTGTCAAATATATTCATCCAATGGAGCCTGTAAAGCCTCATCAAGAGACTCAAACCAGAACGCCGCAGCAGCAGTGACAGGAGCAATGCGTGCAAGGGGCTGCAGGATAAAACCTTGTTGAATAAACATTTTTTATCCATTGGATCTAAAAAAGCACAACAGTCCTCACCAGAGGTAGTGGTACGCTTAGCTAGAGTAGAAACTCTTCTCTCCACCTTAGGAACTGTCTGCCATAAGTCCCGTGTGGTGGCAACTATTAGAAAACATTCTTCTAAAAAATAGGAGGGGAAGAGAACGGCACACCTGGTCTATCCCATTCCTTATGAAAAATTTTAGTAAACCTCTTTAGGTATTGGAAAAACATAAGTACACACCGGCACTGCATATTATTTATCCAGTCTACACAATTTCTCTGGCACTGCGATTGTACACATTCATTCAGAGCAGCTAAAGCCTCCCTGAGCAACAAGTGGAGGTTCTCAAGCATAAATTTTAAATGTAGAAATATCAGAATCAGGTTAAATCATCTTCCCTGAGTCACAAATATCACCCACAGACTAAGCATATTGTGAGGTAGTATCAGACATGGTTCTTAAAGCGTCTGTATGCTCTGTATCTACCCCCAGAGCTGTTTTGCTTTCCTTTAATTTCAGGTAGTCTGACTAATACTGCTGCCAGTGTATTATACACAACCTTTGCCATGTCTTGTAAAATAAACGCTATGGGCGCCATTGATATACTTGGCGCCATTTGAGCGTGAGTCCCTGGAGCGGGAGTCAAAGGGTCTGACACGTGGGGAGAGTTAGTCGGTATAACTTCCCCCTCGACAGAATCCTCTGGTAAAATAAACGCTATGGGTGCCCTTGATGTACTTGGCGCCATTTGAGCGTGAGTCCCTAAAGCGGGAGTCAAAGGGTCTGACACGTGGGGAGAGTTAGTCGGCATAACTTCCCCATCGACAGAATCCTCTGGTGATAATGTTTTTAAATACAAAAAATGATCTTTATTGTTTAACATGAAATCAGTACATCTGGTACACATTCTAAAATAGGGTTCCACCATGGCTTTAAACATAATAAACACAGAGCCTCCTCTATGTTAGACATGTTAGAACTAATAAAGAGACTAGTAAGCTTGGAAAACACTTTAAATCAAGTTAACAAGCAAATATAACAAACGTTACTGTGCCTTTAAGAGAAACAAATTTTGTCAAAATTTGAAAAACAGTGAAAAAAGGCAGTAAATCAAACGAAATTTTTACAGTACATGTAATAAGTTAACAGAGCATTGCACCCACTTGCAAATGGATGATTAACCCCTTAATGCAAAAAACAGATAAAAAAAAAAAACGACATTTTTTTAAACAGACACAACAAAACTGCCACAGCTGAGCTGTGGATTACCTTCCCTATAACTGTTTCTATGCAAAATTTAAGCCAGCCATGTGGAAAAATTAGGCCCCAATAAGTTTTATCACCAAACATATGTTAAAAAACGATTAAACATGCCAGCAAACGTTTTAAAACACATTCTTATAAGAGTATGTATGTCTATTAATAAGCCTGATCCAGTCGCTATCACTGCATTTAAGGCTTTACTTACATTACTTCGGTATCAGCAGTATTTTCTTAGTCAATTCCATTCCTTAGAAAAATATATTACTGCACATACCTTAGCATATATCTCTATCAATCAGCCTGGTACCAGTCGCTTTCACTGCATTTAAAGGCTGTACTTACATTACTTCGGTATCAGCAGTATTTTCTTAGTCAATTCCATTCCTTAGAAAAATATTTTACTGCACATACCTTATTTGCAGGAAAACCTGCACGCCATTCCCCCTCTGAAGTACCTTACTCCTCAGAATGTGTGAGAACAGCAACTGGATCTTAGTTACGTCTGCTAAGATCATAGAAAAAACGCAGGCAGATTCTTCTTCCAAATACTGCCTGAGATAAACAGCACACTCCGGTGCCATTTAAAAATAACAAACTTTTGATTGAAGAAATAAACTAAGTATAAAAAACCACAGACTCTCACGACCTCCTATCTATGTTGAGACTTGCAAGAGAATGACTGGTAATGGCAGTTAGGGGAGGAGCTATATAGCAGCTTTGCTGTGGGTGGACTCTTGCAACTTCCTGTTGGAAAGGAGAATATATCCCATAAGTAATGGATGATCCGTGGACTGGATACACTTAACAAGAGAAAGAGCTGTTTAGCTTAGGGCAACACCCTACAAAAGGCCTTTTTAAGGGCCCCCAAAAGGCTCTTTTAAGAGCCTGTGATAGTTTATTCTAGATTAGGCTTTTTATTTTGGGGTGTTTTTATTTTTTTAAAGGGTATTAGAGATATCTACTTTTGAACAGTTAGAGGAGCAAGGCGTGCTTTCTGTGAGCTCCGTGTAAATTGAACCAAAACCTAACAAAAATATAATATTTTCTCTGGGTTCAGCATCCTAAGAATGACCACATTGCTGGAGGACAGAGGCAGTAGTCGAAGGACTTGTCCTTAGAGATCAGCTGCGAGCTCCAGGTTACAGCAAGCCTCTGGATCATAGCCAGCTGTCGGGGGGTCGGGGCTCTGCTCCGACGGCTGTGAGAGGCATACAGAATCTAAAATATAGAACCTAAGGAATCACCCCTAACTTCGTAAGGCTCCGCGATCAATTAAGCTACAGTGACTGGCCTGTACTTCAGCATAGGAAGAGGGACAGACCTTTACAAAAGACATAAACATCTGTCTGGTAAGATAGAGAGTTGCGGTGGGGAAGTGGCACTGTGAGAAATGCGTTATTAAGCCCTTCATTCTAAGGTTCAAATCATTGGGTATATCATAAAATAAAAGGACTGGCAAGCAATCATAACATTACCCTTCTTTTATAAGTAGCTAAAGTAGAAGAGCCTTATACACTTACTGAGTCTGACTGTCTGACACTTTTCATTCGACTGCTGTTGAAGTGATCAAGTGAACAGTAGATTCTTCTAATTGTCACGTGTAACGTAAGTACTGTAGTCTGCTTGCTTGCATGATTTGCTAATTAATACTAAAGTAAACAAGCAGACTACAGTACTTACTAATTACATACTTACACAATCTATTTAAACTCTCCATTTGAATACAAATGCTGACCTGACTCATACTCATTTATTGTGAACTAATGGGGAGGGGGGAGAAGCTGCAGCCTGAATCTTAAAGGGTTAACTGCAAACTAGGTAAAATCCCTGTGATATCTTCTGCAGCTGCTGTGCTGAGCAATAAGAAACTTTCAGATCATTATCATTTGCTTTTTCTGTTTCCACTTTCCAGACATGGCTATGGCTGAGCTGAGATACTAGCTAATGTGCATCATGTGCTACAGTGTATATATATATTCACATATCCTGTATGTGACAGAGGGGAACTATCTATAATAAAAATCTGTATATAAGGAACTGGGGAGGGGTCTGTGTGTATGACAGAGGGGAACACTATAATATAAATATATAAAAGGAACTGGGGAGGGGTCTGTGTGTTTGACAGAGGGGAACTCTTAAATATAAATATGTATAAGGAACTGGGGAGGGGTCTGTGTGTATGACAGAGGGGAACTCTATAATATAAATATGTATAAGGAACTGGGGAGGGGTCTGTGTGTATGACAGAGGGGAACTCTATAATATAAATATGTATAAGGAACTTGTGAGGGGTCTGTGTGTATGACAGAGGGGAACTCTATAATATAAATATGTATAAGGAACTTGTGAGGGGTCTGTGTGTATGACAGAGGGGACTCTATAATATAAATATGTATAAGGAACTTGTGAGGGGTCTCTGTGTATGACAGAGGGGAACTCTATAATATAAATATTTATAAGGAACTTGTGAGGGGTCTGTGTGTATGACAGAGGGGAACTCTATAATATAAATATGTATAAGGAACTGGGGAGGGGTCTATGTGTATGACAGAGGGGAACTCTATAATATAAATATGTATAAGGAACTGGGGAGGGGTCTGTGTGTATGACAGAGGGGAACTCTATAATATAAATATGTATAAGGAACTGGGGAGGGGTCTGTGTGCATGACAGAGGGGAACTCTATACTATAAATATGTATAAGGGACTGGGGAGGGGTCTGTGTGTATGACAGAGGGGAACTCTATAATATAGATATGTATAGGGAACTGGGGAGGGGTCTGTGTGTATGACAGAGGGGAACTCTATAATATAAATATGTATAAGGAACTGGGGAGGGGTCTGTGTGTATGACAGAGGGGAACTCTATAATATAAATATGTATAAGGAACTGGGGAGGGGTCTGTGTGTTTGATAGAGGGGACCTATATAATATAAATCTGTATATAAGGAACTGGGGAGGGGTCTGACAGAGGGAACCTCTATAGAGTCTATAATATAAATCTGTATATAAGTGACTGGGGGGGTTGTATGTGTGACAGAAGGAACCTCTCTATAATATTATATATCTGTATATAAGGTACTGGGGAGGGGTCAGTGTGTGTATGACAGAGGGAACCGCTCTATAATATTATATATAATATGTCTGTATATAAGGAACTGAGGAGGGGCTGTGTGTGACACAGAAGGAACTCTTTATATTAGTGTCTGTATATAAGGGACTGGGAAGGGGGCTGTGTGTGTGACAGAGGGAACCTCTCTATAATATTATATATCTGTATATATGGTACTGGGGAGGGGCTGTGTGTGAAGCATAGGGAACCTCTACATTGTGTTAATTTTTTATTATTTTGGTTTTGGCGGGCATTAGACCCCTCTATAGTACTGTATATCTCTACATGAGATGCTATAGGAGGGGTCGGGGGAGCAGCAATGTTCTACCGGGAGCTAGCTGAGCATGTTGGGTGAGCCAACAACAAGAGGCATATATGTGCATCCACCAATCTTCAGCTAAATCCCAGTAGTCTATTGTTGCTCCTGAACCTACCCAGGTATGCTTTTCAACAAATGATAGGAAGTGAATTAAGCAACTTAGATAATAGAAGTAAATTGTAATGAATGGTGTTTAAAATTGTATGTTCAATTTGATTCATTAAAGGGACAGTAAAGTCAGACATTCATGATTCAGATAGAGAATACCATTTTAAACAACTTTCCAATTTACTTCTATTATTTAATTTGCTTCCTTCTCTTGTTATCCATTGCTGAAAGGTCTAGGTAAGCTCAGGAGCAGCAAAGAACCTAGGTTCTAGCTGCTGATTGGTGGCTGCATATATATACCGACTATCATTGGCTCACCCATGTGTTCAGTTAAAAACCAGTAGTGCATTGCTGCTCCTTCATCAAATGATACCAAGAGAATAAAGCAAATTTGATAATAGAAGTAAACTGGAAAGTTGTTTAAAATTGTATGTTCTGCCTAAATCATTCAATAATTTTTTTGGATTTCATGTTCCTTTAAAGTTTAATTCTGACTATACTCTCTCAATAAAATTGATTTCTCTAAACCTGCCCTGGTTTCAGTGAAAATTGAGATATTTTTATCTTTATTTAGTATAGACGCCTACTTATAGGATCATGAAATATACAAATACAAATTAATGATTTTACCTCTTTAGCTGCCAGTAACAAGTGATTTTACCCCCTTGTCTGCCCCTCATTACTTTCTGCTCCAAACTGTAGTGCATATAGGCATGGGATTATTATTTTTCTTTGTCATATTTACAATATTAAATTCTTATTAAAAATATTTAAGAAAAAAATTGTCTTTATATGGCAATTAAAAACATGGCTGGGAGGGGCAAGGGAGGTGGGAGGGGCACAGGAGATGGGGGGGCAATAGGGTGGAGGAGGGGCAAAGGTGGTAGGTGTTTGGAGAAAAGAGGGGGGTGGGGGGCCCTGCCACACTTTTGCCCAGGGGCCCTGGTTGGTCTCAGTCCGCCCCTGCTCAGACCAAGTCCAGAATAACACCCCTAGTATTACCACAATCCCCTATTAGCCCGATAGTTCAACAGAAATGGGCTAATAAGGACCTTTATCAAATAGCCGATGTTATAATAGATGATAAACTGATATCATACGAACAATATAGAGATCTTGACCCTAATGATCAAAACATATGGTATCATTACCTGCAATTGAAATCCAGGGTCCAGGAAATTTCAAGTAACTTTAAATTCCCTATGAATAACACTTTCGAATCTTTATGCTTAATTACTGAATACACTACAGGTATGATAACAATTCTATATTGGGTTCTCAAAAGCAAATTCTCTATGAATAAGTCTCTGCTCATGTTAAAATGGGAAAAGGATTTAGATGCTACTTGGCCCCTTAAAACCTGGGTTGATAGTATCAAAGGAAATTACATAAAGGTGGCTTTTAGGTGGTACCTCCACCCAACTAGGATTAGATAGGGGGGACTTCAGGACCAACATCTGTGCTATAGAGGTTGTGGGAAAAGGGGCTCGTTTATACACATGTGGTGGCACTACACTAAGGCCAAAGAAGAGTGGGATCAGGCTTCCACTCTATTGAGCTCAGTTTTTCAAGTACAAATATTCCTTACTCCTGAACAAGCTTTGTTACATTTTAAGATACCACAGCTCCCAAAAAGATACCTTAGGCTAGCTATGACTATCTGTACAGTAGTGAGAATAAGCCTGGCCAAACATTGGAAAAAACATAATTTATGTAAGAATTTACCTGATAAATTAATTTCTTTCATATTGGCAAGAGTCCATGAGCTAGTGACATATGGGATATACAATCCTACCAGGAGGGGCAAAGTTTCCCAAACCTCAAAATGCCTACAAATACACCCCTCACCACACCCACAATTCAGTTTAACGAATAGCCAAGAAGTGGGGTGATAAAGAAAGGAGTAAAAAAGCATAAACAAAGGAATTGGCATAAGTGCGCTTTATACAAATAATCATAACCACCATAAAAAGGGTAGGCCTCATGGACTCTTGCCAATATGAAAGAAGTGAATTTATCAGGTAAATTCTTACATAAATTATGTTTTCTTTCATGTAATTGGCAAGAGTCCATGAGCTAGTGACATATGGGATATACAATCCTACCAGGAGGGGCAAAGATTCCCAAACCTCAAAATGCCTACAAATAAACCCCTCACCACACCCACAATTCAGTTTAATGAATAGCCAAGAAGTGGGGTGATAAAGAAAGGAGTAAAAAAAGCATAAACAAAGGAATTGGTATAAGTGTGCTTTATGCAAAAAAATCATAACCACAATAAAAAGGGTAGGCCTCATGGACTCTTGCCAATATGAAAGAAGTGAATTTATCAGGTAAATTCTTACATAAATTATGTTTTCTTTCATGTAATTGGCAAGAGTCCATGAGCTAGTGACATATGGGATAGCAATACCCAAGATGTGGAACTCCAACAAAAGTCACTAAAGAGGGAGGGATAAAAAATAAAGACAGCCAATTCCGCTGAAAAAATTAATCCACAACCCAAATCACAAGTTTTAATCTTATAATGGAAAAAGAAAAAACATTTAAATTAAAAGCAGAAGAATCAAACTGAAACAGCTGCCTGAAGAACTTTTCTACCAAAAACTGCTTCTGAAGAAGAAAAAACATCAAAATGGTAGAATTTAGTAAATGTATGCAAAGAAGACCAAGTTGCTGCTTTGCAAATCTGATCAACTGAAGCTTCATTCTTAAAAGCCCAGGAAGTGGAAACTGACCTAGTAGAATGAGCTGTAATCCTCTAAGGCAGGGATTTACCCGACTCCAAATAAGCATGATGAATCAAAAGCTTTAACCAAGATGCCAAAGAAATGGCAGAAGCCTTCTGACCTTTCCTGGAACCAGAAAAGATAACAAATAGACTAGAAGTCTTCCTGAAAACTTTAGTAGCTTCAACATAATATTTCAAAGCTCTCACCACATCCAAATAATATAAAGATCTTTCCAAATAATTCTTAGGATGGGGACACAAAGAAGGGACAACAATTTCCCTACTAATGTTGTTGGAATTCACAACTTTAGGTAAAAATTTAAATGAAGTCCGCAAAACTGCCTTATCCTGATGAAAAATCAGAAAAGGAGACTCACAAGAAAGAGCAGATAATTCAGAAACTCTTCTAGCAGAAGAGATGGCCAAAAGAAACAACACTTTCCAGGAAAGCAATTTAATGCCCAAAGAATGCATAGGCTCAAACGGAGGAGCCTGTAAAGCCTTCAAAACCAAGTTAAGACTCCAAGGAGGAGAGATTGATTTAATGAGAGGCTTGATACGAACCAAAGACTGTACAAAACAATAAATATCAGGGAGTTTAGCAATTTTCCTGTGGAATAAAACTGAAAGAGCAGAGATTTGTCCTTTCAAGGAACTCGCAGACAAACCCTTATCCAAACCATCCTGAAGAAGCTGTAAAATTCTAGGAATTCTAAAAGAATGACAAGAGAATTTATGAGAAGAACACCATGAAATGTAAGTCTTCCAAACTCGATAATAAATCTTCCTAGAAACAGATTTACGAGCCTGCAACATAGTATTAATCATTGAGTCAGAGAAACCTCTATGACTAAGCACTAAGCGTTCAATTTCCATACCTTCAAATTTAATGATTTGAGATCCTGATGGAAAAACTGACCTTGAGATAGAAGGTCTGACCTTAGTGGAAGTGGCCATGGTTGGCAACTGGACATCTGAACAAGATCCACATACCAAAACCTGTGAGCCCATGCTGGAGCCACCAGCAGCACAAACTATAGCTCCATGATGATCTTGGAAATCACTCTTGGAAGAAGAACTAGAGGCGGAAAAATATAGGCAGGTTGATAACTCCAAGGAAGTGTCAATGCATCCACCGCTTCCGCCTGAGGATCCCTGGACCTGGACAGGTACCTGGGAAGTTTCTTGTTTAGATGAGATGCCATCAGATCTATTTCTGGAAGCCCCCACATATACATATATAATATCAAACATAGAAGTCATAGAACATTTGGGTAACAGTGATCATAACATGGTCACATTTGAAATCTCTTTTCATATGCAGTGTCTTAAAGGTTTAACTAAGACTTTTAATTTCAAGAAAGCAAAATTCAATGATTTAAGGAAATCATTAAATAATATAAATTGGGACAAAGTATTATCTAATAAAAATACAGAGGATAAATGGATAATATTTAAAATTTGTTAAATAAATATACATATCAACAAATACCATATGGTTATAAAAATAAAAAAATCAAAGCCGTTATGGCTAAATAAAAATGTGTTAAGAGAAATTAGGAAAAAACGTAGGGCACTTAAATTATTAAAAGAAAATAGTACAGACTCAACATAAATTATTTATAAGGAATGTAACAAAACATGCAAAAAAGCAATCAAATTAGCCAAAATTGAAAATGAAAAATTAATTGACAAGGATTCTAACCCTAAAAAGGTTCTTTAAGTACATAAATAGCAAAAAATCTAAGAAGGATAATATAGGTACATTAAAATGCGTGAAGGGTAGCATGATAAATAATGACAGGGAGAAGGCTGAGGTACTAAACCAGTTTTTGTCTTCAGTATACACAAGAGAGGAACCATTGGATGATAATTTGGAGCAAAATAGAACATGCCAGTCCATATCATTAACTGGGTTATGTTTAGAGGATATCAGGAAAAAACTGGATAATATTAAGGTAAATAAAACTCCAGGCCCAGATGGAATACACCCAATGGTGTTAAGGGAACTTAGCACTGTTATAGACAAACCTCTACTCTTAATCTTTCAAGACTCATTATCCTCAGACATGGTACCCCAGGATTGGCGTAAAACTGATGTGGTGCCACTCTTCAAAAAGCAAAGTAGGGATGATCCAGGAAGCTATAGACCAGTTAGTCTGACATCAATAGTGGGGAAGATATTTGAAGGGATTATAAGGGATTATATTGATGAGCATTCGTGGTAACAAGATTATGAGTTCTAATCAGCATGGCTTTAGGAGAAAAAGATCATGTCAAACTAATCTAATTAGATTCTACGAGGAAGTAGGTAAAAATATAGATAAAGGGGAATCAGTGATATACTTAGATTTTGCAAAGGCATTTGATACAGTGCCACATGAGAGCTTAATGCACAAAATGAAGGGACTGGGAATAGCTGAAAATGTTAGCTCATGGATAAATAACTGGATAAAAGATAGGGAGCAATGAGTAGTAGTAAATGGATCATACTCAGATTGGACAAAGGTAATCAGTGGCGTCCCCCAGGGATCAGTACTGGGCCCTGTTCTTTTTAAGATTTTTATAAATGACTTGGGGCAAGGATTAAATAGCAACATCTCTATTTCTGCAGATGATACTAAGTTAAGTAAGGTCATTAGGTCAGAGCAGGACAAACTCTCATTACAAAGGGATTTGCAAAAATTAGAACTATGGGCAAGTAAATAGAAAATGAGATTTAATATGGAAAAATGCAAGGTTCTGCATTTTGGAAGTAAAAATAAGCAGGCAACATATTTTTTAAATGGGACAAGACTTAGCCAAACACAGGAGGAAAGGGATTTGGGAGTAGTAATAGATAACAAGCTAAAGATGGGTGCACAATGCAGGGCAGCGGCTTCAAAGGCTAATAAGATACTAGCATGTATTAAAAGAGGCATTGATTCAAGGGAGGAAAGCATAATTCTGTCACTATATAAAGCCCTGGTAAGACCTCACCTTGAGTTTAGAGTGCAGTTCTGGGGACCGCTCGCTAAAAAAGATATTGCAGAACTAGAAAAAGTTCAGAGAAGGGCCACAAAGCTAATAAGGGGATTGGAGAAATTAACCTATGAGGAGAGGCTAGCCAAACTGGGTCTGTTTTCTTTAAAAAAAAGGCGCTGGAGAGTTGACATGATTACTTTATATAAATATATTCAAGGCCCATATAAATAGATGGCAGAAGTTCTGTTTATTCCAAGAAAATTGTTACTGACAAGAGGTCATAATTTAAGGTTGGAGGAAAGGAGATTTAATTAGACATGTGCGGTTCGTTTCGGATTAATTCGGAAATTCGGTAAATTCGGTAAATTCGGAGATTCGGATCGATTCGGATTTCCGAATTAAAATACTTCCGAATCTACCGAATGAATCCGAAATAGCTGCCGTATCTCCGAATAAATCCGAATTAGCTCGGTAAAATTCGGCATTTCCCCATAGGAAACAATGGGAGTTTCGGCTGAAAAAAAACTAACACCGAAGCCCCATTGTTTCCTATGGGGAAACACTAAGTCTGCACCTAACACCCTAACATGTACCCCGAGTCTCTAAACACCCCTAATCTAACACTTATTAACCCCTAATCTGCTGCCTCCGCTATCGCTGACACCTGCATTATTTTATTAACCCCTAATCTGCCGACCGAATATCGCCGCCACCTACATTATAGCTATTAACCCCTAATCTGCTGTCCCTAACACCGCCGACCCCTACATTATAGTTATTAACCCCTAATCTGCCTCCCCCCAACGTCGCCGCAATCTAACTATAAGTATTAACCCCTAATCTGCCGACCCGATATCGCCGCCGCCTACATTATAACTATTAACCCCTAATCTGCTGTCCCTAACACCGCCGACCCCTACATTATAGTTATTAACCCCTAATCTGCCTCCCCCAACGTCGCCGCAATCTAACTATAAGTATTAACCCCTAATCTGCCGACCCGATATCGCCGCCGCCTACATTATAGCTATTAACCCCTAATCTGCTGTCCCTAACACCGCCGACCCCTACATTATAGTTATTAACCCCTAATCTGCCTCCCCCAACGTCGCCGCAATCTAACTATAAGTATTAACCCCTAATCTGCCGACCCGATATCGCCGCCGCCTACATTATAGCTATTAACCCCTAATCTGCTGTCCCTAACACCGCCGACCCCTACATTATAGTTATTAACCCCTAATCTGCCCCCCCCAACGTCGCCACAATCTAACTACAAGTATTAACCCCTAATCTGCCGACCGCAAATCGCCGCCACTATAATAAATGTATTAACCCCTAAACCGCCGCACTCCCGCCTCGCAAACACTATAATACATTTTATTAACCCCTAATCTGCCCTCCCTAACATCGCCGCCACCTACCTACAATTATTAACCCCTAATCTCCCGCCCGCAACGTCGCCGCTACTATAATAAGGTTATTAACCCCTAAACCTAAATCTAACCCTAACCCTAACACCCCCTAACTTAAATATAATTTAAATAAAACGAAATAAATTTACTATAGTTAAATAAATGAATCCTATTTAAAACTAAAGACTTACCTGTAAAATAAACCCTAAGATAGCTGCAATATAACTAATAGTTACTTTGTAGCTATTTTAGGATTTATATTTATTTTACAGGCAACTTTGTATTTATTTTAACTAGGTACAATAGTTATTAAATAGTTAATAACTATTTAGTAACTACCTAGCTAAAATAAATACAAATTTACCTGTAAAATAAATCCTAACCTAAGTTACACTAACACCTAACACTACACTATCATTAAATTAACTAAACAAATGAATCCTATATAAAACTAAATACTTACCTGTAAAAAAAAACCCTAATATAGCTGCAATATAACTAATAGTTACATTGTAGCTATTTTAGCATTTATATTTATTTTACAGACAACTTTGTATTTATTTTAACTAGGTACAAAAGCTATTAAATAGTTATTGACTAATTAATAGCTACCTAGTTAAAATAATTACAAAATTACCTGTAAAATAAATCCTAACCTAAGTTACAATTAAACCTAACACTACACTGTCATTAAATAAATTAACTACAAGTACCTACAATTATCTACAATTAAATAAACTAAAGTACAAAACCCCCCCACTAAATTACAAAAAAAAAACAAACACTAAATTACAAAAAATAAAAAAATATTACAAGAATTTTAAACTAATTACACCTAATCTAAGCCCCCTAATAAAATAACAAAGCCCCCCAAAATAAAAAAAAATGCCCTACCCTATACTAAATTACAAAAGTTAACAGCTCTATTACCTTACCAGCCCTGAACAGGGCCCTTTGCGGGGCATGCCCCAAAGAAAACAGCTCTTTTGCCTGTAAAAAAAAAACACAATCCCCCCCCCACATTACAACCCACCACCCACATACCCCTACTCTAACCCAAACCCCCCTTAAATAAACCTAACACTACCCCCCTGAAGATCTCCCTACCTTGAGTCGTGTTCACCCAGCCGGGCCGAAGTCTTCATCCGATGGGGCAGAAGAGGACATCCAGACCGGCAGAAGTCTTCATCCAAGCGGGGCAAGAAGAGGTCTTCCATCCATCATACAAGTACCAAAATACAAACAAACACTAAATTACCAAAAATAATAAAATATTACAATAATTTTAAACTAATTACACCTAATCTAAGCCCCCTACTAGCTATTAATATAGCTTCAATATAACTAATAGTTACATTGTAGCTATTTTAGGATTTATATGTATTTTACAGGCAACTTTGTATTTATTTTAACTAGGTACAATAGTTATTAAATAGTTAATAACTATTTAATAACTACCTAGCTAAAATAAATACAAATTTACCTGTAAAATAAATCATAACCTAAGTTACAATTACACCTAACACTACACTATCATTAAATTAACTAAATAAATGAATCCTATATAAAACTAAAGACTTACCTGTAAAATAAACCCTAATATAGCTGCAATATAACTAATAGTTACATTGTAGCTATTTTAGCATTTATATTTATTGTACAGGCAACTTTGTATTCATTTTAACTAGGTTCAATAGCTATTAAATAGATATTGACTATTTAATAGCTACCTAGTTAAAATAATTACAAAATTACCTGTAAAATAAATCCTAACCTAAGTTACAATTAAACCTAACACTACACTATCATTAAATAAATTAACTACAAGTACCTACAATTAAATGCAATTAAAAAAACTAAACTAAAGTACAAACCCCCCCCACTAAATTACAAAAAATAAAAAAATATTACAAGAATTTTAAACTAATTACACCTAATCTAAGCCCCCTAATAAAATAACAAAGCCCCCCAAAATAAAAAAAATGCCCTAACCTATACTAAATTACAAAAGTTAACAGCTCTATTACCTTACCAGCCCTGAACAGGGCCCTTTGCGGGGCATGCCCCAAAGAAAACAGCTCTTTTGCCTGTAAAAAAAAAACCACAATCCCTCCCCCCACATTACAACCCACCACCCACATACCCCTACTCTAACCCAAACCCCCCTTAAATAAACCTAGCACTACCCCCCTGAAGATCTCCCTACCTTGAGTCGTGTTCACCCAGCCGGGCCGAAGTCTTCATCCGATGGGGCAGAAGAGGACATCCAGACTGGCAGAAGTCTTCATCCAAGCGGGGCAAGAAGAGGTCTTCCATCCATCAGAAAAGTACAAAAAAACAAACAAACACTAAATTAGCAAAAATAATAAAATATTACAATAATTTTAAACTAATTACACCTAATCTAAGCCCCCTACTAGCTATTAATATAGCTACAATATAACTAATAGTTACATTGTAGCTATTTTAGGATTTATATTTATTTTACAGGCAACTTTGTATTTATTTTAACTAGGTACAATAGCTATTAAATAGTTAATAACTACCTAGCTAAAATAAATACAAATTTACCTGTAAAATAAACCCTAACCTAAGTTACAATTACACCTAACACTACACTGTCATTAAATTAACTAAATAAATTAATCCTATATAAAACTAAATACTTACCTGTAAAATAAACCCTAATATAGCTACAATATAACTAATAGTTACATTGTAGCTATTTTAGCATTTATATTTATTTTACAGGCAACTTTGTATTTATTTTAACTAGGTACAATAGCTATTAAATAGTTATTTACTATTTAATAGCTACCTAGTTAAAATAATTACAAAATTACCTGTAAAATAAATCCTAACCTAAGTTACTATTAAACCTAACACTACACTATCATTAAATAAATTAACTACAAGTACCTACAATTAAATACAATGAAATAAACTAAACTAAAGTACAAAAAAAACAAACACTAAATTACAAAAAATAAAAAAAAATTACAAGAATTTTAAACTAATTACACCTAATCTAAGCCCCCTAATAAAATAACAAAGCCCCCCAAAATAAAAAAATGCCCTACCCTATACTAAATTACAAAAGTAATCAGCTCTATTACCTTACCAGCCCTTAAAAGGGCCTTTTGCGGGGCATGCCCCAAAGAAAACAGCTCTTTTGCCTGTAAAAAAAAACACAATACCCCCCCCCCACATTACAACCCACCACCCACATACCCCTACTCTAACCCAAACCCCCCTTAAATAAACCTAACACTACCCCCCTGAAGATCTCTCTACCGTATCTTCACCCAGCGGGCCGAAGTCTTCATCCGATCGGGCAGAAGAGGACATCCAGACCGGCAGAAGTCTTCATCCAAGCGGGGCAAGAAGAGGTCTTCCATCCATCAGAAGTCTTGATCCAGGCGGCATCTTCTCTGTTCATCCATCCGGAGCGGAGCGGCAGCATCCTGAAGACATCCCACGCAGAGCATCCTCTTCTTTCTTGATCCGACGACTAAGTGACTGTACCTTTAAGTGACGTCATCCAAGATGGCGTCCCTTGAATTCCGATTGGCTGATAGGATTCTATCAGCCAATCGGAATTAAGGTAGGAAAAATCTGATTGGCTGATTCAATCAGCCAATCAGATTCAAGTTCAATCCAATTGGCTGATGGAATCAGCCAATCAGATTGACCTCGCATTCTATTGGCTGTTCCGATCAGCCAATAGAATGCGAGGTCAATCTGATTGGCTGATTCCATCAGCCAATCGGATTGAACTTGAATCTGATTGGCTGATTGAATCAGCCAATCAGATTTTTCCTACCTTAATTCCGATTGGCTGATAGAATCCTATCAGCCAATCGGAATTCAAGGGACGCCATCTTGGATGACGTCACTTAAAGGTACAGTCACTTAGTCGTCGGATCAAGAAAGAAGAGGATGCTCTGCGTGGGATGTCTTCAGGATGCTGCCGCTCCGCTCCGGATGGATGAACAGAGAAGATGCCGCCTGGATCAAGACTTCTGATGGATGGAAGACCTCTTCTTGCCCCGCTTGGATGAAGACTTCTGCCGGTCTGGATGTCCTCTTCTGCCCGATCGGATGAAGACTTCGGCCCGCTGGGTGAAGATACGGTAGAGAGATCTTCAGGGGGGTAGTGTTAGGTTTATTTAAGGGGGGTTTGGGTTAGAGTAGGGGTATGTGGGTGGTGGGTTGTAATGTGGGGGGGGGGGGTATTGTGTTTTTTTTTACAGGCAAAAGAGCTGTTTTCTTTGGGGCATGCCCCGCAAAAGGCCCTTTTAAGGGCTGGTAAGGTAATAGAGCTGATTACTTTTGTAATTTAGTATAGGGTAGGGCATTTTTTTATTTTGGGGGGCTTTGTTATTTTATTAGGGGGCTTAGATTAGGTGTAATTAGTTTAAAATTCTTGTAATTTTTTTTTATTTTTTGTAATTTAGTGTTTGTTTTTTTTGTACTTTAGTTTAGTTTATTTCATTGTATTTAATTGTAGGTACTTGTAGTTAATTTATTTAATGATAGTGTAGTGTTAGGTTTAATAGTAACTTAGGTTAGGATTTATTTTACAGGTAATTTTGTAATTATTTTAACTAGGTAGCTATTAAACAGTAAATATCTATTTAATAGCTATTGTACCTAGTTAAAATAAATACAAAGTTGCCTGTAAAATAAATATAAATGCTAAAATAGCTACAATGTAACTATTAGTTATATTGTAGCTATATTAGGGTTTATTTTACAGGTAAGTATTTAGTTTTATATAGGATTAATTTATTTATTTAATTTAATGACAGTGTAGTGTTAGGTGTAATTGTAACTTAGGTTAGGGTTTATTTTACAGGTAAATTTGTATTTATTTTAGCTAGGTAGTTATTAACTATTTAATAGCTATTGTACCTAGTTAAAATAAATACAAAGTTGCCTGTAAAATAAATATAAATCCTAAAATAGCTACAATGTAACTATTAGTTATATTGTAGCTATATTAATAGCTAGTAGGGGGCTTAGATTAGGTGTAATTAGTTTAAAATTATTGCAATATTTTATTATTTTTGCTAATTTAGTGTTTGTTTGTTTTTTTGTACTTTTCTGATGGATGGAAGACCTCTTCTTGCCCCGCTTGGATGAAGACTTCTGCCAGTCTGGATGTCCTCTTCTGCCCCATCGGATGAAGACTTCGGCCCGGCTGGGTGAACACGACTCAAGGTAGGGAGATCTTCAGGGGGGTAGTGTTAGGTTTATTTAAGGGGGGTTTGGGTTAGAGTAGGGGTATGTGGGTGGTGGGTTGTAATGTGGGGGGGGGGGTTGTGTTTTTTTTTACAGGCAAAAGAGCTGTTTTCTTTGGGGCATGCCCCGCAAAAGGCCCTGTTCAGGGCTGGTAAGGTAATAGAGCTGTTAACTTTTGTAATTTAGTATAGGGTAGGGCATTTTTTTTATTTTGGGGGGCTTTGTTATTTTATTAGGGGGCTTAGATTAGGTGTAATTAGTTTAAAATTCTTGTAATATTTTTTTATTTTTTGTAATTTAGTGGGGGGGGGGGTTGTACTTTAGTTTAGTTTTTTAATTGTATTTAATTGTAGGTACTTGTAGTTAATTTATTTAATGATAGTGTAGTGTTAGGTTTAATTGTAACTTAGGTTAGGATTTATTTTACAGGTAATTTTGTAATTATTTTAACTAGGTAGCTATTAAATAGTTATTAACTATTTAATAGCTATTGTACCTAGTTAAAATAAATACAAAGTTGCCTGTACAATAAATATAAATGCTAAAATAGCTACAATGTAACTATTAGTTATATTGCAGCTATATTAGGGTTTATTTTACAGGTAAGTCTTTAGTTTTATATAGGATTCATTTATTTAGTTAATTTAATGATAGTGTAGTGTTAGGTGTAATTGTAACTTAGGTTATGATTTATTTTACAGGTAAATTTGTATTTATTTTAGCTAGGTAGTTATTAAATAGTTATTAACTATTTAATAGCTATTGTACCTAGTTAAAATAAATACAAAGTTGCCTGTAAAATAAATATAAATCCTAAAATAGCTACAATGTAACTATTAGTTATATTGTAGCTATATTAATAGCTAGTAGGGGGCTTAGATTAGGTGTAATTAGTTTAAAATTATTGTAATATTTTATTATTTTTTGTAATTTAGTGTTTGTTTGTATTTTGGTACTTGTATGATGGATGGAAGACCTCTTCTTGCCCCGCTTGGATGAAGACTTCTGCCGGTCTGGATGTCCTCTTCTGCCCCATCGGATGAAGACTTCGGCCCGGCTGGGTGAACACGACTCAAGGTAGGGAGATCTTCAGGGGGGTAGTGTTAGGTTTATTTAAGGGGGGTTTGGGTTAGAGTAGGGGTATGTGGGTGGTGGGTTGTAATGTGGGGGGGGGATTGTGGTTTTTTTTTACAGGCAAAAGAGCTGTTTTCTTTGGGGCATGCCCCGCAAAGGGCCCTGTTCAGGGCTGGTAAGGTAATAGAGCTGTTAACTTTTGTAATTTAGTATAGGGTAGGGCATTTTTTTTATTTTGGGGGGCTTTGTTATTTTATTAGGGGGCTTAGATTAGGTGTAATTAGTTTAAAATTCTTGTAATATTTTTTTATTTTTTGTAATTTAGTGGTTTTTTTTTTTTGTAATTTAGTGGGGGGGTTTTGTACTTTAGTTTATTTAATTGTAGATAATTGTAGGTACTTGTAGTTAATTTATTTAATGATAGTGTAGTGTTAGGTTTAATAGTAACTTAGGTTAGGATTTATTTTACAGGTAATTTTGTAATTATTTTAACTAGGTAGCTATTAATTAGTCAATAAATATTTAATAGCTTTTGTACCTAGTTAAAATAAATACAAAGTTGCCTGTAAAATAAATATAAATGCTAAAATAGCTACAATGTAACTATTAGTTATATTGCAGCTATATTAGAGTTTATTTTACAGGTAAGTATTTTGTTTTAAATATGATTCATTTATTTAGTTAATTTAATGACAGTGTAGTGTTAGGTGTTAGTGTAACTTAGGTTAGGATTTATTTTGCAGGTAAATTTGTATTTATTTTAGCTAGGTAGTTATTAAATAGTTATTAACTATTTAATAACTATTGTACCTAGTTAAAATAAATACAAAGTTGCCTGTAAAATAAATATAAATCCTAAAATAGCTACAAAGTAACTATTAGTTATATTGCAGCTATCTTAGGGTTTATTTTACAGGTAAGTCTTTAGTTTTAAATAGGATTCATTTATTTAACTATAGTAAACTTATTTCGTTTTATTTAAATTATATTTAAGTTAGGGGGTGTTAGGGTTAGGGTTAGGTTTAGGGGTTAATAACCTTATTATAGTAGCGGCGACGATGGGGGCGGGAGATTAGGGGTTAATAATTGTAGGTAGGTGGCGGCGATGTTAGGGAGGGCAGATTAGGGGTTAATAAAATGTATTATAGTGTTTGCGAGGCGGGAGTGCGGCGGTTTAGGGGTTAATACATTTATTATAGTGGCGGCGATTTGCGGTCGGCAGATTAGGGGTTAATACTTGTAGTTAGATTGCGGCGACGTTGGGGGGAGGCAGATTAGGGGTTAATAACTATAATGTAGGGGTCGGCGGTGTTAGGGACAGCAGATTAGGGGTTAATAGCTATAATGTAGGCGGCGGTGATATCGGGTCGGCAGATTAGGGGTTAATACTTGTAGTTAGATTGCGGCGACGTTGGGGGAGGCAGATTAGGGGTTAATAACTATAATGTAGGGGTCGGCGGTGTTAGGGACAGCAGATTAGGGGTTAATAGCTATAATGTAGGCGGCGGCGATATCGGGTCGGCAGATTAGGGGTTAATACTTGTAGTTAGATTGCGGCGACGTTGGGGGAGGCAGATTAGGGGTTAATAACTATAATGTAGGGGTCGGCGGTGTTAGGGACAGCAGATTAGGGGTTAATAGCTATAATGTAGGCGGCGGCGATATCGGGTCGGCAGATTAGGGGTTAATACTTGTAGTTAGATTGCGGCGACGTTGGGGGAGGCAGATTAGGGGTTAATAACTATAATGTAGGGGTCGGCGGTGTTAGGGACAGCAGATTAGGGGTTAATAGCTATAATGTAGGCGGCGGCGATATCGGGTCGGCAGATTAGGGGTTAATACTTGTAGTTAGATTGCGGCGACGTTGGGGGAGGCAGATTAGGGGTTAATAACTATAATGTAGGGGTCGGCGGTGTTAGGGACAGCAGATTAGGGGTTAATAGCTATAATGTAGGCGGCGGCGATATCCGATCGGCAGATTAGGGGTTAAATAATGTTATTATAGGGTTTGCGATGTGGGGGGGGCCTCGGTTTAGTGGTTCATAGGTAGTTTATGGGTGTTAGTGACTTAGTGTACTAAATGGGTGTTAGTGTAGTAAAAACATACCGAATTTCGGAACGGAATAGAACCGAATTCAGCCGAATCCGAATAAATCCGAAACGAATTTATTCGGATCCGAATAAATCCGAAACGAATTTATTCAAATTTTGCCGAATCAGATTCGATCCGAAACGAAATTCTAAAAGTCCGAATCGATCCGAACCGAAAACGAACCGAATTTTTTAGCGGTGCACATGTCTAGATTTAATCTCTTGCAACGGAAATGTTTTTTCACTGTAAGAGCAATAAAATTGTGGAACTCGTTACCAAAGGAAGTAGTGAATGCCAATACCATAGACACATTTAAAAATAGTCTGGATACATTTCTGTATATAAACAAAATTCATGGATATGATTGCTAGTATTAAATAGGTCACCTTTTAGTGGGGTTATTTAAGCTTAAAGGGACATTAAACCCAATTTTTTTTCTTTCATGATTCAGATAGAGAATACAATTTTTTTTTTATATATATCTTTTTATTAAAGAGCATTCAGGAATACAACATGTAGTCGAATACAAAGAAAATAAAAATTCAGAAATTGTTCAATGTCACAATCATTAGTTATACGAAGAACAAAGAATAAAAAATAAGAGAAAAAAGTAAATAAATAAATAAATAGGACAACAGTGGTAACCTTTCATATACAGGCAGTGCACATAAGAAGAAAAAAAAAAAAAAAAGAATTTTTTTTTCTTTTGTCTTCTCTTTTCTCTTCCCTTTAGGGTAAGCCAATGTGCACTCTGCTGAGCTACTGCTTGAATATATGCGAATAGGGATAGGTTTCTCTTATACATACTAAATGATAGTTGAGACATAAATATTGTAACTTAATTCAATACAAAATACAATCTTTGGTTGTTCTCAATTACCCAAATATCCTCATAACCTGTTGCCTGAATCCTCTTGCTTTTATATCTTTTATTTATCAGTTAAGCAATAAATTACTCGAGAACGAAGAAGAAAAATAAAGGAATGAAAACTGTATTTGTTAGCCTTTCTGTAGGCGTCTCATTTGTAAACCATATATCAATTTACTAATTTTCCTTTTTATATAGCCATCCCTTCCTATTTCCTATTGGAAGGTCTTAACTCTCTTAACCAACAAGGGGGGGGGGATAAAAAAAAAAAAAAAAAAAAGGGGGGAAAAGAAAAAAAAGAAAAAAAGAGAGAAAGAGAAAAAAAAAGAAAAAAAAAAAAAAGAAAGAAAAAAGGAACTCCTCCCTCTCCTCCAACTCCCCTCACCCACCAAAGATCTAACTGTACTAGTTCAGAATTTCTAAATGGAAAAATCATGTGTTCTATCTCATTCTCTGAAAAACTTTTGATGAAAACTGACCATTTCTTAAAATTTTTTCTTATATCTTCCTCACTGTTTATATCAGTGTCTCTTTGCTCTAGCATGCATTGTTTTTTAAGGCAGTTTTTGACTTCTAAAAGTGCAGGAGCCCTGTGTTTTTTCCAACATTTAATAATTAAATATCTGACTGCCAGTATTGAGAGGATTACTAATTTTTCCTGAGGGTGTTGCTCTACATGTTGTTTAATGCAAAATACAACTTGCAAGAGTGAGAGATCCAGAGGGGAGACCTTCAGTATATTGCTAAACCAGTACTCGATTTTATGCCAGAATTGCCTGATTTTCGGGCAGCTCCATATCATATGTTTTAAATCAGCTGCAGGTAAGGCACATTTTGGACATTTGTTAAAATTTACATTATGCAATTTTTGGCCCTTTTCTGGGGTGAAATATGCTCTGTGCAGCATCTTGACATGTGCCTCCCTCCAGTTTGCTGAGAGTGTGGCGTGATATACTTTAGTGATAGATTTTTGGATAAAACTTAAATCGATACTAATGGGATCAATCAGTCTATTCCACCCTAAAGCCATCTGTTCTAAGATTGGAGTTCCCTTATTGCTACTTAAGGATATGTAGCAAAAGGTGATTGACGTATGACCACTCTTTGTTAATAACAACCAGCTTTCCATCTTTCCCAGGCCCATCCTGCTGTTTTAACCAATTCTGAAATGTAGTGCCTTATTTGTAGATATGCAAAAAAATGGCTATTTACTTGTTTAAACTCAGTTTTTAATTCCTCAAATGATTTGACACATTTTAAATCTACTCTTATTAGTTGCTGTACTGTCTTCAAGCCTTTAGCAAACCAGTTATCAAAAATTGCCGAATTCAGGCCCGGGCAAAACTCGGGATTTCCCCTTATTGGCAAGTATTGTGAAGCTTTACATTTAACTTTTAAGAGGGTCCCAATCCTCCACCATGCTTTAATGGGATTCAGAATAGTTCTGAGCTTCTTTATTTCAGAGGGTAATGCTTTTGGATCACAATGGGCCAGTCCTATTGGAAGAAAGGGAAAACAAATGTTCTCATCAACTAAGTTATTGGTCACATAATTTTTAGAGCAAGCCCAGTCTGTCACGGTGCGTGCTAAAAATACTAAATTATAAAATCTTATATCGGGCAATGCTAACCCTCCAAATTCCTTCCCTACAGAGAGTTTGGGTAATGATACCCTAGATCTCTTCCCTTGCCATAAGAAATTTCTAACTGCCGAGTTAAGTAATCGAATGTCTTTTTCAAACATGAATAGTGGAGTGTTCTGTAAAACGTATAGAAGTTTTGGGAGGAGGACCATCTTGTATAGCGCTATTCTCCCAGAGAGTGAAATTGGTAAATTTAACCAAGTTTTCAATTTCTCTCGTATGAATGATAAAATAGGTGTTATGTTGAGTCTGTACAAGTCTGATGGTTTAACTGGGATATTAATGCCTAGATATTTAAATTAATTTGTGACTTCCTTAAATGGACAGTTGCTCAGTGAG
Source organism: Bombina bombina (assembly GCF_027579735.1). Taxonomy (NCBI): domain Eukaryota; kingdom Metazoa; phylum Chordata; class Amphibia; order Anura; family Bombinatoridae; genus Bombina; species Bombina bombina. The sequence goes on from NC_069502.1 coordinate 595,157,169, forward strand.
TTAGTCTTTTTCCTAAGCCAAAAAATCTCCGACTTGGTTGTGTTTACTTTATACCCAGAGAAGGATCCAAAACTCTCTATAGTGTACATAAGTTTAGGTATATTTTTCTTTGTGTTCGCTATATAAAGAAGAATATCATCCGCGTATAGCGGGATTTTTATTTCATGCTTGGATATAGTGACGCCTTGAAGATACTGTCTAACTTTAATTGCTAAGGGTTCTATAGCTAAGTCAAATAGAAGAGGAGACAGGGGGCAACCCTGCCGCGTTCCCCTCTGAATTTCAATGTCCGTTGATGTAAGGTTATTAACTATCAGTTTTGTATGGGGTGCTTTGTAAAAATTTTCTATAAAGCTTGGAAACTTATCTGTAAATCCAAATTTATCTAAGGATGTGAAAATGTGGCTAAAATAGACTGAGTCAAAGGCCTTTTCAGCATCAATTGCCACTATGGCAAGATCTGGGGCTCCCCCTATCTCCTCCTCGTTATCTATCTTCTGTGAAAAATATTCTGTTACTGACAGTACTTCTCTAATTTTAGAGGCAGAATTCCGATGCTTAAGAAAACCTGCTTGATCTTTATGTATGATATGTACAAGAACACTTTGCAGTCTTCCAGCTAAAATTGAAGCCAAAATTTTATATTCTGAGTTCAGTAGAGCTATAGGACGATAAGACTCTCTTTGGTGTGGGTCTTTGCCCCCTTTCAGAAGTAATGTTGTAAATGAAGCTGAGAAACTTGGAGGAATGGTTTTGCCGTTAATGTAAAAGTCATTATATAAGTTGCACAGATATGGCACCACTTCTGGAGCTAAGATCTTATAGGCCTCATTAAGCAGCCCATCTGGGCCAGCAGCTTTGTTACAAGATGACATAGATATCATTTTACTAACTTCTTCCTCCGATATTGGCTTATTCAGATTATTAATTAATTCCTCTGGGACTGTGGGGCAATTTATTTTGCTCCAAAATTCCAGAGATTGATTTATATCTGTGGTTCTTGAGGAATAGATGTCTTTGTAATATTTTGTAAAGCTCTCTAAAATATCTTCTGATTTTGTGAGTGTCAGCCCTTCCTGTTGTATTCTGTCTATCTGTGAGGATTTTTTTTCTCCCTTCACTAGATTGGCTAGTAATTTGCCAGATTTATTACCATAACGATACATTTTTGCCTGAAATCTGAGATCTTTTTGGGTTTCCAGGAGCAATGCTAAGGCGTCTCGTTCGTTCTTGGCTTTGATATACTTGGCCCAATTAAAAGATGACTTTTGCAAGAGATAACGATTATATGAGTTTACCACAAAATTAGTGGCTTCTTTCTCTCTATTCTTTAAAATTTTAGATAGTTTGGCTGCATAAGCTGTCATTTCCCCTCTAATAACTGCCTTAGCTGCCCCCCAAAAGATTTCCGGTCTGTCAATATATTCAGAATTAAATTGAACATACTCTTTAAATTTGTCATTTAAATGTTTTTTGAATTTTAAATCATTTGCCAAATGATATGGAAACCTAAATCTCAGTGGAACTTTCCTTGTGCTATTTAATTGTATCTCTAAAAAAATAGGAGAGTGGTCTGATATAACCATGGGGGTAATTCCTGCCTTAATATCTCTTGAACATAGTCTCTCATCAACTAAGAATAAGTCTATTCTAGAGAGCGTTTTGTGCGCCTTAGATAGACAAGTATAATCAGTCACATCAGGGTTCTGTGACCGCCAAATATCTTTAACCGATAATTTCTGACAAATGTTCTTAAATATTTTTGCTTCTAATTTATCTTTTTTACCTTTAACTTGGCTTTTATTATGTCTCAGTCTGTCCAGTGGAGATTGTGGAGCCATGTTGAAGTCCCCTCCCAGTGAGATCGTAGATTGTATTAAATTCCAAAAGTCATAGTCTAATTCATTGGGTGCATATAAGTTAAATAATGTGTAAATTTGTTTAGCAATTTGGATTTTCAGCATTACAAATCTCCCCTCTGGATCCCCCCTTACCTGGAGTATCTCAGAGTCTAATCTTTTGCCTAGCAAGATTGCTACGCCCCTCTTCCTTCTGATACTAGGTGAGGCAACCACCTCTTTTATCCAAGAACCCTTCAGTTTCATTGTTTCTTCCATGTTCAGATGTGTTTCTTGCAAGAAGATTATATCTGCTTGCAGCTTGCGCATGTGAGAAACAATGGCTTTCCTTTTTATGGGTGTTGTAATTCCCCCAATGTTCCATGATATTACCTTAAACTTCTCTGGAAATTTTGTCATTTAGAATTTTAATTTATGAAAAGTAAGATAAAACCATGAGAGAAAGAAAGAGGAGGGAGGGGGGAGGTGGAGGAGATGAGGAGGAGAGAAAAAAAAAAAAAAAAAAAAAAAAAAGGGATTTAAAAAAATAGGGACCTGGAATCTCAATTAGGTGAAAAAAGGGGGGAACCCGTCCCCCCCCCTTTTTTTGCCCCTGTCCTGAGAGGGACCTCCTATCCTAAATTGCAGTGTTGGTATTAGTACCATAATGTGCCTTTGTTAGGCTAATCAAACAAACATAATTTTTATTTACTGTTATTACCTATTAGTCTCCTGCAGGAGGGGAACTTGTCCTATGGATTCTATTTCATTTAGGAAGCACTCTGCATCTTTAACATTGTCAAATAAATGTGTGTTATCAGTAGTAATGACTTTAAGTTTAGATGGGTAAGTTAAAATTGCCCTGTATCCCTTGTGAATTAGTTTTGTGCATATGGGTGCCATTTCTCTCCTTTTTAAGGAGGTTTCGGCCGAAAAATCCTGAAACATTAAGATTTTGGCTCCGTCTACGCTAATAGGTTGTTTTTTTCTGTACTGTTGCATCATATTTACTTTGTCTAAGTAATTTAGGAAGCGTACTATGACTGGCCTTGGTCTGTTATTGGGTTTGTTATCAGCTGGGGGTGGACCAATTCTATGAGCCCTTTCAATTATTACAGATGTGTTTGATATTTCAAGGATTTGACCGAGAGTTTCTGTTATGAATAGAGATAGATTCTCAGACTTCTTCCCTTCGGGTATACCAATTATCCTGATATTATTTCTCCGAGACCGATTCTCAGAGTCTTCTAGTCTCAGCTCCATTTTTTTTAGTTTTGTCTCTAAGTCCTCTAGTCTAGAGCCTTGAACAACTGAGAGGTCCTCTAGATCTGAGACCCTTTGTTCTGCCTCTTGCAGTCTGTTAGAAAAATGTTTAATTTCATGAGATAACTGAAATATGTCTTGTTTTATCTCCGTTCTAAGGGTGTCAAATTTGGGGGACAGGGCTTCTGATATGTTAGTGATCAGGTTTTGCATACTGAAAACCTCATTTATTGGATTTAAATTGGTTGCAGAATGCACATCTGCGATGATCTCTACGGCTCCTTTGGTCTTTTTCTCTCTATGTCTACCTGCCATGCTTGGGGAAGAGGACTTGGTAGAAGTGTTTAGGAACTTGTCCATGTGCTGATCGTGAGTTTTTGGAAAAGTGATTATTATAAATAGCAACTCAAGGTGCTAAGTAGTGATGATGAGGTGTGCAAGTGATTTTATAAAAAGCTAAAAAATTCTTGTGTTAAGATGAGTGGCTTGAGAGCCAAGCCCCGCGCAAGGTGAAGAAGAAAAAAAAAAAAAAAAAAAAATTTTGTGTGAATATGTGTGGTTTGTGAGTAACGTGATGGGGAAGTCATCAAAAAAAAAAAAGAAGAAGAATTGAAAATTATTAGAATTATGTGCTGTCAAGCCTTAGCAGTTTTTAGCTTTAAATAGATAGATCCTGAGACCAAGGTGTCCTTTTTTTCTTTTCCCCTCTCTACCCCTCCTTTGCCTCCCTCTGCCCTATCTTCCTCCTCTAGTTTTAATTAACCCTGAGGCTCAGAGCTTCTTGCTTATGTGGTATATTATGCGTTTAGTCTCTCAGCCTGTGCAAGACCTATTACCCTTACACCAATTGCTCTGGTCTTAATGACAAAACTGCAGGGTATAAACCTTTAATCAATTTCATCCAGATAATGCTGTGGGGCCCTAGGTGAAATTTCTTTCCTTTTCCTCTTCTCTTCCTCCCCTCTCCTTTCTTTCCCCCTTTCCCTCCTCTATTCTTCCCCTTTCCCCTCTACAATACAGTAATCAGCCCCTGCTTTAATAATCTGTTTGAAGAGGTATGGTCATATTTTTGTTTCTAATACAAGAATTGTTGAGATAAGGTATGGCAGTATTCTGAAAACAATATGATACACTTCTTAACTGCTTCACTAGTTACATCTCACCTCCCCAATTAAGTAAAAACTGGAGAAGGTGAGAACCTAGCAAAGAGTGAACCTCTTTACAATCTAGACCTGAGCCAGTCTTGGATTTTTATAAGGTTTACAGTGTCTCAGTCAACAATGATTATGGTATTTACAATCAGCAAACCATTACAGAAAATAATAAAGAAACAACCTTAGGCTCTTATATTTCTCAACATTGTATCACTCAGCCATAGTTATGACACTTATATTAAACAAACCATATGAAGAAAATAACAGAGAAAGGAAAACATGACAAAAACACTTTCAGCTGTTTCCAGGGAGAGGAAAAAAAAAAAAAAAAAAAGGGAAAGAAAAGAAAGTGGGGAGCCAGTCTTTCTTGATCGATAAGGTCCAAGACTTAATGCTTTTATCCTCCTTACATATGCGTTATTATATTCTTTGGGTTTTCCTACCCAATTAGCTTCCCTCTGCTTAGGCTTGTGTTGGGCTTGAAAAAAGAGGAAAAGAGTGTGTCTTTTATTTGTAAATGTGTCCATTAACAGCCTAATGTTTTGTCCCCTCCTTCGCTTAAGTCTTTTAGTTTTCCCTTGCTTCTTCTTCGTTCCTTAGATTTTAATCTAAGTAAAGTGCCTTTAATTTGTAATCCAAGGGAATTTTTATGTGTGAGTGGCTGATGCCTTGTGTGAGGGTAAAGCCACCTTTTGCCAAGCTTTTATTATTCCTCCCTCTTCTCTGTAACTTTTGATATCTCTTTGCCACCGTCAAATAAATGAAAAAACAGAGGTTTTAACCCCTTATGGTGTACTCACCCTCCTTGCCACCGGTACTTTGGGATATTTTCCAGTCTCAGGAATGATCCTTGAGCGACGGTTCCGTCTCTGGCCGGCTACATTGAGGAAGTGATGCTGGACTGCTTGCTGAGAACAAACCCAGAAGCGCAAGCTTTTTTTTCTTTTTCCCCTTACGGCCCGCCTACTCCTGCGCAACAACGGTGGGGGGGGGAAAGGAGACCTCAGGTCACTGCTAAGCCAGGTCCCGGAGCGGTCCCTGAATGTTTGAGACTCGACCGCCGCACTCCTCACCGGGACTTCAGGTAAGGTGCCGCCAGTTATTAGAGCGGCTCGCTCATGTACTCACCTCCTCCCTCGCAGCACTGGTGGGGGAGGAGGGAGTTCCTTCAGTCTTTGAGTTTCAATCTCCTTGCTACGCCCGGTTGCAGGTCACTATCCCAGGGAGCCAAAATTGGGAAATCCCCTTGTTCTTCACCGGGAGGGGGGGTGAGTGGATAGACAGTCCAGGGAGGAAGCTCTTGATTGGCAACTTGTTGCGGGCTAATAAGAGATTTGTCTCTGCCTTGTGCTTACCGGTATCAGTCTTTATTATAGTGATATAGCCTCTTAGGAAGATTGTTATAACCGGTCCCTATGGCACATAAGTTACGTTATCAATCCCCCTCAGGCTTGGGGATCTCTCAACAGCGGGCTGGATTCCGCTGTTAGTTCCGGTGGCGTGTGTAACTTGCCGTCCAAGTAGCAGCCCCTCTCCTCAGGGCTTGGCGCATGGAAAACACCGCCAGGTGCTTGGGACTGGAGGGCAACGCTCAGCTCAGCTACCTGTGCTACCTGTGCTAAGCCCCTCCTCCGGAACTCCTCTAGAGAATACAATTTTAAACAACTTTCTAATTTACTTCTGTTATCTAATTTGCTTCATTCTCTTAATATTCCTTCCTGAAAAGCATATCTAGATATGCTCAGAAGCTTCTGATTGGTGGCTGCACATTTTTGCCTCATGTGATTGGCTCACCCATGTGCATTGCTATTTCTTTAACAAAGGCTATCTAAAGAGTGAAGCAAATTAGATAATAGAAATAAATTGGAATGTTGTTTAAAATGGTATTCTCTGTCTGAATCATGAAAGAGAATTTTTAGGTTTAATGTCCCTTTAACTGTAGCTTTTTGTAAGTATTTTAGATTTGTATAGGTTGAACTTGATGGACTTCAGTCTTTTTTCAACCTTATCTACTATGTTATGTTACATCTGAACAATTTGAAAAAACACATCTGGGTGAAGAGACCACTCTCCCGGATGTAAAGTTTGATGACTGAGATAATCCACTTCCCAATTGTCTATACCTGGGATATGGACCACAAAAATTAGACAGGAGCTGGATTCTGCCCAAACAAGTATCCAGGATACTTCTTTCATAGCCTGAGGACTGTAAATCCCACCTTGATGATTGACATACACCCCAGTTGTGACATTGTCTGTCTGAAAACAAATAAACGGCTCTCTCTTCAATAGAGGCCAAAACTGAAGAGCTCTGAGAATCGCACGGAGTTCCAAAATATTGATTGGTAATCTCGCCTCTTAAGATTTCCAAACCCCTTGTGCTGTCAGAGATCCCCAGACATCTCCCCAACCTGAAAGACTCGCATCTGTTGTGAAAGACTCGCATCTGTTGTTCAGGTTGGACGAAAAAAAGAGGCCCCTTGAACTATACAATGGTGATCTAACCACCAAGTCAGAAATAGTCGAACATTGGGATTTAAGGATATTAATTGTGATATCCTTGTATAATCCCTGCACCATTGGTTCAGCATACAAAGCTGAAGAGGTCTCATGTGAAAACAAGCAAAGGGGATTGCGTCCGATGCTGCAGTCATGAGACCTAAAACCTCCATACACATAGCTACTGAAGGGAATGACTGAGACTTAAGGTTCCGACAGGCTGTTAGAGACAAAGTCATGGATACTGAATCTATCTAGAAACCTAAAAAGGTTACCCTTTTCTGAGGAATCAAATAACTTTTTGGTAAATTGATCCTCCAACCATGACTTTGAAGAAACAACACTAGTTGATTTGTGTGAGATTCTGCAGAACGTAAAGACTGAGCAATTACCAAGAAATCGTCCAAATAAGGAAACACTGCAATACCCCGCTCTCTGATTACAGAGAGTAGGGCACCGAGAACCTTTGAAAAGATCCTTGGAGCTGTCGCTAGGCCAAAAGGAAGAGCAGCAAATTGGTAATGCTTGTCTAGAAAAGAGAATCTCAGGAACTGATAGTGATCTGGATGAATCGGAATATGAAGATATGTCTATTGTGGACATTTAATGCCCTTGCTGAACAAAAGGCAGAATAGTCCTTATAGTCACCATTTTGAATGTTGGTACTCTTACATAACGATTCAAGACTTTTAGATCCAGAACTGGTCTGAATGAATTTTCTTTCTTTGGGACAATGAACAGATATGAATAAAACCCCAGACCCTGTTCCTGAAAAGGAACTGGCATGATTACCCCAGATAACTCCAGGTATGAAACACATTTCAGGAAAGCCTGTGCATTCTCTGGGTTCACTGGAATGCATGAGAGAAAGAAACTTCTCACAGGCAGTCTTACTTTGAAACCTATTCTGTACCCCTGAGAGACAATGTTCTGAATCCAATGATTTTGGACTGAATTTATCCAAACATCCTTGAAAAAATGTAATCTGCCCCCTACTAGCTGAGCTGGAATGAGGGCCGCACCTTCATGCGGACTTGGGGACTGGTTTAGGTCTCTTAAATGGCTTGGATTTATTCCAGATTGAGGAAGACTTCCAATTGGAGACAGATTCCTTAGGGGAAGGATTAGGTTTCTATTCCTTATTTTGTCGAAAGGAACGAAAACGGTTTGAATCTTTAAATTTACCCTTAGATTTTTTTATCCTGAGGCTAAAAAGCTCCCTCCCCCCCCCCCCCAGTGACAGTTGAAATTATAGAATCCAACTGAGAACCAAATAATTTATTACCTTGGAAAGAAAGAGATAGCAATATCGATTTAGAAGTCATATCAGCATTCCAAGATTTAAGCCATAAAGCTCTTCTAGCTAAAATAGCTAAAGACATATATCTAACAACAATTCTGATGATGTAAAAAATGGCATCACAAATTAAATTATTAGCATGTTGAATTAATTTAACAAAGCTATACACATTATGATCTGATACTTGTTACGCTAAAGTTTCCAACCAAAAAGTTGAGGCAGTTGCAACATCAGCCAAAGAAATAGCAGGCCTAAGAAGATGGTCTGAACATAATTAAGCTTTCCTTAGATAAGATTCAAGCTTCCTATCTAAAGGATCTTTAAAAGAAGTACTATCTTCCGTAGGAATAGTAGTACATTTAGCAAGAGTAGAGATGGCCCCATAAACTTTGGGGATTTAGGATACAATTTTTTAAACCTTGAAGAAGGAGTAAAAGAAGTACCCAGTCTATTTCATTCCTTTGAAATCATATCTGAAATAGCACCAGGAACTGGAAAAACCTCTGGAATAACTACATGAGGTTTATAAACCGAATTTAAACATTTACTAGTTTTAGTATCAAGAGGACTAGTCTTCTCCATATCTAATGCAATCAACACTTCTTTTAATAAAGAATGAATATACTCGATTTTACATAAATAAGAGGATTTGTCAGTGTCAATATCTGAGGCAGGAGCCTCTGAATCAGACAGATCTTCATCAGAGATAGATAAATCAATATGTTGTCAGTCATTAGAAAATTCATCAACTCTCTGAGAAGTTTTAAAAGACCTTTTACGTTTATTAGAAGGCGGAATGGCAGACAAAGCCTTCTGAATGAAATCAGAAATAAATTCTCTTAAATTTACAGGAATATCCTGAGCATTAGATGTTGATGGACCAGCAACATGTAATGAACTACTACTAATGGAAACATTCTCTGCATGTAAAAGTTTATCATGACAACTATTACAAACCACAGCTGGAGGAACAGTTACCACAAGTTTACAACAAATGCACTTAGCTTTGGTAGAACCGATATCAGGCAGTAGGATTCCAGTAGTAGATTCTGAGACAGGATCAGATTGAGACATCTTGCAGTATGTAAAAGAAAAAACAACATATAAAGCAAAATTATCAATTTCCTTATATGACAGTTTCAGGAATGGGAGAAAATGCAAACAGAATAGACCTCTGACATAGAAAAATAGACCATAGGCAAAAGGAATAAGGTCTTAAATAATGAAAAAAATGTTTGGCGCCAAGTATGACGCACCACAAACTGAAAAAAAAATTCACGCCAAAAACATCCGGAACGAAACTCGACTTGGCGCCAACTAAGATGCCGGAAATGACGAATTTGCGTCAACAAACGTAATTTTCGCACCAAAAACGTCTTGCCCCAGGAATTACGCAATAAATTATAGCATTTTGTGCTCTCGTGAGCCTAATACAGCCTGCAATTTAGAAATAGTCAATTTGAAAAACTTCAGTTAATAATTTTTTTATTTTTTTTAAAGCATTTCCCAGATATGACACTGACAGTATGCAAAAAGGAAATATACTGATAAACCTGAATCATGGCAAATATAAGTACAAACATATATTTAGAACTTTATATATAAAGTGCCAAACCATAGCTGAGAGTGTCTTAAGTAAATGAGACATACTTACCAAAAGACACCCATCCCCATATAGCAGATAGCCAAACCAATACTGAAACCAAAATCAGTAGAGGTAATGGTATATAAGAGTATATCGTCGATCTGAAAAGGGAGGTAGGAGATGAATCTCTACGAACGATAACAGAGTACCTATGAAATAGATCCCAGTTAGGAAGACCATTGTATTCAATAGGTGATACTCCCTTCATATCCCTCTGACATTCACTGTACTCTGAGAGGAACCGGGCTTCAACATGCTGAGAAGCGCATATCAACGTAGAAATCTAGCACAAACTTACTTCACCACCTCCATAGGAGGCAAAGTTTGTAAAACTGTATTGTGGGTGTGGTGAGGGGTGTATTTATAGGCATTTTCAGGTTTGGGAAACTTTGCCCCTCCTGGTAGGATTGTATATCCCATACGTCACTAGCTCATGGACTCTTGCCAATTACATGAAAGAAATGCACCACCATCTGTTATTTATAAAAAAATAATGTATCACTATACTATGGCCAGCATGGCAGCCAAGGCGCTGAATACAAGAGAGAATTTTCTCATGCCATGGGAACCTTTCATAATGTACCATGAAAATAGGAATAGACAGGGAGTATAGATTACTCTATCTATTAAGACTTGCTCTAGCGGGGGGTGTGGTGGAGAGCCGGGACCAAACAGACCATGGAGATTTATTTGAGAATATGAGATGATTGTAATCTGCATATTGCAAAATGTTTTATTTTTTGTAGTTAGAATAATATATCTTGACGTGATTCGGACTACAAATATGGACTATGAGAAGAGGAAAAAAGTAGCAGCGCTGTTTATGAGGGATGAGAAACTCTTCTCCTACTGAATGTTCTGATATGTGACATTTAATTGGAATTATGCTTACAACTTGTTATTCGTTTGGAACTGGTTTACTATGTATTGTTAATTGATTTATTTGAAAACTATAATAAAACAATTTCAACATAAAGGGTATTAGAATAGGAATGATTTTTATTTTTTTGGATAATTTCGGAATTTTTTGTAATGGTAGTTTTTTTATTTTTTGTAATTTTTGTTTTTTGTGTAAGGTAGCTTAGGTTTTATTTCACCGGTAAGTTTGTATTTATTTTAACTAGGTAGTTATTAAATAGTTAATAACTATTTACTAACTAGTCTACCTAGTTAAAATAAATACAAACTTACCTGTGAAATAAAATAAAACTGAAGCTAGCTACAATATAACTATTAGTTATATTGTAGCTAGCTTAGGTTTTATTTCCCAGATTATTATGTATTTAGTTTTAAAGTATAAGGTATTATTTAGTTAATAATTGTAAGTTTAATTTAGATCTATTTAGATCTATTTTAATTATGTTAAAGGGACACTGTACCCACATTTTTTTCTTTCGTGATTCAGATAGAACATGCAATTTTAAACAACTTTTTAATTTACCCCTATTATCAATTTTTATTCGTTCTCTTGCTATCTTTATTTGAAAAAGAAGGCATCTAAGCTTTTTTATTAGTTCAGTACTCTGGACAGCACTTTTTTATTGGTGGGTGAATTTATCCACCAATCAGCAAGAACAACCCAGGTTGTTCACCAAAAATGGGCCGGCATCTAAACTTACATTCTTGCATTTCAAATACAGATACCAAGAGAATGAAGAAAAATTGATAATAGGAGAATATTAGAAAGCTGCTTAAAATGTCATGCTCTATCTGAATCACGAAAGAAAAAATTTGGGTTCAGTGTCAATTTAAAGTTAGTGGGTGTTAGGGTTAGGTTTACATAAGGTTTAGGGTTAGGTGTAGGGGTTAATAAATTAATTTAAGTTGTTGCGATGTGGGAGACTGCTGGTTTAGAGGTTAATAGTTTTTTTTAGTGGCAGTGATGTGGGAGGCCAGAGGTTTAGGGGTTAATAACTTTATTTAGTTGCAGGGATGTCGGGGAGCAGCGGAATAGGGGTTAATAACTTTAGTATAGTGGCGGCGATATCTGGAGCATCAGATTAGGGGTTAATACCTTTATTTAGGTGGCGGCATTATCAGGAGTGGCAGATTAGGGGTTAATAACTGTAGGGAGGCGTCGGTGATGTCGGGGGCAGCAGATTAGAGTATTTTAGACTTAGGGTTTATGGTAGGGTGTTAGGTTTAAACGTTAGTTTGTTTCCCCATAGACATCAATGGGGCTGCGTTACAGAGTTTTTCTTTCCAGGATCGCATGTGTTAGACTTTTTTCTGACCCGCACTCCCCATTGTTGTCTATAGGGAAAGCGTGCACGAGCACGTCAAAACAGCTCTTGTTTTTGGTGTGGTATGGATCTTAAAAACACCATATTGCACTCACAAGCCGGGTTTTTCAAAACTTGTAATGGCAGTGCTATAGCGGATTAAATAACGCTACTTTTGTTGCATTCATTAATTTCCCTATATCGCTCAAAACTCGTAATCTAGGTGAGATTTAGTAAAATCATTTATTATTATTAAGGAGCATAATAGTTAAAATAATATGTGCACATATGCTTTTCACATTTTATTAATTTAATTTTTCAATATTCATTCATTTTCCAAATATGGCCTAGTTTCCATTGAGGTGGTAAAGTTTGTAAACTGTTTTTTTAAATAACACGTTAGTGGAGACTGATCATTTTATAACCAGTTTCCACATTTTACTACATTAATTAAAACTAGGCCTATGTTTGCAGGAAAATGTATTACTGTTTAGCAACATACACAGATATGCTGTGGATGGTGTGTGTAACTATAACCAAAGACCACACAAGACAGCTACTAGTGGCTTCTGTTATGAAAAAATTAATCCACATTAACTAATAACTAATAAACCACTAAGTAGTTGTGTCTGAAAACAGAGGGTATGAACAAAATACTTGTGTATGCCACTGATACAGCTTTTATTATAGTAATTTCAAACAATACAAACTTTTTTTAGCAAATAAAAAGACACTTGCACATGTTTAATATTTTGATACATGTTTAATTTTATTGATGTTTAAAAAACAACTACAAAAATGCATTGCAAACTCCAAATATTAAACAATTCTCATTTTCTCAAAATTGCGAGCAAACAAAAATGTACAGTAGGATAAACAGATAAAGGAAAGGCAAGAAGACTTTACATACATGAGTATGCTAATACTTTTGTAGCACTTATGAGGCCTATCATTGACCTCTCCATACAAAATAAAGTATAAATGCCTCATTAGGATTGTACTGGTAAACCAGGCCACTTTTGTTACATAAAAGTTATTATATCTCCCTAGGACCCCAGTCCAAACTATTTCATGTGTGTGTGTATATATATATATATATATACACCTTGACATATCAGCCAATAGGATATAGCAAACACCTTGATGCAATCAGCCAATAGGATTTTTTCTACCTTAATTCCGATTGGCTGATAGAATTCTATCAGCCAATCGGAATTGAAGGGACGCCATCTTGGATGACGTCACTTAAAGGAATCTTCATTCGTCGGGTAGTCATCGGCAAGGAAGGATGCTCTGCGTCAGATGTCTTGAAGATGGACCTGCTCCGCACCGGATGGATGAAGATAGAAGATGCCATCTGGATGAAGACTTCTGCTCGTCTGGAGGACCTCTTCTTCCCGGCTTGGATGAAGACTTCTGCCCGTCTGGAGGACCACTTTGCCCGGCTTCGTTGAGGACTTTGGCCCGTTTGGGTGAAGGCTTCTCAAGGTAGGGTGATCTTCAAGGGGTTAGTGTTAGGTTTTATTAAGGGGGGATTGGGTGGGTTTTAGAGTAGGGTTTGGTGTGTGGGTGGTGGGTTTTAATGTTGGGGGGTATTGTACTTTTTTTTACAGGTAAAAGAGCTGATTACTTTGGGGCAATGCCCCGCAAAAGGCCCTTTTAAGGGCTAATTGTAATTTAGTATAGGGTAGGGCTTTTTATTATTTTGGGGGCCTTTTTTATTTTATTAGGGGGATTAGATTAGGTGTAATTAGTTTAAAAAACTTGTAATTATTTTATTATTTTCTGTAATTTAGTGTTTTTTTTTCCGTACTTTAGATAATTTTATTTAATTGTATTTAATTGTAGTTAATTTAGGGAATTTATTTAATTGTAGTGTAGTGTTAGGTGTTATTGTAACTTAGGTTAGGTTTTATTTTACAGGTAAATTTGTCTTTATTTTAACTAGGTAGCTATTAAATAGTTAATAACTATTTAATAACTATTCTACCTAGTTAAAATAAATACAAAGTTGCCTGTAAAATAAAAATAAATCCTAAGCTAGCTACAATGTAACTATTAGTTATATTGTAGCTATCTTAGGGTTTATTTTATAGGTAAGTATTTAGTTTTAAATAGGAATAATTTAGTTAATTGTAGTAATTTTATTTAGATTTATTTAAATTATATTTAAGTTAGGGGAGTTAGGGTTAGGGTTAGACTTAGGTTTAGGGGTTAATAACGTTAATATAGTGGCGGTGACGTTGGGGGCGGCAGATTAGGGGTTAATACATATAATGTAGGTGGCGGCAGTGTCTGGAGCGGCAGATTAGTGGTTAATAATTATAATGTAGGTGTCGGGGACGTTGGGGGCGGCAGATTAGGGGTTAATAAGTGTAGGTAGGTGGCGACGACATTGGGGCGGCAGAGTAGGGGTTAATAAATAAAATGTAGGGTTCGGCGATGATGGGGGCCGCAGATTAGGGGTTAATACATATAATGTCGGTGGCGGCGGTGTCCAGAGTGGCAGATTAGGGGTTAATAATTATAATGTAGGTGTCGGCGATGTCGGGGGCAGCAGATTAGGGGTTAATAAGTGTAAGATTAGGGGTGTTTAGACTCAGGGCTCATGTTAGGGTGTTAGGTGTAGACATAAAAAGTATTTCCCCAAAGGAATCAATGGGGCTGCGTTAGGAGCTTTATGCTGCTTTTTTGCAGGTGTTAGGTTTTTTTTTCAGCCGGCTCTCCTCTATTGATTCCTATGGTAAAATCGTGCACGAGCACGTTTTACCTGCTCACCGCTAACGTAAGCAGCGCTGGTATTGAGGTGAGATGTGGAGCAAAATTTTGTTTTCTCCGCTCACTTTTCTGCGGCTAACGCCGGGTTTGTAAAAACCCATAATACCAGCGTTGTCTGTAGGTGAGCATAAACTGCTCGTTAGCACCACACCCCTGTTAACGCAAAACTCGTAATCTAGGTGTAAATTCTTAAAAAAACCTAAGCTACCTAATGCCCTTAAAAGGGCATTTGTATGGGCATTGCCCTTAAAAGGGCATTTAGCTCTTTTACTGCCCAGACCCTAAACTAAAAAAAAAAACACCCAAAAAACCCTTCATCCAGGAGGCCTCTTCAATCTTCATCCCGGTGGCAAAGTCCTCATCGAAGCGGCGAGAAGTCTTCATCCAGACGGCCTCTTCAATCTTCATCCAGGCGGCATCTTCTATCTTGATCCACAAGAATGAGAGCTGCTTAAATCCTATTGGCTGATTTGAAAGCCAATAGGATTTGAGCAGCTCTAATTCCTATTGGCTGATTCAAATTTTTCAACCAATAAGAATGCAAGGGATGCCATCTTGGATCGCATCACTTGCATTGAAGATTCAGTGTACGGCGGCGACCATATGAAGAGGATGTTCTGTGCCAGATGTCTTCAGGATGGACCCGCTCCGCGATTACAGGATCAAATAGAAGATGCCGCCTGGATGAAACTTGAAAGAGGCCATCTGGATGAAGACTTCTCGTCGCTTGGATCAGGACTTTGCCACCAGGATGAAGATTGAAGAAGATGTCTGGATGAAGACTTCTCGCCGCCTGGATCAGGACTTCAACTCCGGGATGAAGATCGTTCAAGTGGGACTTCAAAAACTGTAAGTGGATCATCAGGGGGTTAGTGTTAGGCTTTTTTAAGGGTTTTTTTGGTGTGTTTTTTTTTAGTTTAGGGTTTGGGCAGTAAAAGAGCTAAATGCCCTATTAAGGGCAATGCCCATACAAATGCCCTTTTCAGGTTTTTTGGATAGTTTTTTTTTATTTTGTGGGTTTGGGGGGTGCTGGTTTGTAATGTTAGTGGGTCTTTGTAATTTTTTATCACTAAAAGAGCTGCTTTCTTTAGGGCAATGCCCTACAAAAAGCCATTTTAAGGGCCGTTGGTAGTTTATTCTAGATTTGTTTTTTTATTTTGGGGTGTTTTTTTTATGGGTATTAGAATAGGAATATTTTTTTTAGTTTTGATTATTTGTTTGTTATTTTGTGTAATGTATATTTTTAGGGGGGGGGGTAAGCAAAAGACCTGTTTAACATAGGGCAATGACCTACAAAAGACCCTTTTAAGGGCCTTGGTAGTTTGGGGGGTGGAGGTTTGTATAGTGTTAGTAAAAATTTTCGGAGCAAAAAAATTATTTATGCTTACCTGATAAATTTATTTCTCTTGTGGTGTATCCAGTCCACGGATCATCCATTACTTGTGGGATATTCTCCTTCCCAACAGGAAGCTGCAAGAGGATCACCCACAGCAGAGCTGTCTATATAGCTCCTCCCCTAACTGCCACTACCAGTCATTCGACCGAAGACAAGCAAGAGAAAGGAGAAACTATAGGGTGCAGTGGTGATTGTAGTTTAAAAATAAAAAACACCTGCCTTAAAATGACAGGGCGGGCCGTGGACTGGATACACCACAAGAGAAATAAATTTATCAGGTAAGCATAAATTATTTTTTCTCTTGTAAGGTGTATCCAGTCCACGGATCATCCATTACTTGTGGGATACCAATACCAAAGCTATAGGACACGGATGAAGGGAGGGACAAGGCAGGCGCTTAAACGGAAGGCACCACTGCCTGCAAGACCTTTCTCCCAAAAATAGCCTCCGAAGAAGCAAAAGTATCAAATTTATAGAACTTTGAAGCGAAGACCAAGTCGCCGCCTTACAAATCTGTTCAACAGAAGCCTCATTTTTAAAAGCCCATGTGGAAGCTACCGCTCTAGTAGAATGAGCTGTAATCCTTTCAGGAGGCTGCTGGCCAGCAGTCTCATAAGCTAAGTGTATTATACTCCTTAGCCAAAAAGAAAGAGAGGTTGCCGAAGCCTTTTGGCCTCTTCTCTGTCCAGAGTAGACAACAAACAATGCAGATGTTTGACGAAAATCTTTAGTAGCTTGTAAATAAAACTTTAAAGCACGAACCACGTCAAGATTGTGTAAAAGACGTTCCTTCTTTGAAGAAGGATTAGGACACAGTGACGGTACAACAATCTCCTGATTGATATTTTTATTAGATACCACCTTAGGTAAAAAAACAGGTTTGGTACGTAACACTACCTTATCTGCAAGAAAAATTAGATAAGGGGAATCACATTGTAAAGCAGATAACTCCGAAACTCTTCGAGCCGAGGAGATAGCTACTAAAAACAGAACCTTCCAGGATAAGAGCTTAATATCTATGGAATGCAAAGGTTCAAACGGAACCCCTTGAAGAACTAAATTTAAACTCCAAGGCGGAGCAACAGGTTTAAACACAGGCTTGATTCTGACTGAAGCCTGTCAAAACGCCTGCACGTCTGGAACCTCAGCCAGATGTTTGTGCAAAAGAATAGACAGAGCAGAAATCTGTCCTTTTAAGGAACTAGCTGACAAACCCTTCTCCAATCCTTCTTGGAGAAAAGATAATATCCTAGGAATCCTGACTTTACTCCATGAGTAACCCTTGGATTCACACCAATGAAGATATTTACACCATATCTTATGATAGATTTTCCTGGTGACAGGCTTTCGCGCCTGTATTAAGGTATCAATGACCGACTCGGAGAAACCACGCTTTGATAAAATCAAGCGTTAAATCTCCAAGCAGTCAGCCACAGAGAAATTAGATTTGGATGGTTGAAAGGACCCTGAAGTAGAAGGTCCTGCCTGAGAGGCAGAGTCCATGGTGGAAAGGATGACATGTCCACCAGATCTGCATACCAAGTCCTGCGTGGCCACGCAGGTGCTATCAAAATTACCGATGCTCTCTCCTGTTTGATCTTAACAATCAGACGAGGGAGCAGAGGAAATGATGGAAACGCATAAGCCAGGTTGAAGGACCAAGGCGCTGCTAGAGCATCTATCAGCGCTGGCTTGGAATCCCTGGACCTAGATCCGTAACAAGGAAGCTTGGCATTCTGGCAAGACGCCATGAGATCCAGTTCTGGTTTGCCCCAACGTTGAATCAACTGTGCAAACACCTCCGGATGGAGCTCCTACTCCCCCGGATGAAAAGTCTGATGACTTAGAAAATCTGCCTCCCAGTTCTCTACTCCTGGGATATGGATAGCTGATAGATGGCAAGAGTGAATCTCTGCCCATTGAATTATCTTTGAAACCTGAAGAGCATTGAATATCGCTCTTAGTTCCAGAATGTTTATTGAAAGGAGTGCCTCCTCCTGAGTCCACGACCCCTAAGCCTTCAGAGAGTTCCAGACTGCACCCCAGCCCAAAAGGCTGGCATCTGTTGTTACTATTGTCCAATCTGGCCTACGGAAGGTCATACCTTTGGACAGATGGACCCAAGATAGCCACCAGAGAAGAGAATCCCTGGTCTCTTGATCCAGATTTAGTAGAGGGGACAAATTTGGGTAATCCCCATTCCACTGACTGAGCATGCAGAGTTGCAGCGGTCTGAGATGTAGGCGGGCAAACGGAACTATGTCCATTGCCGCTAGCATTAAGCCGATTTCTTCCATACACTGAGCCACCGAAGGGCGAGAAGTATAATAAAGAACACAGCAGGAATTTAGAAGTTTTGACAACCTGTCCTCTGTCAGGTAAATCCTCATTTCTACAGAATCTATCAGAGTTCCCAGGAAGGAAACTCTTGTGAGAGGGGATAGAGAACTCTTCTTTTCGTTCACTTTCCACCCATGAGACCTCAGGAATGCCAGAACAATGTCCGTATGGGACTTGGCAATTCGGAAATTCGACGCCTGTATCAGAATGTCATCTAAGTAAGGGGCTACTGCTATGCCCCGCGGCCTTAGGACCACCAGAAGTGGTGCCGTAGCTAACCCAAAGGGAAGAGCCACAAACTGGTAATGCCTGTCTAGGAAGGCGAACCTGAGAAACCGATGATGATCTTTGTGTATCGGAATGTGAAGATAAGCATCCTTTAAGTCCACGGTAGTCATGTATTGACCCTCCTGGATCATAGGTAGGATGGTTCAAATAGTCTCCATCTTGAAAGATGGGACCCCGAGAAATTTGTTTAGGATCTTGAGATCTAAGATTGGTCTGAAGGTTCCCTCTTTCTTGGGAACCACAAAGAGATTTGAATAGAAGCCTTGCCCCTGTTCCTCCTTTGGAACTGGGTGGATCACTCCCATAACTAGGAGGTCTTGAACACAATGTAAGAATGCCTCTCTCTTTATCTGGTCTGCAGATAATTGTGAGAGGTGAAATCTTCCTTTTGGGGAAGAAGTTTTGAAGTCCAGAAGATATCCCTGGGACACAATTTCCAATGCCCAGGGATCCTGGACATCTCTTGCCCAAGCCTGGGCGAAGAGAGAAAGTCTGAACTAGAGTAACCACACTAACTACAAAATGTAGCCAAGTGATAGATTATTTAGCTGCGCTATCCAAAGATAGCTTGATGTGTGTAGTATACTAATAGCTAAATGATCCTTAGTAAGCACAACTAGATATTGTATATAAAGATGTATTTAATACAATGCAATAACAAAGCAATAACAGAAATAAAAATAAAGATAAAATCAATGCAAGCATGTAATTGTTCAGATAGACATAACAAGCAGATATTCCTAAAACATGTCAAGGCAAAACATTTAAAACATTAAAACATAGAGACAAAACCAGTGAAATTGTTTTAGTAAAACAATACAGCTCCAATGGAAGATGGTATATTATGGCATATGAGGCAAGCCGTATTAGTGAAGCAGAAGACAAGCGTGTTTAGCAAACACAAGCGATGTTAGCAAGGTTAGCGATTTCCTATTTTTCAAAGGTTGCAGAGTTGGCAAAACTGCAGAGTGGAGGCGAGAAGAAAGGACAAGAAAGATCCTTTTACAAACACAAAACAAGTTCAATTTGGCAAGGTGTTTACTAATACTTACACCGGAAGCCAAATGGTGATCCCCTGTATTTGTTGTCAGTCCGGGCGGCAACTTCTGAGCGATCCTATGCTTTCCTGGAGAGACCAAATCACACAGCTCAGGAGGATGTTTGCGGCAATCAGTTCAATGGGGCTACGGAAGCCCAAGTGGTCCAGTAAAAGAGTAACGCGTTTCGGCTGTACGCAGCCTTTCTCAAACTCAATACTGCTGTGAATGGGATGATGGTATTTATTTGCTCATCTTAAAGCGATATTTGCACCCATTTTTCCTAGTTCACCAAAGTGTATACACAATGTCCAACATATAGTAGTCCATATTGCAAACTATAAAGGTGTATTTTGCAATAGAAATGATGCTTAATAAATAATGAAAAAATGAAAACACTTGCAGCAAGTCATATATAAAGAGCACATATGTTAAAAAATGATATGTTTAAAAAGGCAATATGTTAAAAAGGATAATATGTTAGAACACATTAAATATAAGTTTAACAATATCCTTAAAGAGTTCTAAAAGGTACATCTTTCTAATGATAAAAACATATGCAGCAAACTGGAAAGAATTTTAATTAGCTGTTATTTAAGCCGGAGTTTATTAGATTATATAGATCATAATAAATAGAATGGGGTAAAAGGAACTAGTTGATTAAGATATTATAATTGATTATGGTTTTATATTTTAAAATAATTAAAAGATTTAAAAACTAACATGTTATTAAACTGACAATTATTAAAATTGATCATGCTAAAATTACATATATATATACACACACATGCATATATATACACACATGAATCCATACGTGTACATATACACAACCCTCATATATACACTTATCCCTATTTTATACTCCTCAAATTTGGATAATAGATTGAGATACCTCTTTAATATTTAATTAACTTAGTTTAAGTTTAAAATTAAGTTCAAATTAGAGAAAACATCAACTAAAATATTAGCTATTTAGAGATTAATATTTTAAATAACAATTCAAGTCCAATTCTAAATTTAGGCCTTGTGGGGTCAGGGTACCTAGTTGGAAAATCCACTTCCCTTCTCTTTTTAGGACTTCATTATGGAGGTCCCCTCCCCTCCAATTTTTGGAAACTAAATCTATACCCATAAATTTAAAATCTTTAAGATTGGCATTATTACAAGTGGCAAAATGCCTTGGCACTGGGAGGTCTTTATTACGATCCTTATCGTGGTGCTCAATTGACAGGATATGCTCTCTTATCCTATCACATAGGGGCCTTTCCGATTCCCCTACGTATTGAGCACCACATTTGCATTCAATGACGTAAATAACGTTTTTATCTGTGCAACTAATCATTTGTTGAATTTTAAAAGTTTCTCCTGTAATATTTGATTTTACCTCTTTTTTCTTCATTCCATATTGGCAGGACTTACACTTATGGCATGGGTAGTACCCTTTAAGGTCTTTTCCCCATAAGTCCTTTTTCTTTTTTTCTTGTTTTTTAAGTCTGAAGGAGCAAGTCTCATCTTTAGATTTTTTGCTTTCTTATATACATTTTGTGGTTTATTTGGTATAAGTGGACCTATCTTTTCATCTGATTTTAAAATGCTCCAGTGTTTCCTTAAAATTTTTATGATTATATTTTTATTGCCACTGTATGTTGTAATAAATGGTAAAAACATTGCTTCATCAATTTTATTTCTCTCAGTTATATTGGTTTGTTTTCCCTTTAGGATTAGATCTCGGTCTAATTCACGTACATTCTCTATATGATCTGGCATGGTAGTGAGGAGATTCTAGATGAGTTTATCAAATCCATGAATATAAATGATAAAAATTTAAAATTTACATGTGCTAAGAGTCAAACAAACATACAGTTTTTAGATTTGGAAATATTTGTGAGTGGTAATAAGTTGCTTTCAAAAACACATTTTAAACAGGTGGACGCTAATAACTACATACATCAATTAAGTTGCCACCACACACAGTGGAAGAAAAACATCCCAAAGGGAGAGTTCGTACGAATTAGAAAGAACTGTAGCACCCTACAAGATTATGATAATCAGTCAAATATTTTAAAAGAAAAATTTATAAATAGGGGTTATGAATGTGACAATTTAAATAAAACAATAGAGAATGTACGTGAATTAGACCGAGATCTAATCCTAAAGGGAAAACAAACCAATATAACTGAGAGAAATAAAATTAATGAAGCAATGTTTTTACCATTTATTACAACATACAGTGGCAATAAAAATATAATCATAAAAATTTTAAGGAAACACTGGAGCATTTTAAAATCAGATGAAAAGATAGGTCCACTTATACCAAATAAACCACAAATTGTATATAAGAAAGCAAAAAATCTAAAGATGAAACTTGCTCCTTCAGACTTAAAAAGAAAACAAGAAAAAAAGAAAAAGGACTTATGGGGAAAAGACCTTAAAGGGTACTACCCATGCCATAAGTGTAAGTCCTGCCAATATGGAATGAAGAAAAAAGAGGTAAAATCAAATATTACAGGAGAAACTTTTAAAATTCAACAAATGATTAGTTGCACAGATAAAAACGTTATTTACGTCATTGAATGCAAATGTGGTGCTCAATACGTAGGGGAATCGGAAAGGCCCCTACGTGATAGGATAAGAGAGCATATCCTGTCAATTGAGCACCACGATAAGGATCGTAATAAAGACCTCCCAGTGCCAAGGCATTTTGCCACTTGTAATAATGCCAATCTTAAAGATTTTAAATTTATGGGTATAGATTTAGTTTCCAAAAATTGGAGGGGAGGGGACCTCTATAATGAAGTCCTAAAAAGAGAAGGGAAGTGGATTTTCCAACTAGGTACCCTGACCCCACAAGGCCTAAATTTAGAATTGGACTTGAATTGTTATTTAAAATATTAATCTCTAAATAGCTAAGTTTTAGTTGATGTTTTCTCTAATTTGAACTTAATTTTAAACTTAAACTAAGTTAATTAAATATTAAAGAGGTATCTCAATCTATTATCCAAATTTGAGGAGTATAAAATAGGGATAAGTGTATATATGAGGGTTGTGTATATGTACACGTATGGATTCATGTGTGTATATATATGCATGTGTGTGTATATATATATATATATATATATATATATATGTAATTGTAGCATGATCAATTTGAATAATTGTCAGTTTAATAACATGTTAGTTTTTAAATCTTTTAAATCTTTTATAATATAAAACCATAATCAATTATAATATCTTAATCAACTAGTTCCTTTTACCCCATTCTATTTATTATGATCTATATAATCTAATAAACTCCAGCTTAAATAACAGCTAATTAAAATTCTTTCCAGTTTGCTGCATATGTTTTTATCATTAGAAAGATGTACCTTTTAGAACTCTTTAAGGATATTGTTAAACTTATATTTAATGTGTTCTAACATATTATCCTTTTTAACATATTGCCTTTTTAAACATATCGTTTTTTAACATATGTGCTCTTTATATATGACTTGCTGCAAGTGTTTTCATTTTTTCATTATTTATTAAGCATCATTTCTATTGCAAAATACACTTTTATAGTTTGCAATATGGACTTCTACTATATGTTGGACATTGTGTACACACTTTGGTGAACTAGGAAAAATGGGTGCAAATATCGCTTTAAGATGAGCAAATAAATACCATCATCCCATTCACAGCAGTATTGAGTTTGAGAAAGGCTGCGTACAGCCGAAACGCGTTACTCTTTTACTGGACCACTTGGGCTTCCGTAGCCCCATTGAACTGATTGCCGCAAACATTCTCCTGAGCTGTGTGATTTGGTCTCTCCAGGAAAGCATAGGATCGCTCAGAAGTTGCCGCCCGGACTGACAACAAACACAGGGGATCACCATTTGGCTTCCGGTGTAAGTATTAGTAAACACCTTGCCAAATTGAACTTGTTTTGTGTTTGTAAAAGGATCTTTCTTGTCCTTTCTTCTCGCCTCCACTCTGCAGTTTTGCCAACTCTGCAACCTTTGAAAAATAGGAAATCGCTAACCTGGCTAACATCGCTTGTGTTTGCTAAACACGCTTGTCTTCTGCTTCACTAATACGGCTTGCCTCATATGCCATAATATACCATCTTCCATTGGAGCTGTATTGTTTTACTAAAACAATTTCACTGGTTTTGTCTCTATGTTTTAATGTTTTAAATGTTTTGCCTTGACATGTTTTAGGAATATCTGCTTGTTATGTCTATCTGAATGTTCTAACAATTACATGCTTGCATTGATTTTATCTTTATTTTTATTTCTGTTATTGCTTTGTTATTGCATTGTATTAAATACATCTTTATATACAATATCTAGTTGTGCTTACTAAGGATCATTCAGCTATTAGTATACTACACACATCAAGCTATCTTTGGATAGCGCAGCTAAATAATCTATCACTTGGCTACATTTTGTAGTTAGTGTGGTTACTCTAGTTCATATTATTTTATATTAAGGAGTTGGGGATTCCTTATATTTATTTTTAGCTGCTTTGTGTAAATACTCACAGCGCAGAGGCCTTTTTTTCTATATTACTTTTGAAGAGAGAAAGTCTGCCCCCTACTAGATCCGTTACCAGATCGGAGGCTGATCTTTCATGCTGTCTTAGAGGCTGCAGCAGGCTTCTTGGCCTGCTTACCTTTGTTCCAGGCCTGGCTAGGTCTCCAGACCGGCTTGGACTGGGCAAAATTTCCCTCTTGTTTTGCATTAGAGGGAGTTGATGCTGCGCTCGTCTTAAAGTTTTGAAAGGCACGAAAATTAGTTTGTTTGGTCCTTAATTTATTAGACCTATCCTGAGGAAGGGCATGACCTTTTCCTCCAGTAATATCAAAAATGATCTCCATCAGTCCAGGCCCGAATAGGGTCTGCCCCTTGAAGGGAATGTTGAGAAGCTTAGACTTTGAAGTAACATCAGCTGACCAGGATTTAAGCCATAGCGCCCTACGCGCCTGTATAGCAAAACCTGAGTTCTTAGCCGTTAGTTTGGTTAAATGAACAACTGCGTCAGAAACAAATGAATTGGCTAGCTTAAGCGCTTTAAGCTTGTCAAGTATATCATCCAATGGAGTTTCTACCTGTAAAGCCTCTTCCAGAGACTCAAACCAGAAGGCGGCAGCTGCAGTGACCGGGGCAATGCATGCAAGAGGCTGGAGAATAAAACCTTGTTGAATAAACATTTTCTTAAGGTAACCCTCTAACTTTTTATCCATTGGATCTAGGAAAGCACAACTGTCCTCGACAGGAATAGTTGTACGCTTAGTTAGGGTAGAAACTGCTCCCTCCACCTTAGGGACCGTTTGCCATAAGTCCTGTGTAGCGGCATCTATTGGAAACATTTTCTTAAAAATAGGAGGGGGAGAGAACGGTACACTTGGTCTATCCCATTCCTTAGTAATAATTTCTGAAAACCTTTTAGGTATTGGAAAAACATCAGTGTAAACAGGCACTGCATAGTATTTATCCAATCTACACAATTTCTCTGGCACTATAATGGTGTCACAGTCATCCAGAGTAGCTAAAACCTCCCTGAGCAACACGTGGAGGTGTTCAAGCTTAAATTAAATGTAGACATATCAGAATCAGGTTGAAGCATCTTCCCTGAGTCAGAAAAATCACCCACAGAAAGAAGCTCTCCCTCAGCTTCTGCATATTGTGAGGGGATATCAGACATAGCTACTAAAGCGTCAGAGAGCTCTGTATTTTTTCTAGTCCCAGAGCTGTCTTGCTTTCCTTGTATGTAACCCTGGTAGTTTGGACAATACTGCTGTAAGGGTATGATCCATAACTGCCGCCATGTCTTGTAAAGTAAACGCCATGGGCGCGCTAGATGTACTTGGCGCCACTTGAGCGGGAGTCCCTTGAGCGGGAGTCAAAGGTTATGACACGTGGGGCGAGTTAGTCGGCATAACTTCCCCCTTGTCAATTTCCTCTGGTGATAAATCTTTTAAAGACAGAATATGATCTTTATAACTTAAAGTAAAATCAGTACATTTGATACACATTCTAAGAGGGGGTTCCACAATGGCTTCTAAACATAATGAACAAGGAGTTTCCTCTATGTCAGACATGTTTAAACAGACTAGTAATGAGACCAGCAAGCTTGGAAAACACTTTGATAAATGTAAACAAGCAAAAAATAAAAATGGCACTGTGCCTTTAAGAGAAACAAATTTTGTCAGAAATTGAAAAACAGTGATAAAAAGCAGTAAATCTTACGAAATATTTACAGTGTGTATAATAGACTAACAGAGCATTGCACCCACTTGCAAATGGATGATTAACCCCTTAGTTTCAAAACCGGATCAAAAAAACGATATAAACATTTTTTAACAGTCACAACAAACTGCCACAGCTCTGCTGTGGCCCTACCTGCCCATACAACGACTTTTGAAGGCACATAACCCCTTTGTAGAGGTCTTTAACAAACTTTTGATTGAAGATAAACTAAATAAACACCACATCTCTCTAGCTACTTCCTTTTTTGTCGAGAGCTGCAAGAGAATGACTGGTAGTGGCAGTTAGGGGAGGAGCTATATAGACAGCTCTGCTGTGGGTGATCCTCTTGCAGCTTCCTGTTGGGAAGGAGAATATCCCACAAGTAATGGAAAGAGCTGTTTAACTCAGGGCAATGTCTACAATAGAGTATTTCCGGTGCGGGTGTGAATAAAAAGTGTAGTTTTTCACTTGTGGGTGATGTGTGCGCCAAATATCGTGTAGGGCAAGATCCGCCATAGTTGCGGCAATGCGCCTCCATACCTTCTGTGGGGCGCTTGATATACCATTAGAGGTGTCGAGTGAGGGATCAAGTGAGGCATTGAAGTCCCCACCAAGGAAGAGAATGCCAATTCGCAGCTCCAAGATTTTGTTAGAAACCTTCTGAAGGAAGAGGTGCTGGGATACATTAGGGCAGTATACATTTACCAATGTGATGGGCCTACCAAAAAGGGAACCGGTTAAGATTATAAATCTACCCTCAGGGTCTCTGTGAACCTGCGTCAACTGGAAGTGTATGCCTTCCCGAATGAGAATTCCCACCCCGTTTTTTTTATTTGGACCCGAAGCGAAGTATGCAGTTGGGTATGACCGGCTGAACCATTTAGGTTCGCGCGTGATAGAGAAGTGGGTTTCTTGCAAATACACTATGTCCCCTCCCATTCTTTGTAAGTCTTTGAGTACTATGGAGCGCTTGTTAGGGCTATTCAATCCTTTCGTGTTTATGGAGAGGAGCTCTAGTGGATGGGATCGAGTGGGTCGCTGCGCCATTTTGTGAGATTAGTCTCAGCAACGGACAGGGCAAGGAGGAGCAGCAGTGGAGGGGTACTCCGGGTATTCGTTTGCCAGGAGAGATCGGCAATGAGGGGGCAGCGTAAGGGGAGAAAGGTAAGGTGCAAGGGGAGAGGGAGGGCGAGGAGAGAGGAGGGTGGGTGGCAAGGGAGGGGGAAAGAAAGAAAAAAAAAAAAGGGGGGGGGGGGAAGGGAGGGGAAAGAGAAAAGAAGAATAGAGCAAAATGTGAAAGAGAAAAGGAATAGTTGTCTGAAGCGGTCCCTTTAGAGAAGGGCCAGTAATGTTCTGCTTGAACTTTATGGGCTGTAGGACAGAGCAAAAGAATTGCAATAAAAACAGTCAAGTTCTGTATTACACAATGCAATAACTATAGCAACTACTAAATCAAATCAAAACAGGGGTAGTTGTCCCTGTATGTCTAGCCTGAGCTATACACATACAACATCAACTTTTTAACTAGCAACAATCTAAATAAAATAACAATAGATAACAATAAATAACTGCATACTGAAGGTGCGCCCCGCTGGTATCCTCGATAGTATTGTGTATCATAGCTAACATATTCTCCCCTACCTCTGTTATTTTATGTGCGCACCTCTGTATGGTGTAGACCAAAAGGCTCTATCTATCCTTTCCTAAGTTGCTTTCTATTTCTATGTGTGGGCGTTGTATGACTTGGATAGGAGGGCTGTATGTTAGGGGGTTGAGGTGGTCCCAAGGGAGAAAATAGCTTAGCCAGTGTGAGTTTCAAACCACCAGACAACGGGGGAGTATGTCTAAGCGAGCTCAGAATCACTGCTGCATGTGTAGTGTGGTAGTTCCCTGGGGTTATCAGTTTTGGAATTGATACAACATGCCTCCCATCTCTCCTCTGTACCCTTAAAAGAGTAGGTTATGTCTATTTATTTGTATTATGGTTGTCAAGCTAAGACTAGAGACATGGAGGTCTGGCTGTTATACCCTGTCTAGGTGGTAGTGTTAACATCTATTCTTATAAAAATTATACCTTTGTGCATATTAATCAACATAGACATATTCAGGATACAGTGCAACACATTATTCTGTACAATAATCCTTTTGTGGCATAAGGCAGCTCGCATAGGCTGCATAACAACACTAAGTTCTGTGACCAGGACTCAGTGTCCATAGAGTCCTGATCTACTAGAGTGTCCTGTGTATTTCAGGGAGTCTTTGACTAACTATGTATAATTACTAATCATTAACAAATATACATACGTCCCTGAGGATCCGTCGCATCAAATCTGTAGTCGGGTTCTTCTAAGGGGAAAGTATCTTGCTGAGGTCAGCCAGCTGGGGCCATCCCAGTTGAAGATGGTATAGGCACAGGTGACAGCGCAAGCGGGCTTGCGAGGAAAGTAGAGCTCTCAACTCAAGGCTACCGGGCTTCTTCTTGGATTCTGTGAGGTGGAGCAGCTTCTTCTTCTCTGAGCGGCCTGATATCCAGACCCAAGGCTTGAGCAAAGCTTGAAATATCTTCCGGAGACTTAAGGGTGTGGGTGACATTATCCTTGGTCGCTATGAGGCTGGTGGGGAAGCCCCATCTGTAAGCTATCCGCTTATCCCTAAGAGCTGAAGTAACGTGCCTTAAGTCCCTTCGCTTTTGTAGTGTTGCAGGGCATAAGTCCGAGAAAACTTGTATTTCAGTTCCCCTGAACCTGAGTGGATGTTTAGCCCTTGCAAGTTTAAGCACCTCTTCCTTCTCCTTGAATGAGAGAAATTTCATTATAATGTCCCTGGGAGGGGCTCTGTTAGGAGGCTTGGGACGTAGCGCCCTATGTGCCCTCTCTATTTGTACATCCTGGGCCATGGGGTCATTCTTAAGGTATTTAATGAAATCTTGGATATATTGTTTAAGAGCAGGGGGGTCCACAGCTTCTGGGGTGCCTCTCAGCCTTAAATTACTCCTCCTGCTCCTGTTCTCAAGATCCTCTATTCTATCCATGAGGCTCTGCACCGTTCCCTCTTGGGCCTGTAGATAACTTGCTTGCTGCTGCATGTCCGAGCTTAAAGTTTCTTGCTTTTCTTCAATTTGTGTAACCCTCCTGCTTACTGCCCCCATGTCTCTCCTAAGCTCCCCAAACATGTTCTTAAAGTCCAGCATGGCATTTTTAATATCATCTTTAGATGAGAGATGCAGGATATCGTTTTTTGTGAGATATCCCTGAGACTGCATACAGTGTTCATATTCAGGGGCTGGAGTTAACTTTTTCTGCCCTGTGCTGTCTTGGGAAGGCTTACTAACAGAAGCTGTGGGATCTGTTGGAATCAAAAAATTCTCCATGACAGAGGAATGTGCTCCTTTATGGGGCTTGGTGTTCTTTTTACTGGTCATATTGCAGGGAATTTCTATGACCCAATAAAATTTCTATTTGGGCCAGCACGTTACAGTCCTTTTTAATTATAAGCTGTGATTGATTAAGTTGGGGATAGAGTAATCCCAAGTCTGAGGAATGCGGCCCCCTTTCTGCTATCGGCTCATAGGATCTGTGTTTGCCAGAGGCCGTTGTGTAGGAAGGGGCTCTCTGCTATATGGCCCTGTTTATATGTATCTCTGTACATAACATACACATTAAACATGTACCCCCTCTGTGTCCCTGTTACCTCCAATACCCAGCGGGCTTACCGCTGTCCAGTAGCGAAGTCCGTAGATTACGAGGCCAGCTGCAGTGTGATTAGAGGAGATGTACCGATTCTGGAGTGCCGCACTTGTAACGCGATCCCTGCCTCAGGGCCTATGCTGCTGGGGTGTCAGCGTGGTCGCGTGAGTGCGGCCTGTTGGAGCATGGCAGATTCGCGGTTTTTCAGAAAGGCTGATAAGGGAGCGGGTACACTATCGATAGTCCTCGTGAGTCCAGAAGAATCCGTTGGGCATTCAGCAGACCAGGTATTACCTATGTTGAGAAGGGGCACAGGTATCTGGGGGGAGGTATTGCGCGGCCGAGTGTCTTATCCTCCGTCTGCATCAATTTCTCTGCACTCGTAAGCCGCCACTCCACACAGCTTCACCGATGACCAGTTGAGCACTTCAGGGGTCTTTCAGAGCATTTCAAGCCCGCTTTCAGTTATTGGATCGTTACTAGTCTAGGCTAAATATACTAGGGACTACAGAGCACTAACAAAAGGCAGCCATCACGTTCAGTGGCCAGGCTCCGCCCCCCAGTTACCTTAGTTTTTATTTCACAGGTAAGTATTTAGTTTTAAATAGGAATTATTTAGTAAATAATTGTAAATTTGATTTAGATCTAATTTCATTATGTTAAAGTTAGGGGGTGTTAGGGTTAAGTTTAGGGTTACGATTAGGATTAGGGTTACGTTAGGGTTTGGATTAGGGTTATGTTTAGGGGTTAATATATAGTTTAATTTAGGTTATATAACTAGAGAACGTTTCCCAGACAGTCTCTTCTGTATCACAAATAGATCTTATCGCCACTTGTATCTACTTAGAGAATAAAGGATTACCCAAAGGCAATGGGAGTCAATTAACGGTAGTTTCCAAAGGCAGAGTCCAGCACACTGAAACCCCCAGTCAGAATAATAAACAGGCATCCACTATAGCAAAATAGGGTGTATATGTCACTCACCCTTCTGCCGGTATCTTTAGCTGATGGTTGTCGTCACTCACCCGGTGTAAGCATATGAAGCATGTGGGTTAAGTCCGTATACTCGCTTACTACACGTAAGCTACTGCTGTCTCTCCAGCTCATCCACCCGGGAACCAGGACCCGACGTCAGCGTGGGTGTGTGTGCAGATCCGTAAGCCTCTATTGGCTAAACCGTCTGTCTGATGCTCCAACAGCGCCGATGAAACAAACTTCAAAAATAAGGATATATCCCAAGGGTAACCAAGTGTGGGGACTGTAGAGGTGAAGGCTGCTAAAAGGATTCCTTGTAATCCAACTATAAATGAATCAAACAAAAAGAGAGCGCAGACCTCCTCCACTATAAAAGTTCAAAACTTTATTATGATCAGGATAAACATTTCCAGCAGCATAGGAAATAGGACAAGATGGAAGGGTTTGACTAGTTTCGGCTTGCGGCCGTAATAATAAACCTAACTCATAGTAAAATTTAGGTGGTTTAAAAAGGGCTAGTACTGCTCTCTAAGTGGCTAAAGAAAATTGAGGTTTGGTTTGGAACTTAGAATGGAAACAGCTATCTGATGATATAGGTTAGACTCCATCAAGACCAGACCAATATGCTATATATATATATAAATATTGATTATTGCATAGTCAGTTCATTTTATAACCAATAAATGACATAATATGAACATCAAAATTGTTTCAATTTCTAGTATCTTAAAACTTAAAACAAAAGGTAACTATCTGTCCTACGATATATTCATCGCTAATATGTGATATTAAATCACAGTAGAGCATATGAGGATTGATATTTCATACATAACTGTGTTTTAGGAGAAACAACATTTCATATATATACAGGTTAAGGTGCTTGTGGATATAAGTTTAAAGGTATATACACCCTTCCAATTCTTTCAATTTTATACATAAAAGAAGAACATGATGCAAATAGTTGGGAACACAAAATCTATCTGTACAATTAACTATATAATATGAACATCAAGCTTGTTTCGATTTCTAATATCTTAAAACACAAGGTAACTATCTATCCTGTAATAAGTTTATCGCTAACATGTGATATTACATCACGGTACAACATATTAGGATTAACATTTCATACCCTAACCGTGTAATCAGAGAAACAACATTTCATATATATATATAAATATATATATATATATATATATATATATATATATACAGATTAAAAAGACAGAACGCTTATTGGTCTAGATTTAAAGGCATATACACCCATCCAATACTTTCAGTTTTGTACATAAAAAAAGAACATGATGCAAATATTTGGAGCACAAAATCTATCTAAAAAGCTAACTATGTGTATTCGGATCAGATATAAATATAACTAGATACAGAATAATTCTTATTGTAGTTTGTGCAAAGTTATTTACCATCATATATATGGTCACAAACATACAATTGTTCAAATGTATCAAGAGAGGGCATGGGAGTACAGGCCGTAAACAGTTCAATCAGAACATGTAAAGGGTAATAAGTGGAGCTGGAGAGGAGAGGGGACAGTAATATATTGGGATCAGGGGGACAATAAAATCAAAGCTCTAAAGGTATCTAGAATCCAAGATGTATTGCCAATGGTTAATCAGGTCAAATTCTGAATTTAAACCCTCAGGCATTTGTGTCCTGAGTTTGAATATCCAGAATGTTTTTTGTTTGGCTAGGGGTTTACCCTTGTCCCCACCCCTGTGTGGTCTTTTGATGACTTCAATAGCCCTCCATTTAAATGAAGTGACATTTCCTGAGTGTACCTCTATAAAGTGTCTAGATAATGCTGAACATTACACATTATTCTTAATATAGCCCAAGTGCTCTCGTATTCTAGTACGTACATCCCTAGTAGCTCTGCCAAT
The DNA here is from genome assembly GCF_027579735.1 of Bombina bombina. Taxonomy (NCBI): domain Eukaryota; kingdom Metazoa; phylum Chordata; class Amphibia; order Anura; family Bombinatoridae; genus Bombina; species Bombina bombina. The sequence continues at coordinate 595,189,715 of NC_069502.1, forward strand.
ATATTGGCAATGGTGTTGTGTGCACTCAATTAGGTATATTACATAGAGTGTTGAGCATTTGATAAGTCCATTAGTTTTAAAGATTTGATTTGTAGTACAGGAATAAAATTCCTTACCCTCAACAATATAATCGCAGGCCTTACACCTCCCATCACCACATTTGTATGTTCCCTGAACACTCAACCAAGTGGTGGGCCATTTAGTTAGTGGCAGTTGTGTTGGGGATAGTATATTACCCAATGTCAAATTTTTAGAGTATACACATTTGAATCCTTTAGTGGCAACTTCCTTAAGGGCTTTGTCGCCATATAGTATTGGAATTTTTTTTTATAGGATGGCACAAACTTCATAATGTTCTGATGAATATTTAGTAATGAACATAGTTCTGTCATCTCTGTTGTTCTTAGGTTTGTATCTTAAAGCCTCCTGTCTACTAACTCCAGCCACTTCCTTAGCCACGTTCTGTACCATTTCCGGTCTTCCCCTCGCTATTAGTCTATTGACCATACATTTGCTTTCCTCTGAATAGTCACTGTCAGAGCTACATATTCGCCTTGTGCGTAGTAGTTGCCCTCTTTTTTTTGTTTGTTTAATTTAGGTTGTTGTGATGTGGAGGGCCAGAGGTTTAGAGGTTAATAACTTTATTTAGTTGCAGAGATGTTGGGGAGCTGCGGAATAGGGGCTAATAACTTTAGTATAGAGGCGGCGATATCGGGAGCGGCACATTAGGAGTTAATATTTTGATTTAGGTGGTGGTGATATCAGGAGCGGCAGATTATGGGTTAATAACTGTAGGCAGGCGTCGGCGATGTCAGGGGCAGCAGATTAGGGGTGTTTAGATTTGGGGTTTATGTTAGGGTGTTAGGTTTCAACTGTATTTTCTTTTCCCCATAGACATCAATGGGGCTGCGTTACAGAGCTTTTGTTTCCGCGATCGCAGGTGTTAGACTTTTTTTTTGCCGGCTCTCCCCATTGATGTCTATGGGCAAAGTGTGCATGAGCACGTCAAAGCAGCGCTTGATTTCGGTACAGTATGGAGCTCAAAATCTCCATATTGCACGCACAAGCCAGGTTTTTTTAAACTTGCAATGGCAGCACTATAGGGGGTTAAATAACACAACTTTTGTTGCATTCTTTATCTTCCCTATAGCGCTCAAAACTCGTAATCTAGGTGTAAGTTAGTTGTTGAGAGAAAACACTTTGTGATTTTATTTTACTTTATTTTTACTTTTTAATTAAAGTAATTTTATTTTTGATACATTCTGAGTTTCTCTTGGGAAGTAGAAAGTTTGTTCAATACAGTTGGATATAAATACAGTCATATGAGAGAGATGGCAGTGGAGTTAAGGATACAGTCAGATTTTGAGAACACTGAAGTATAAACTTGCTGGATTAATCCGAATAGCCCAGCCTGCTTTACCTTTGTTGCACTCGTTAGTTTGCATCAAATTGTAAGTAGAGTTCAGTCCGTGGTGGGGATTTTATTGAAGTTGACATACTATACCATTGGAGCGCCATCTTTTTCTTTGTGTATTTCAGAATTGTGACTCATCCTATTCTTAGGGGAGAATATTTAGAGGAAGCAGCCATTATTACACCTACATCAAGATTGAGACAAGGAATGTGTATTGTTTGAATGTAATCAATATAGATCCTATTTATTTATTAACTTACAGGATTAGTAAACATTAAAAATGTTATTGTTTAAAAAGATAGATAAACCCTTTATTTACCATACCCCAGTTTTGCATAACCAACACTGTTAGAGAAATATACTTTTACCTTTGTAATTACTTCTGCTGACTGTCTCCTTATCTCAGATCTTTAGACAGACTTGCATTTCAGGCAATTTGTGCTGACTCTTAAATAAATTCACATGCATGAGCACAGTGTTATCTATATGAAACACATAAACTAACGCCCTCTAGCTGTGAAAAACTGTCAAATGCATTCAGATGTGAGGCAGCCTTCAAGGGCTTAGAAATTAGCATATGATCCTACCTAGGTTTAGCTTTCAAATAAGAATAACAAAGAAAAAAACAAATTTGATGATAAAAGTAAATTACAAAGTTGTTTAAAATTACGTGCCATTTCTGAATCATGACAGTTTAATTTGGACTTTACTATCCCTTTAATACTTTGGCACATCCAGTGTGGGATTTCAGATTCCACATTTTTAATTGGAGTACACAGCCCACCTGCCTGTGGTTCCAGTTGCACAACCTGCCTGTCTGTGATCCTGGCCTGGGTTCTATTCACACAGCTCGCCTGTCAGAGATTCCTGTTAACCACAGACTCTGAGTATCATTTCTATGAGAAATCAATTAGAGAAATGTGTCAGATGGCAAGCTCACTGGAGGTTCAGCGTTGCTATACGAACTGTAAGTGACTTTTTTACAATTTTTAACTTTGTACTAATAAAGGATATATGTTAATATAACTGAGACTCCTCAAAATGACCCAGGGTTAACTTATATCAGTACATGCAAGCTAATACCTCATAGTTGTCATTTATGTGCACTGTGTCTGCAGACTCTGTATTCTTTATCTGTGAACTGTGCCTGTAGACTCTTTATCCAGTGTTCAATCCTGTGAAATGTTCTAGTTTTTACTTCACTTCACTTTATGTTTGCCTGCCCAATAAACCTGAGCCTGCCCTTGCACTCTCTGTTTTAATGACTAAAGGTATCTATTTTACAGCTAAGAAGGAGGCCCTAGGCTCTTCTGGGATTCCAGTCCCTAAGTCATTAACACTCATCCTGACCTAACCCTTATACAGGCTCATTTCATGTGCATAATTGGCTATAGTACACTTTAGGGCCCATTTATCAGGGGCTGGGTGGATGAAGTTTGCCATCTTGTATCCCAATGGCCAGCATCTGTTGCCCACGTTACATTGCATAAATTGCTGCTTATGCAATGACACCCTGTGCTTGTAAAAAAGCAGGGCCTGTCAGTCACCCAAATTGGTTCAGATTTGGCTGATTGAAATCTGCCACACTTTAGATGGAGGAGAATTTAAGTAGCAGCAGTCTTAAGATTGCAGCTGCTTAACCAGCATTTCAGTCTTGCTTGCACATGCATGCAACACTAAAGCCTCAAAGCTGCATCATTTAACTAACACATTCTTAAGGTGCTAAGTACTTTAACTTAATTTCTATGATGCACACTTCATATCAGTGTTTCTCAATTTCAGATCTCAAATAACACTAACCTGCCGAATTCTAAGCATTTTCCTACCTGAGTATGGGTGAGTTAGTTGCCTATATTATTGAATTTATAATCTGGAAAGTGCCTTTTTGAAAATAAGTTCAATAAAGTAGGCAGAAGCCAGGATGTGCTATCAATATCGAGGGACCACACTAAGAGTAATATGAAATCTGCTATTAAAAGTCCATAGTAAAAGAATTACCAGAGACAGTTTAGTGCTGCTGAAATCCCTTTGATAAAAATATTTTAAGGGTTAAAAGGGATATAGTATTTGACAAGGAATTTGATTGGGAAGGGTTATTTTTAAAAAAACAAAATTTATGCTTACCTGATAAATTTCTTTCTCTTGTGGTGTATCCAGTCCACTGGTTCATCCATTACTTGTGGGATATTCTCCTTCCCAACAGGAAGCTGCAAGAGGACACACACAGCAGAGCTGTCTATATAGCTCCTCCCCTAACTGCCACCCCCAGTCTATAAGCTTTAGGACACGGATGAAGGGAGGGACAAGGCAGCAACTTAAACGGAAGGCACCACTGCCTGCAAGACCTTTCTCCCAAAAATAGCCTCCGAGGAAGCAAAAGTATCAAATTTGTAGAATTTAGAAAAAGTATGAAGCGAAGACCAAGTCGCCGCCTTACAAATCTGTTCAACAGAGGCCTCATTTTTAAAAAGCCCATGTGGAAGCTACAACTCTAGTCGAATGAGCTGTAATTCTTTCAGGAGGCTGCTGGCCAGCAGTCTCATAAGCTAAACGGATTATGCTTCTCAGCCAAAAAGAAAGAGAAGATGCCGAAGCCTTTTGGCCTCTCCTCTGTCCAGAATAGACGACAAACAATGGAGATGTTTGACAAAAATCCTTAGTAGCTTGTAAATAAAACTTTAAAGCACGAACCACGTCAAGATTGTGTAATAGACGTTCCTTCTTTGAAGAAGGATTAGGACACAGTGACGGAACAACAATCTCCTGATTGATATTCTTATTAGATACCACCTTAGGAAGAAACCCACGTTTAGTACGCAAAACTACCTTATCTGCATGGAAGATCAGATAAGGGGAATCACACTGTAAGGCATATAACTCTGAAACTCTTCGAGCCGAAGAGATAGCTACCAAAAACAGAACTTTCCAAGATAAAAGCTTGATATCTATGGAATGCAGTGGTTCAAACGGAACCCCTTGAAGAACTTTAAGAACTAAATTTAAACTCCATGGCGGAGCAACAGGTTTAAACACAGGCTTGATTCTAACTAAAGCCTGACAAAACACCTGAACATCTGAAACATCTGCCAGACGCTTGTGCAGAAGAATAGACAGAGCAGAAATCTGTCCCTTTAAGGAACAAGCTGACAATCCCTTCTCCAATCCTTCTTGGAGAAAGGATAATATCCTAGGAATCCTGACCTTACTCCATGAGTAACCCTTGGATTCACACCAATGAAGATATTTGCACCATATCTTATGATAGATTTTCCTGGTGACAGGCTTTCAAGCCTGAATTAAGGTATCAATGACCGACTCGGAGAAACCACGTTTTGATAAAATCAAGCATTCAATCTCCAAGCAGTCAGCCGCAGAGAAATTAGATTTGGATGTTTGAATGGACCTTGGAGTAGAAGGTCCTGCCTCAGCGGCAGAGTCGATGGTGGAAAGGATGACATGTCCACCAGATCTGCATACTAAGTCCTGCGTGGCCACGCAGGTGCTATCAAAATCACCAAAGCTCTCTCCTGCTTGATCTTGGCAATCAGACGAGGGAGGAGAGGAAATGGTGGGAACACATAAGCCAGGCTGAAGGACCAGGGCATTGCTAGAGCATCTATCAGCGCTGCCTGGGGATCCCTTGACCTGGACCTTTAACAAGGAAGCCTGGTGTTCTGACGAGATGCCATCAGATCCAGTTCTGGTTTACCCCATAGTTGAATCAGCTGGGCAAATACCTCCGGATGGAGCTCCCACTCCCCCGGAAGAAAAGTCTGCCAACTTAGAAAATCCGCCTCCCAGTTCTCTACTCCTGGGATATGGATAGCTGAGAGATGGCAAGAGTGAACCTCTGCCCATAGAATTATCTTTGAAACCTCCAACATTGCCATGGGGCTTCTTGTTCCCCCCTGATGGTTGATATAGGCTACAGTCGTGATATTGTCCGACTGAAATTTGATGAACCTGACCGCAGCTAGTTGAGGACAATCCTGAAGAGCATTGAATATCGCTCTCAGTTCCAGAATGTTTATTGGAAGGAGGGCTTCCTCCTGAGTCCACGAACCCTGAGCCTTAAGGGAGTTCCAGACTGCGCCCCAGCCCAGAAGGCTGGCATCTGTTGTCACTATAGTTCACTCTGGCCTGCGGAAACTCATTCCCCTGGACAGATGGACCCGAGATAACCACCAGAGAAGAGAATCCCTGGTCTCCTGATCCAGATTTAGCAGAGGGGACAAATCTGTGTAGTCCCCAATTAACTGATTGAGCATGCAAAGTTGCAGTGGTCTGAGATGTAGGCGGGCAAGCAGAACTATGTCCATTGCCGCTACCATTAGGTCGATTACTTCCATACACTGAGCCACTGACGGCCGAGAAGTGGAATGAAGAGCACGGCAGGAAGTTAGAAGCCTTGATAACCTGACCTCTGTCAGAACATTTTTCATTTCTACTGAATCTATCAGTGTTCCTAGGAAGGAAACTCTTGTGAGAGGGGAGAGAGAACTCTTTTCTTCATTCACCTTCCACCCGTGAGACCTCAGAAAGGCCAGAACAATGTCCATATGGGACTTGGCGATTTGAAAAGTTGATGCCTGTATCAGAATGTCATCTAGGTAAGGAGCTAACACTATGCCCCGTGGCCTTAGAACCGCCAGTAGGGACCCTGGAACCTTCGCAAAGATTCTTGGTGCCGTGGCTAACCCGAAGGGAAGAGCCACAAACTGGTAATGCCTGTCTAAGAAGGCGAACCTGAGGAACCGATGATGATCTCTGTGAATTGGAATGTGGAGATAAGCATCCTTTAAGTCCACGGTAGTCATATATTGACCCTCCTGGATCTTAGGGAGGATGGTTCGGATAGTCTCCATCTTGAAGGATGGGATTCTGAGAAATTTGTTTAGGATCTTGAGATCCAAGATTGGTCTGAAAGTTCCCTCTTTTTTGGGAACTATAAACAGATTTGAAAAGAAGCCCTGCCCCTGTTCCTCCCTTGGAACTGGGTGGATCACTCCCATAACCAGTAGGTCTTGAACACAATGTAAGAATGCCTCTCTCTTTATCTGGTTTACAGATAATTGTGAGAGATGAAATCTCCCCTTTGGAGATGAAGCTTTGAAGTCCAGAAGATATCCCTGGGAAACAATCTCTAATGCCCAGGGATCCTGGACGTCTCTTACCCAAGCCTGGGCGAAGAGAGAAAGTCTGCCCCCTACTAGATCCAGTCCCGGATCGGGGGCTGCTGCTTCATGCTCTCTTAGAGGCGGCAGCATTTTTTTTGGCCTGCTTCCCCTTGTTCCAAGCCTGGTTCGGTCTCCAGACTGGTTTGGAATGGACAAAATTTCCCTCTTGTTTTGTATTAGAGGAAGCTGAAGCTGCGCCACTCTTGAAGTTTCGAAATGAACGAAAATTTTTCTGTTTGGTCCTTAATTTATTGGACCTATCCTGAGGAAGGGCGTGACTTTTCCTTAAGTAATATCAGAAATTATCTCCTTCAGGCCCGGCCCGAATAGGGTTTGTCCTTTGAAGGGGATGCTAAGAAGCTTAGACTTTGAAGTAACGTCTGCTGACCAGGACTTAAGCCATAGGGCCCTGCATGCCAGAATGGCAAAACCTGAATTCTTAGCCATTAGTTTGGTTAGATGAAAAACGGCATCAGAAATAAAGGAATTAGCTAACTAGAGAGCTTTAATCCTGTCTAAAATATCATCTAACAGGGTCTCCCCCTGTAGAGCCTCCTCAAGAGACTCGAATCAAAAAGCCGCTGCAGCAGTAACTGGGGCAATGCATGCAAGAGGCTGGAGAATAAAACATTGATGGATAAAAATGTTCTTAATGAGACCCTCCAATTTTTTATCCATAGGATCTAAGAAAGCACAACTGTCCTCGACGGGGATAGTTGTACGCTTAGCTAGGGTAGAAACAGCACCCTCCACCTTAGGGATTGTCTGCCACGAGTCCCGTATAGCGACATCTATGGGAAACATCTTTTTAAAAGTAGGAGGGGGAGAGAACGGAACACCTGGTCTATCCCATTCCTTAGTAATAATTTCCGAGAACCTCTTAGGGACTGGAAAGACATCAGTGTAAACAGGCACTGCAAAGTATTTGTCCATTTTACACAATTTCTCTGGAACTACAATGGGGTCACAGTCATCCAGAGTCGCTAAAACCTCCCTGAGCAATAAGCGGAGGTGTTCAAGCTTAAATTTAAAGGCTGTCATTTCAGAATCGGACTGAAGTAACGTCTTCCCTGAATCTGAAATCTCACCCTTAGAGAGCAACTCCCTTGCCGCGGCTTCGGAGCATTGTGAGGGTATATCAGACATAGCTACTAAAGCGTCAGAAAGCTCTGTATTTGTTCTAGCCCCAGAGCTGTCTCGCTTTCCTTGTAACCCTGGCAATTTGGACAATACCTCTGTGAGGGTATTAGTCATAACTACCGCCATGTCTTGTAAGGTAAATGCATTGGACGCGCTAGATGTACTTGGCGTCACTTGAGCGGGAGTTATAGGTTCTGACACGTGGGGAGAGCTAGATGGCATAACCTCCCTTTTGTCAGTCTGAGAAACCTCTGGTGATAAATCTTTAAATGCCATAATATGGTCTTTATAATTTATAGAAATTTCAGTACATTTGGTACACATTCTAAGAGGGGCTTCCACAATAGCTTCTAAACATATTGAACAATGAGTTTCCTCTATGTCAGACATGTTTAACAGACTAGTAATGAGACCAGCAAGCTTTGAAAACACTTTAATAAATGTGAAACAGCAATTAAACAAAAACGGTACTGTGCCTTTAAGAGAAAAAAACTATCACATAAACTGCAAAACAGTGTTAAAAAGTAGTAAACTCTTCGAAATTTTTACAGTGTGTATAAGGGACTAAAGCAGCATTGCACCCACTTGCAAATGGATGATTAACCCATTAGGCCCCAAACTGGATTTGAAAAACGTTAAAAAATGTTAATAAACAGTTAAACACCTTGCCACAGCTCTGCTGTGGCTCCTACTTGCCCTCAAATACGATTTAGGGAAGAAATAAGCCCTCTATAGTGGTCCTCAGATGCCAGAGGACTCCTTTGGGGAAGCTGGATGTCTCAGTCGGAATAAGAACTGCGCATCTAGAGCGCAAAAATAGGCCCCTCCCACCATGCACTTGATGTCAGAGGGCCTAAGGAAAATACTCCTAGGAGTATCTGACTAGCCATGTGGAAACTAGGCCCCAAAAAACGATTTATCACCCTCAGAGAAAAAAATTTCTTTCTATATAACATGTAAACGTTTTGACACTAAGAAATATGAGTATTAACATGAATATTACCCTTTTTTGTAAGCATGATCCCAGTCGTTGTTAAATCACTGCATCAGGCTTACCTCAATTATACAAGGCTCTGTCAGCATTTTCTAGATCATATCATCTCTCTAGAAATAAATATACTGAACATACCTCAAAGCAGGTAATCTGCAAACCGTTCCCCCAACTGAAGTCTTTCCCATACTCTTCAGTTATGCGTGAGAGTCAGTTATGCCTGGGAGTAAAACAGTACTATGCTGGTACCGTTTAAAAATAACAAACTCTTGATTGAAGGTAAAAACTACACTAAGTCACCACATAGCTCTTATACTTCCTATCTTGTCGAGAGTTGCAAGAGAATGACTGGGGGTGGCAGTTAGGGGAGGAGCTATATAGACAGCTCTGCTGTGGGTTTCCTCTTGCAACCTGTTGGGAAGGAGAATATCCCACAAGTAATGGATGAACCCGTGGACTGGATACACCTTACAAGAGAAAAGTAAATTTTCTCCTTTGTGAAGAACATTATAATATAAAATATGCATACCTACCTTCGAGTTAAGCACTGTAGGTCTAATGCAGTGTCGGGTTAGCGAGTGAGTGTTAAGTGTTATTTTTTTATCATAAACTTTTTCCATTGAAGTCTATGGGGTGAATGCGTTATCATGGTCGCAATATCAGAAGTTCTGAAGTTAACACGCATTGGTTTTCCCACGTGCACAAAAATGTACTATTAGCTTGTAATACGTGTTTACTTCTAGTTGTGTTTGCGTGAGAGCAAAAGCGCAAAATAGTGCACTGCTTGTATTATGGCCATAAATCAGCAGCATCTTCTCTGAAGTCATATTTTGCTTTTTGGGATCTTATGTGATTTGGGGATTTTGCTATGTCCCAGGGGTTTCACACATGATGATGGTGAAGATGATGATGCATTTTATAGTAAAATTCCTCAGAACTGAGGAAGAAAAGATCTGCTTGTCTCGCTAGTTTCAGGATAAGCATCCTTCTTCATTGCTTAACATTCCTCTTTGATGAGATGTGGCCACTGTTTTAGTTAAGATATCTTCTTTTTTTATATATAAGTGGTGTTTTCTAATTAGGTATCTACAGTACATATATGCTTCATTACTTTCCAGTGATACAGCATATGGCTAACATGCCCATTTGATATTTAGATCTGGAGGACAACTTCCAAAACATCATGAACTACCACCTCACGCACAAGAACCCCATTCAAACAATCCATAGCTCTAATTAAATCCCTGAGAAAAAAATGAATACACTTGTCACCATTACTAAACAAACCACTTAACCCTGTCCTATGGATTTTGTTTTGATTCCTGTAGACGGTGAGCTCTCCCTGTAGACTGTGAGTTCTCCGGAGCAGAGCCCTCTTCCTCCTGTACTAGATTTGTTTAGTTTTGTTATGTTTTGTATTTTATCCCAAATCCTTATCATTGTATAACCCTATCATTGTACCCAGTGCTACGGAATTTGGTGGCTCTATACAAATAAATGATAATAATAACAACAACAAAAAAAATGATGACAAATTACAGATCAAAGTTTTAAGTTTTCAAAACATATTTGTTTAAAGGAAAAAAAATGTTTATAATGTGTGTATATATATATATATATATATATATATATATATATATATATATATACAATATATACAGTATATATATATATATATAATATATATACAGTATATATATATATATATATATATATATAGAGAGAGAGAGAGAGAGAGAGAGAGAGAGAGAGAGAGATGTATATATATAAATTTATATTGTAAATAATGCAAATACAGATATTATCTGTATGGATTTATTGGTGAATACTGGTAAACTGCGTGATCTCTCATCAATGCACTAGAGATGTTGCTCCCAATCTGGACCTCTATTCAAGAATTCTACAAGATAATGCTAACGTGTTTGCTGATTTTAAATACTCATTTTCTCTAGAAAAAGGGCTGTTCAGTTTTTGTTGAAGATCTCAATGTAATTTCCCTTTAGCCTTATAAGATACAAAAAATGCTTTAAAGGATCCCATGTCATAATCTTTTCAGATGGAAGAATAGAGCTGCAAACCCTTCCATGTTCTGTTTATTCATGCAACTATTTCAGAAAATTGCAGGTCTACAATAAACATTCTAAATCAGAGTTACATACCGTAGTTGTTAAATCATAAGTGAGCAAAAAAAAATCCAGTTGAAAAATAATATTAACACACACGTTGCATAAATGCTATACACATACAGTATAATTGATTAATACTGCAAAGACTTAAATGTGACATAGAAAGCTCAAACAAGCTTATATCATTATTTCAAGTGAGTGTATTGTTTAATTTATTTTACCATTCTTGAGCTTGATGTTTGTTATTTGATAAACAAATCAAATTATGATGATAAAATATTTAAAAACTAGGAAATTTGTTTTGGCAAAAGAGCTGTGCTATTAATGTTTGCAATTCTAGTTTGCTTTAGACTTGTGCATGTTCGAAAAATTTGTTTCGGTTCGGATCGATTCGAATTCGGAAAAATTTGAATGAATTTGTTTCAGATTCATTCGGATTCGAATAAATTCGGCTGGATTCGGTTCGATTCGGTATTTCGGTATGTGTTAGGTGAGATGTGCTGTGTATTAGACTAGTATTATGTACTGTATATTAGGTGTAACCCATAGCAGAGTGATATAGCCTAATATACTGCAAAATACTAGTGTAATCCATGGCCATCAGAATTTACCGAATAAATCCGAACTAATTCGGATTTATTCGGTAGATTCGGTACTACCGTAATTCGGAAATTTGAATCGATCCGAATCTACGAATTTAACAAATTCGTCCGAATTTGGATTCGGAACGAATCGAAACGCACATGTCTAGTTTGCTTCACTTATTTTTTAGTGCCAAACAGTTTTGAAGAAACATATAAAAAGAAAAGCATACATTATGAAAGTCTTCTTATTAATGTTTATGAAAAAATAATTGATATAAGTTTTCCCTTGATGATATAAGAGACATGTTTTAGCTTTGATACAAATACCTTGCTAACATATTTAGTCAATATTTTTCTTAGAAATAACTCCATTTTATTCGTAAAATTTCTCCTGTTCTTGCCAAGTACTGATCAAATTTTAAAAGACTGTTAAATTGTGTGTGCTCCAGCTCATTATATGGTCATTTAAAAGATCACAGATCATGGATAAAAGCCGAGCTGCAAGAACAAAGCAAAGCTGATTCCTATCTTGTCAAATGTTATTGTCTTTATTAAATCTTAGATATAGGGTGTGCTGAGCCAGCAACATGGTTTATGACTTATTTCATTTTACTTTAAAACTTGCACAAAACCTATAGATCTTGTGGAAATAATTACAGATAAGTAAAAAGCTCTTAGAGAACATTGATTGAGAATAATTTAAACTTGATTCATGCCTCACATGTATTATCCTACTGTCCAAGTTTTATTACTTAAAAGAAACAAGAAAACCTTTAAAATGACAAAATAAAAGACTAGGGGTTAAGAACTGTACAACCTTGGGATAAAAGGAAATTGTACTTGGAAACTGGTTATTCATATACTCAATTCCATGTGATGTGTCACAAGGAGAAGACTGAAAAACAAAGCTTTCGGAAAAGCCATAAAAATAGATGGATGTGTTGAAAAAAAAGGATTAAGATAAGAATTTAACTATTATCAACAGAGAAGTGTTCTCACAGTTAAGATAATGGTAGGGTTGAATCATGATCTAACTTGTGTTTCTGTATATATATTTAACCTCCTACAGTATATAATGAAAGGACTAAAAACTAACAAGGACACATCTAGGATGCCCTGAAAAGAACAAATATAGTAAGCTGCATTACAGTACTTGTACATACAGTAGATTATCTATCTATTTATCTATCTATCTATCATCAATCTATCAATATATCTATCTATTCATTGGGTACATTCTGATTCTGTTAACAAGCTTATCAAGGTGTTTGTCTCTTTCTTTTACAAAATTGACAATTAAAGTCTCTGAGCATTCTTTGTAGATCAACACGTTAGTTTAAATATGTTCCACTATAGCTTGATATGTTTACCTGTCTATATTCATAACCATGATGTAGACAGCGGTCCTGAAATATCGATAGGTGGGAATTTCAAATTGTGAACAGAATTTGATGAATGGTGATGCGCATATTTAATTGGTATTTTGGAAACACCAATAATATGTTATACAACAATTCAAAGATAAGCAAATAAATAATCCTACAAATGATTAACTTATGTAATTATTATTTTATTATTCATATTATCAGTAATTTGTAGAGCACCAACAGATTCTGCAGCGCTTGAAACCTAGGTATGATATGCAATGAACAATCTTCAAGAAAAATAGCTAATTGTAAAAGTGTCTTAACTTTAATTCATTTAGAATAAATAAGTGTCCTCCAAGTGATACATAGTAAGAAAATATAAATAGAGTGAAGTATATTTGACACCAGTAATTTAAACAGTAAATGGCAGGACATTCTTCATTGCTATTGAAAGTTCTAATTAACAAAGGCCCAGCTAACAAGCAGTTTTCTCTCACCACTCACTTACCTGCAGAGCTGGTATTACGAGTTTTCACATTGAGCATTGAGCAAAATTTTGCTCATCACCGCACTCCAATACCAGCGCTGCTTAAGTCAGTGGTGAGTTGGTGTAACATGCTCTTGCACGATTTCCCCATAGGTATCAACAGGGAAAGCCGGTTGAAAAAAAAGTCTAACACCTGCAAAAAAGCAGCGTAAAACTCCTTAATGCAGCCCCATTGATTCCTATGGGGAAATAAAAGTTATGTCTACACCTAACATGAACCCCGAGTCTAAAAACCCCTAATCTTACACTTATTAACCCCTAATCTGCTGCCCCCGACATCGCCGACACATAAATTATAATTATTAACTCCTAATCTGTCGCTCCGGACACCGCCGCCACCTACATTATACTTATGAACCCCTAATATGCTGCCCCCAACATAGCCGACACCTACATTATATTTATTAATCCCTAATCTGCCGCCCCCAATGTCGCCGCCACCTACCTACACTTATTAACCCCTAATCTGCCGCCCCCAATGTCGCCGCCACTATAATATACATATTAACCCCATAAACTACCTATTAACGCCTAAACAGAGGCCCTCCCGCATTGCAAACACTAAAATAAAATTATTAACCCGAAATCTGCCGCTCCGGACATCGCCGCCACTATAATAAACATATTAACCCCTAAACCGCTGCACTCCCACCTCGCAAACATTAGTTAAATATTATTAACCCCTAATCTGCCGGCCCTTACTTCGCCGCTACCTACCTACATTTATTAACCCCTAATCTGCCGCCCCCAACGTCGCCACCACTATATTAAAGTTATTAACCCCTAAACCTAAGTCTAACCCTAAACCTAACACCCCCCAACTTAAATATAATTGAAATAAATTGAAATAAATATTACTATCATTAACTAAATTATTCCTATTTAAAACAAAATACTTACCTATAAAATAAACCCTTAGATAGCTACAATATAACTAATAGTTACATTGTAGCTATTTTAGGATTTATTTTTTATTTTACAGGCAAGTTTGTATTTATTTTAACTAGGTAGAATAATTATTAAATATTTATTAACTATTTAATAACTACCTAGTTAAAATAAAGACAAATTTACCTGTAAAATAAAACCTAACCTAAGTTGCACTAACACCTAACACTATACTATAATTAAATAAATTAACTAAATTAAATACAATTAAATAAATTAAATTAAATTAGCTAAAGTACAAAAAAAACAAAAAAACACTAAATTACAGAAAATAATAAACAAATTACAGAAACTTAAGCTAATTACACCTAATCTAATAGCCCTATTAAAATAACCCCCCCCCCCAATAAAAACCCCCCTAGCCTAAACTAAACTACTAATAGCCCTTAAAAGGACCTTTTGCAGGGCATTGCCCCAAAGTAATCAGCTCTTTTACCAGTAAAAAAAATACAAACAACCCCCCTAACAGTAAAACCCACCACCCACACAACCAACCCCCTAAATAAAATACTAGCTAAAAAAAACTAAGCTCCCCATTGTCCTAAAAAGGGCATTTGGATGGGCATTGCCCTTAAATGGGCAGTTAGCTCTTTTGCAAGCCCAAACCGCTAATCTAAAAATAAACCCACCCAATACACCCTTAAAAAAACCTAACACTAACCCCCTGAAGATCGACTTACCGGGAAACGTCTTCATCCAAGCTTGCGAAGTGGTCCTCCAGACGGGCAGAAGTCTTCATCCAAGCCAGGCAGAAGTGGTCCTCCAGACGGGCAGAAGTCTTCATCCTGACGGCATCTTCTATCTTTATCCATCAGGCGCGGAGCGGCTCCATCTTCAAGACATTCGAAGCGGAGCATCCTCTTCTTCCGACGACTAAAACAGAATGAAGGTACCTTTAAGTGACGTCATCCAAGATGGCATCCCTTAGATTCCGATTGGCTGATAGAATTCTATCAGCCAATCGGAATTAAGGTAGAAAAAATCCTATCAGTCAATAGGATTGAGCTTGCAGGTAGTTTATGAGTGTTAGTGTACTTTTTAGCACTTTAGTTATGAGTTTTATGCTACGGCGTTTTACCATAAAACTCATAGCTACTGACTTTTAAATGCGTTAGGACTCTTGACAGGGTAGGGTGTACCGCTCACTTTTTGGCCTCCCAGGACAGACTCGTAATACCGGCGTTATGGAAGTCCCATAGAAAAAAGACTTTACGAAGTTTACGTAAGTCGTTTTGCGGTAAGAACAAAGAAGTGTGCGGTGACCCTAAACCTTCAAGACTCGTAATACCAGCGGGCATAAAAAAGCAGCATTAGGACCTCTTAACGCTGCTTATTTACCCTAATGCACAACTCGTAATCTAGCCGAAAGATTGCCTGTTTACCCTGACAGTATTTGTATATAGATGTCACTGGTAGGAGTGTGTGTAAAGCAACAAACGTATCAAGTGCCATGCTAAGTTAACACAATACTGTCTACAATACACTGAGACTTAGTAATTAAATAGTGAGCACAGCGAGTAAAAAACATTTTAATAAATTTATGTTAAGGCACCTTCTGTCAGCCTAAATAGCAAGCATATTCAATTAGCAAATTCAATAGATCTGAAGAATTTGAGTAAGCACACAGTTGACACACACAGTGCATATACACACATATACACTCATACAGAACATACAGTATATATGCACACATACAGTACATCAGTACATATGCATGCATTCACAGTACTTATACCCACTCAATCACATACCGTATATACATATATATATATATATATATATATATATATATAACACACAGAGAAAACCCTGCACTCACTAGCAAGTTCACAGCTAAGATTTAAAAGCAAAAATGGAAAGGTTAGTTACAGCATCTGGCCAAATGGGACAAGCTCAGGTACCACATCAAGGTCCTTTCCAATACCTGGGACCCTAAAACAGTCACACAATGCAAGCTCTCAAATCTAAACAAACTGGGAACAAGGGAAGGGTGCACAGGCCTATGTAATCACCCCAGTAATATACAAAACACGGAAAGGGACTGCACTCCAAGACCGGACTGGGTACACATCCCATGACCCTGCAACATGCTCAGCCATGGGTGCTCAGTGGCACTCACAAGAAGCTGTGCTGTCAACAGAGTCACAGGCAGTAAACCCCAGACAGGTCTGGCTGCAAGAACCATTCCGTGTTTTAAATAAATATATATATATATATATATATATATATAGTATACATACACAAACACACATACAGTACAACCCAAACACATACAGCATATATATATATATATATATATATATATATATACTGTATATATATATATATATGTCATATTTCAGTAACGTGCCTTAAGAATACTATGTATGTGTACTTATGTATTTATGTGTTTATATGTGTCTATAAGTCTGTAAATACACAAATACATATGTATACATCCCATTACCCTGCAACATGCACAGCTCTGGGTGCTCAGTGGCACTCACAAGAAGCTGTGCTGTCACCAGAGTCACAGGCAGTAAACCCCAGACAGGTCTGGGTGCAAGAACCCTTCCGTGCTTTAAATATTTATATATATATATATATATATATATATATACATATATCTTTATACATGTATAGGAATGTATCTTTATGTTAAAGCCCTATGCCTGCCTTTTTTTTCTAACACCTGAGATCTCATATCTTTGAGCCCTTATAACTTTTGTGTGCAGTTTTTTTTTTATAATTTTTGTTAGATAGTGTTATTATTAGTGTACCTATATTTTGTAATGTATTTTTTATGTGTTTTGTGACATGAAACAGTTAACCAGAGCTCTAAAGTCAAGTAAATCGCGATTGCGCTCAAGCAATCACATTTCCCTTAATGGTTAATACGAGCAAAAAGCCAGGCGACCCCAAACACCCGCAATAAAATAAAACCCTTATTGCTTGCACGTAAACGTGTGTGCGCCACTCGATATCTGGCCCAAAGTATGTAATATCATTTGTTTGTAAAATATTTTGGTATGCATATTTATGAGCTTGGAACTAATGACAATCTAAACTATTAGACAGCATGGAATAAAAAGAGCTTAGTGCATTTTCAGATCAAAGGTCCATGGGCTAAGATAAAAATATATAGCTTAGTGCTCCTTGGACAGCATCTTTTTCACTTATTGAAAATAGAAAGAATACTGAAAATAGGTATTTCTTCTATAGTGTCTTACACTGCTAGTGGGCTGTGTAGATGTGGTGCAAGCTATCAGGAAGAAAGTCTGGCAGGCATCATGCTGGGGAGATGAACTGTAACCTGGAGAACTTTAGAGCATAACTGTAAAAAGGTAAATCACACCAGAAGCAGTTAGGTACTGACAGTTACAAGGAGTTTAACTTCAGTTGACACTCAGGACTATGAGAGACTGTCACCCTTTTGAAGATGTTGCAGTACCTCTATTAGGTATGTGATATTAATAAACAGCCAGATTAGGAGTTTTGCATTATGAGGGTTGCGTTGCTAATTTACACGTTATTGTCACCGCTCATTTACCTACAGCGCTGGTATTACAGGTTTTTACAAACCCGCCGTTAAAAGGCAAGAAGTGACTCCAATGCCAGCGCTGCTTAAGTCAGCGGTGAGCTGGTTGTACGTGCTCGTGCACGATTTCCCCATAGACATCGATGGGGAGAGGCAGCTGAGAAAAAGTCTAACACCTGCAATAAAGCAGCATAAAGCTCCATAATGGAGCCCCATTGATTCCTATAGGGAAATGAAATTTATGTTTACACCTAACACCCTAACATGAACCCCGAGTCTAAACACCCCTAATCTTATACTTATTAACCCCTAATCTTCCGCCCGACATCGCCGACACCTACATTATACTGATTAACCCCTAATCTACCGCTCCGGACATCGCCGCCAAAATAATAAACATATTAACCCCTAAACTGCTGCACTCCTGCCTCGCAAACACTAGTTAAATATTATTAACCCCTAATCTGCCACCCCTAACATTGCCGCCACCTACCTACATTTATTAACCCCTAATCTGCCGCCCCCAACATCTCCGCCACTATACTAAATTGATTAACCCCTAAACCTAAGACTAAACCTAACACCCCCTAACTTAAATATAATTAAAATAAATCTAAATAAAACTTACTATTAATAACTAAATAATTCCTATTTAAAAATAAATACTTACCTATAAAATAAACACATTCGGCTAGATATAGAGTTTGGCGTTAGCCGTCAAAACCAGCGTTATAGGCTCCTAACGCTGGTTTTGGGCTACCGCTGGTATTTAGAGTCTTGTAGGTAAGGGTCTAACGCTCACTTTGCAGCCGCGACTTTTCCATACCGCAGATCCCCCTACGCCATTTGCGTATCCTATCTTTTTAATGGGATCTTTCTAATGCCGGTATTTAGAGTCTTGGCTGAAGTGAGCGTTAGAAATCTACCGACAAAACTCCAGCCGCAGAAAAAAGTCAGGAGATAAGAGCTGTATGGGCAAACACCGGTTTATAAAGCTCTTAACTACTGTGCACTAAAGTACACTAACACCCATAAACTACCTATGTACCCCTAAACCGAGGCCCCCCCACATCGCCGCCACTCTATTAAATTTTTTTAACCCCTAATCTGCCGACCACACACCGCCGCAACCTACGTTATCCCTTTGTACCCCTAATCTGCCCCCCCAACGTCACCGCTACCTACACTTATTAACCCCTAATCTGCCGACTGGACCTCACCGCTACTATAAAAAATGTATTAACCCCTAATCCGCCTCACTCCCGCCTCAATAACCCTATAATAAATAGTATTAACCCCTAATCTGCCCTCCCTAACATCGCCAACAACTAACTTCAAGTATTAACCCCTAATCTGCCGACCGGACCTCACTGCTACTATAATAAATGTATTAACCCCTAAAGCTAAGTCTAACCCTAACACTAACACCCCCTAAGTTAAATATAATTTTTATCTAACAAAATAAATTATTTCTTATTAAATAAATTAATCCTATTTAAAGATAAATACTTACCTGTAAAATAAACCCTAATATAGCTACAATATAAATTATAATTATATTATAGCTATTTTAGGATTTATATTTATTTTACAGGCAACTTTGTATTTATTTTAACTAGGTACAATAGCTATTAAATAGTTAAGAACTATTTAATAGCTACCTAGTTAAAATAATTACAAAATTACCTGTAAAAATAAATCCTAACCTAAGTTACAATTAAACCTAACACTACACTATAAATAAATTAATTAAATAAAATACCTACAATTAAATCTAACACTACATTATCAATAAATTAATTACATGAAATACCTACAAATAAATACAAATAAATAAACTAACTAAAGTACAAAAAATAAAAAAAGCTAAGTTACAAAAAATAAAAAAAATAATTACAAACATAATAAAAATATTACAACAATTTTAAGCTAATTACACCTACTCTAAGCCCCCTAATAAAATAACAAAACCCCCCAAAATAAAAAAATGCCCTACCCTATTCTAAAATTAAAATAGAAAAGCTCTTTTACCTTACCAGCCCTTAAAAGGGCCTTTTGCGGGGCATGCCCCTAAGAATTCAGCTCTTTTGCCTGTAAAAATAAACACAATACCCCCCTCAACATTACAACCCACCACCCACATACGCCTAATCTAACCCAAACCACCCTTAAATAAACCTAACACTAAGCTCCTGAAGATCTTCCTACCTTGTCTTCACCACACCGGGTATCAGCGATCCTTCCAGGCTCTGAAATCTTCATCCAAGCCCAAGCGGGGGCTGGAGATCCATCATCCGGCTGAAATCTTCTATCAAGCGGCAAGAAGAAGTCCAGAAGAGGCTCCAAAGTCTTTATCCTATCCGGGCAGAAGAGGAGATCCGGACCGGCAACCATCTTCATCCAAGCGGCATCTTCTATCTTCATCCGATGACGAGCGGCTCCATCTTGAAGACCTCCGGCGCGGATCCATCCTCTTCTTCCGACGTCCTAAGTCCGAATGAAGGTTCCTTTAAATGACGTCATCCAAGATGGCGTCCCTCGAATTCCGATTGGCTGATAGGATTCTATCAGCCAATCGGAATTAAGGTAGGGAAAATCTGATTGGCTGATTGAATCAGCCAATCAGATTGAGCTCGCATTTTATTGGCTGTTCCGATCAGCCAATAGAATGCGAGCTCAATCTGCTTGGCTGATTGGATCAGCCAATCGGATTGAACTTGAATCTGACTGGCTGATTCCATCAGCCAATCAGATTTTTCCTACCTTAATTCCGATTGGCTGATAGAATCCTATCAGCCAATCGGAATTCGAGGGACGCCATCTTGGATGACGTCATATAAAGGAACCTTCATTCGGACTTAGGATGTCGGAAGAAGAGGATGGATCCGCTTGGATGAAGATGGTTGCCGGTCCAGATCTCCTCTTCTGCCCGGATAGGATGAAGACTTTGGAGCCTCTTCTGGACTTCTTATTGCCGCTTGATAGAAGACTTCAGCCGGATAATGGATCTCCAGCCCCAGCTTGGGCTTGGATGAAGATTTCGGAGCCTGGACGGATCGCTGATACTCGGTGTGGTGAAGACAAGGTAGGAAGATCTTCAGGGGCTTAGTGTTAGGTTTATTTAAAGGGACATGAAACCCAAATTTTTTCTTTCATGATATAGAAAGAGCATACAATTATAAACAACTTTCTAATTTACTTCTATTATATAATTTGCTTCATTCTCCTGATATTCTTTGCTGAAAAGCATATCTAGATATGCTAAGTAGCTGCTGATTGGTAGCTGCACATAGATGCTTCCTGTGATTGGTTCACCGTGTGCATTGCTATTTCTTCATTAAAGTATATCTAAAGAATGAAACAAATTAGGTTATAGAAGTAAATTGGAATGTTGTTTAAAATTGTATTCTCTACCCTAATCATGAAAGAAAATGTTTGGGTATAGTGTCCCTTTAAGGGGGGTTTGGGTTAGATTAGGGGTATGTGGGTCAGGGTTGTAATGTTGGGGGGGTATTGTGTTTATTTTTAAAGGCAAAAGAGCTGAATTCTTTGGGGCATGCCCCGCAAAAGGCCCTTTTAAGGGCTGGTAAGGTAAAAGAGCTTTTCTATTTTAATTTTAGAATAGGGTAGGGCATTTTTTTATTTTGGGGGGCTTTGTTATTTTATTAGGGGGTTTAGAGTAGGTGTAATTAGCTTAAAATTGTTGTAATATTTTTATTATGTTTGTAATTAATTTTTTTATTTTTTGTAGCTTAGCTTTTTTTATTTTTTGTACTTTAGTTAGTTTATTTATTTGTATTTATTTGTAGGTATTTCATGTAATTAATTTATTGATAGTGTAGTGTTAGATTTAATTGTAGGTATTTTATTTAATTAATTTATTGATAGTGTAGTGTTAGGTTTAATTGTAACTTAGGTTAGGATTTATTTTACAGGTAATTTTGTAATTATTTTAACTAGGTAGCTATTAAATAGTTATTAACTATTTAATAGCAATTGTACCTTGTTAAAAAAATTACAAAGTTGCCTGTAAAATAAATATTATTCCTAAAATAGCTACAATATAATTATAATTTATATTGAAGCTATATTAGGGTTTATTTTACAGGTAAGTATTTAGCTTTAAATAGGAATCATTTATTTAATAAGAGTTAATTTATTTTGTTAGATTTAAATTATATTTAACTTAGGGGGGTATTAGTGTTAGGGTTAGACTTAGCTTTAGGGGTTAATACATTTATTAGAGTAGCGGTGAGGTCCGGTCGGCAGATTAGGGGTTAATACTTGAAGTTAGGTGTCAGCGATGTTAGGGAGGGCAGATTAGGGGTTAATACTATTTATTATAGGGTTAGTGAGGCGGATTAGAGGTTAATACATTTATTATAGTAGCGGTGAGGTCCGGTCGGCAGATTAGGGGTTAATTATTGTAGGTAGCTGGCGGCGACGTTGTGGGGGGCAGATTAGGGGTTAATAAATATAATATAGGGGTCAGCGGTGTTAGGGGCAGCATATTAGGGGTACATAAGTATAATGTAGGTTGCGGCGGTGTACGGAGCGGCAGATTAGGGGTTAAAAATAATATGCAGGGGTCAGCGATAGCGGGGGCGGAAGATTAGGGGTTAATAAGTGTAAGGTTAGGGGTGTTTAGACTCGGGGTACATGTTAGAGTGTTAGGTGCAGACTTAGGAAGTGTTTCCCCATAGGAAACAATGGGGCTGCGTTAAGAGCTGAACGCTGCTTTTTTGCAGGTGTTATGTTTTTTTTCAGTTCAAACTGGCCGCGTCCGTAAGCACCGCTGGTATTGAGGCTGGCCGCGTCCGTAAGCACCGCTGGTATTGAGAGTTGCAGTGCCGGTAAATATGCTATACGCTCCCTTTTTGGAGCCTAACGCAGCCCTTCTGTGAACTCTAAATACCAGTGGTATTTAAAAGGTGCGGGGGGAAAAAAGCCAGTGGTAGCTACGCGGGTCGTTACCGACAAAGCTCTAAATCTATCCGTAAGCTAGCTACAATATAACTAATAGTTATATTTTAGCTAGCTTAGGGTTTATTTTTATTTTACAGGCAAGTTTTTATTTATTTTAACTAGGTAGAATAGTTACTAAATAGTTATTAACTATTTATTAACTACCTAACTAAAATAAATACAAATTTACCTGTAAAATAAAACCTAACCTAATTTACACTAACACCTACTCTTTTACCTGAAAAAAAATACAAACAACCCCCCAAGAGTAAAACCCACCACTCGCACAACCAACGCCCCAAATAAAACCCTAACTAAAAAAAACTAAACTCCCCATTGCCCTGAAAGGCTCTATTGCGCACAAAAGCCCTAACCTAAAAATAAAACCAACCCAATAAACCCTTAAAAAAACCTAACACTAACCCCTGAAGATCCATTTACAGTTTTAAAGATCCAACATCCATCCTCAACGAAGCCAGGAGAAGTCCTCAACGAAGCCGGGAGAAGTCTTCATCCAAGCCGAGAGAAGTGGTCCTCCAGACGGGCAGAAGTCTTCATCCAGACGGTATCTTCTATCTTCATCCATCCGGCGCGGAGTGGCTCCATCTTCAAGACATCTGACGCGGAGCATCCTCTTCTTTCAATGACTGCCCGACGAATCAAGGTTGAAAAAATCCTATTGGCTGATGCAATCAGACAATAGGATTGAACTTCAATCCTATTGGCTGATCCAATCAGCCAATAGGATTGAGCTCGCATTCTATTGGCTGTTCCAATCAGCCAATAGAACGCAAGCTCAATCCTATTGGCTGATTGCATCAGCCAATAGGATTGAAGTTCAATCCTATTGGCTGATTGCATCAGCCAATAGGATTTTTTCAACTTTAATTCCGATTGGCTGATAGAATTCTATCAGCCAATCGGAATCTAAGGGATGCCATCTTGGATGATGTCACTTAAAGGAACCTTCATTCGTCGGGTAGTCATCAGAAGAAGAGGATGCTCAACGTTGGATGTCTTGAAGATGGACCCACTCTGTGCCGGATGGATGAAGATAGAAGATGCTATCTGGATGAAGACTTCTGCCCCTCTAGAGGATCACTTCTCCCGGCTTGGATGAAGACTTCTCCCGGCTTTGTTGAGGACTTCTCCCTGCTTTGTTGAGGACTTCTCCTGGCTTCGTTGAGGATGGATGTCGGATCTTCAAAACTGTAAGTGGATCTTCAGGGGTTAGTGTTAGGTTTTTTTTTAAGGGTTTATTGGGTGGTTTTTATTTTTAGATTAGGGCTTTGGGCCACAATAGAGGAAATGCCCATCCAAATGCCCTTTTCAGGGCAATGGGGAGCTTAGTTTTTTTTAGTTAGGATATTATTTGGGGGATTAGTTGTGTGGGTGGTGGGTTTTACTGTTGGGGGGGTTGTTTGTATTATTTTCAGGTAAAAGAGCTGATTTCTTTGGGGCAATGCCCCGCAAAAGGCCCTTTTATGGACTATTGGTAGTTTAGTTTAGGCTAGGGTTTTTTTTATTTTGAGGGGGCTTTCTACTTTTATAGGGGTATTAGATTAAGTGTAATTAGTTTAGATATCTTGTAATTTGTTTTTTATTTTCTGTAATTTAGTGTTTGTTTTTTTTGTAATTTAGCTAATTGTATTTAATTTAATTGTATTTAATGTAGGTAATTTATACAATTGTAGTGTAGAGTTAGGTGTTAGTGTAACTTAGGTTAGGTTTTATTTTACAGATAAATTTGTATTTATTTTAGCTATTTAGTTAATAAATAGTTAATAACTCTTTAGTAACTATTCTACCTAGTTAAAATAAATACAAACGTGCCTGTAAAATAAAAATAAACCCTAAGCTAGATACAAACTTGCCTGTAAAATAAAAATAAACCCTGAGCTAGATACAATGTAACTATTAGTTATATTGTAGCTAGCTTAGGGTTTATTTTATAGGTAAGTATTTATTTTTAAATAGGAATTATTTAGGTAATGATAGGAATTTTATTTAGATTTATTTTAATTATATTTAATTTAGGGGGTGTTAGGGTTAGGGTTAGACTTAGATTAAGCGGTTAATAAATTTAGTATAGTGGCGGCGACTTTGGGGACGGCGGATTAGGGTTTAATAAATGTAGGTAGGTGGCAGCGATGTTAGGGACAGCAGATTAGGGGTTAATAAAATTTAACTAATGTTTGCGAGGTGGGAGTGTGGCGGTTTAGGGGTTAATATGTTTATTATAGTTAAAGTGATGTTAGGATCAGCACTCCTGGGTCATCCCCTCCATATGTAACACTGCAGGATTTGCAGGAGATAGGTGCTCAAACCTTCACAGACCTCCAACCAAGATCTGAAGGAATCAAATAGGACAAAAGGATGAAGGTAGCACTCTCAGCAACTGGAAAACACCTTTAATAGGAGCAACGTTTCGAGGCTACTTGCCTCTTTCTCAAGCTTACACAAACTGAAAAGTGAACAAGACTTTATTCACATGGCAATTAGTGGAGGGCCAATCCCCAAGCTCACAAGGGGCGTGTGCACTATTACATCACACTCACAGAGAAAAATTCAATTGTTAACCCATTAGAGACTAACTGGAGGATTGGTCCAACAACTAAATACAATAATAAAACAAAAACAATTACACAGAGACTGGAGATAGCATAATAGGATCAAAAATAAAAATGTTAAACAAAAATAAAAAGCAAAATACTTAAACAACAACAGTATTTTAAATTAGTGGCAAGAGATCAAACTCTCTATTGAGTCCTTTAGGTGACATGGTGTCTAATTGCCAAATCCATTTGTCCTCTCTATACAATAAGTCTCTCAACCTGTCTCCTCCTCTGGGTTTTTTATTGGCATGGTCAATCACCATGAATCTTAATTGATTGGCTTGATGGCCTTTTTCCAGAAAATGTGAGGGGACAGGAAGATGAGACAATTTCTCATTGCCAATACTAGACTTGTGCTGACAGAAGCGGTCCTTGACCTTCTGGGTGGTCTCGCCTATGTATAGTAAACCACATGGGCACTTAAGGGCATAGACTACGTATGTAGAGTTACATGTAAAATACCCTGGGATCTTAAATTTCTTGCCTGTGTATGGGTGAGATATTTCTCCACCTTTAATTACGCTGTTTCATTGTGCACACCCCAGGCTTGGAAAAGTTCCATTCCTAGGGCTACCCAAAAACGTTTGACCCTTAGTAGAGGTATTAACATACGCATGCACCAATTTTATGCCCATAGTATTGCCTTTACGATAAGCTGCTCGTGGGACTTCTTTAAATTCTGAAATCTCTGGACAAGCCTCCTTCAGCACAAACCAATATTTTTTGATTATATAAAAAATGCTCTTACTCATGGTACTAAAAGTACTCACAAAAGAGATCCTATTTGAAAGCCCTGTGTTTTTAGCTATAGGATCAACAGTAGGATCTACCTGGATCTGATTAAGTTCATGTGGGCTATACCCTCTCTTGATGAATTTCTCCACCATCAGACCTGATCTTGCCTGACGTTTCTCTGGGTCACTGACAATTCTATTAACTCGTATGAGTTGGGACTTAGGTACGCTTTTGAATGTTCTAGGGGGATGAAAGCTAGATCTATGCAACAAAGTGTTGCGATCAGTGGGCTTTATGTATAAATCTGTCTCCAATTTACCTCCTGAGACATATACCATGGTGTCAAGGAACTCAATATTAGTGGTACTTGTTTTTGCACTAAATCTTAAAAATGGGACTTCCCTTTCTATATCACCTTTCAATATATCGAGTTCCTCGATATATAATATATCCGCTAATATTGAGTTCCTTGACACCATGGTATATGTCTCAGGAGGTAAATTGGAGACAGAGTTATACACAAAGCCCACTGATCGCAACACTAAGTCCCAACTCATACGAGTTAATAGAATTGTCAGTGACCCAGAGAAACGTCAGGCAAGATCAGGTCAGATGGTGGAGAAATTCATCAAGAGAGGGTATAGCCCACATGAACTTAATCAGATCCAGGTAGATCCTACTGTTGATCCTATAGCTAAAAACACAGGGCTTTCAAATAGGATCTCTTTTGTGAGTACTTTTAGTACCATGAGTAAGAGCATTTTTTGTATAATCAAAAAATATTGGTTTGTGCTGAAGGAGGCTTGTCCAGAGATTTCAGAATTTAAAGAAGTCCCACGAGCAGCTTATCGTAAAGGCAATACTATGGGCAAAAAATTGGTGCATGCATATGTTAATACCTCTACTAAGGGTCAAACGTTTTTGGGTACCCCTAGGAATGGAACTTTTCCATGCCTGGGGTGTACACAATGTAACAGCGTAATTAAAGGTGGAGAAATATCTCACCCATACACAGGCAAGAAATTTAAGATCCCAGGGTATTTTACATGTAACTCTACATACGTAGTCTATGCCCTTAAGTGCCCATGTGGTTTACTATACATAGGCGAGACCACCCAGAAGGTCAAGGACCGCTTCTGTCAGCACAAGTCCAGTATTGGCAATGAGAAATTATCTCATCTTCCTGTCCCCTAACATTTTCTGGAAAAGGCCATCAAGCCAATCAATTAAGATTCATGGTGATTGACCATGCCAATAAAAAACCCAGAGGAGGAGACAGGTTGAGAGACTTAGTGTATAGAGAGGCCAAATGGATTTGGCAATTAGACACAATGTCACCTAAAGGACTCAATAGAGAGTTTGATCTCTTGCCACTAATTTAAAATACTGTTGTTGTTTAAGTATTTTGCTTTTTATTTTTGTTTAACATTTTTATTTTTGATCCTATTATGCTATCTCCAGTCTCTGTGTAATTGCTTTTGTTTTATTATTGTATTTAGTTGTTGGACCAATCCTCCAGTTAGTCTCTAATGGGTTAACAAATGAATTTTTCTCTGTGAGTGTGATGTCATAGTGCACACACCCCTTGTGAGCTTGGGGATTGGCCCTCCACCAATTGCCATGTGAATAAAGTCTTGTTCACTTTTCAGTTTGTGTAAGCTTGAGAAAGAGGCAAGTAGCCTCGAAACGTTGCTCCTATTAAAGGTGTTTTCCAGTTGCTGAGAGTGCTACCTTCATCCTTTTGGGGTTAATAATTTTATTTTAGTGTTTGCAATGCGGGAGGGCCTTGGTTTAAGGGTTAATAGGTAGTTTATTGGTGTTAGTGTACTTTTTAGCACTTTAGTTATGAGTTTTATGCTACGGCTTTGTAGTGTAAAACTACTGACTTTAAAATGCGGTACGAATCTTGATGGGATAGGGTGTACTGCTAACTTTTTGGCCTTCCAGGACAAGCTCGTAATACCGGCGCTATGAAAGTCCCATTGAAAATAGACTATACGCAATTTGGGTAAGTTGATTTGCGGTAAGGCCAAAAAAGTGTGCAGTGCCCCTAAATCTGCAAGACTCGTAATACCAGCGGTAGTAAAAAAGCAGCGTTATGAGGCTTAACGCTGCTTTTTTACTCATAACACAAGACTCATAATCTAGCCGAGTGTTTCTTATGCAAGTTATGTCTATCTTTATATATTGACTTATTACAGCGTTCCTGATGTACCATACATATGAAGGACTCTATGTTGTATAAGTTACCTGCTAATAAATATGACTATGTGGTAAATCTAGATTTTATTAAAGACACAGAGATAAATATCTTCCCTCCCATATTTTTTCCCACCCTGTTAAATTATAAATCTTTTTATGTATATATTTTAATATATTTTTAATGCTTTATTATCTTTTCAGCTCCAAACCCATCCTCAACAGCATCCTGAATTGTTGCTCCAAACAGATCTTCGAGGACCCCTGAACTACATGTAAAATTATTTTCCTATTAGAATCTCCAAGTTTTGGATTTCCAAGTTTTCAAGTTTCTTCAAGTTCCTGTTTCAAAGAGTTATCAACTTTTCCATTCAACATTTGGCTTCTTCGTTTCTCCTATTTGTTCCTTTGTTTGATGAACTTTATGTTTATTTTTTTGCATCAATACAGAAAGAGGACAGTTTGGATGTTACTGGTCATTAGTTGGATATATTAATGACTCTGATTGGTCTTTTTTGTCACTGTCCACTCAAAATGTTCTCTCATTGGCCACCATTTTTCTGGCAGTTTGTTCTCTATTTCTAATGTATTATGTATGAATTACCAATACTTTTAAATGCTTTCCTGAGCAGTAAAGAGAAGGATTAAGCAAACTATTTGTCTTTGTGTCTTTAATAAAATCTAGATTATATCTACACTAAAGTTAGGATAATCAGAATTTTATTACAAGACCAGAGACTCATATTTTGCTAGTTTAAAGCAAAAAACGAATCAAATAATAAGACTATGAGGAATAGAAGAAATAAGTTTAAAATACAATTGTCTGAAAGTAGAATCAGATGACCAATCAGCTGGATTTAAGATATCTTGTAAGGAACAGGACTTTAAGAATGCTTTAGATGCAGCAGCTCCTCTAATAGAATGAGAAGAGAAATGTTTATCTACGCCAGCTTCAGTCATAGTACATGTAACCCATCTAGCTATAGTAATAGAAGAAACAGGTTTATGAGGTGGAATGAAAGAAAGTTGATATTTGGTTAGAAGAAGATCATCTGAACTGAGAAGTTCTTAAAGGGACAGTCTAGTCCAAAATAAACTTTCATGATTCAGATAGAGAATGTAATTTTAAACACTTTTCCAATTTACTTTAATCACCAATTTTGCTTTTTTCTCTTTGTATTCTTAGTTGAAAGCTAAACCTAGGAGGTTCATATGCTAGTTTCTAAGCCCTTGAAGGCCGCCTCTTCTCTCAGGGCATTTTGACAGTTTTTCACCACTAGAGGGTGTTAGTTCATGTTTGTCATATAGATAACACTGTGCTCACACACGTGGAGTTCCAGTGAGCCAGCTCGGATTGGCTAAAATAGTTGTCTGTCAAAAGAACTGAAATAAGGGGGCAGTTTGCAGAGGCTTAGATACAAGGTAATCACAGGGGTAAAAAGTGTATTTATATAAATGTGTTGGTTATGCAAAACTAGGGAATGGGTAATAAAGGAATTATCTATCTTTTCAAACAATAAAAATCCTGGTGTAGACTGTCCCTTTAATTCATATTCTATGAAGCAAAGAACAACAAATAATTTGGGTTATTCATAAAAATATGGATATAAAATAGTAGAAGTATTGCTTTTAGTTCTATGAATAATGTTAAACACAATGTCTTGCGGAGAGAAAATTTAGAGTTATAATCAATAGCTTTGACATCAGAAACTATTTTACAAGAAAGAAGAGTAGTAAGTTTAAAGGAAAGTTGTTTCAAAGAAAGTGATTCATTAGAAGGCCAATAATTAAAAAGGGAGAAAATTAGTTC
Organism: Bombina bombina; assembly: GCF_027579735.1. Lineage (NCBI taxonomy): Eukaryota > Metazoa > Chordata > Amphibia > Anura > Bombinatoridae > Bombina > Bombina bombina. Next base: position 595,219,850 of record NC_069502.1, read on the forward strand.
TATATCCCAGAATTGAATATGTTTAAGGGTAGGAGGTCTATTCAGGTTCTATGCATTATCAGGTTCTATGCATTAGTCTTGATAAAGACCTTGTTTAGAGGTTGAAATGCGTTGACGAACCCTGACAGACCAGCCTGAATATTTGCTATAGATAGGTAAGCATAACTCCTATTTTTTGTTTGGAAAATTGCTCGCTTTGCCAGTTGTTTTTTCTTTCTCTTGTTTCCAAACAGGTTAACAAGAGACATTTTGCCTTTATACACCCTTGGCTAATTCACACTTAACAAGTGTTCTTATTCTACTTTCGTTTTTACACTGATACACTGTATCACTATATTTATTGACTTTCCAAAATCCACTATATGTTACTATTGCTCTATTAGATGCCCTCCGAGTGGATGTACTAGTCTAACAGATATCACGAGATAATTTTAAATTGCGCTTTAGGCATTTTTTTTTTTTTTTTAAATGATTTTTATTGAAGTCATAAACAAATACAGGATATAGGGTATGCCCCAAAACGTTTACAGATCAATGTATATATAGTATAATCAACAATGTAATGCATTCCAATATCTCAAGCGTTACCATGGAATGTGGGCTATCTTATAGAGAGACTTCAGTTTTATTATAGAGTATTATAAATGCAATATAAACAAGAATGGTCCTCTCCCAGCTATATAAGAAAAAGGGTAAGGTATCTATTCAGGTAAGAGAAGGGCTAGGGAGGAGGTAGCTCTATAGTTTTATGGGGAAGGGGGATGCAGCGGGCAAGAGCCGCTCAAAATAAAGTAGGAGGGGTGGAGGGCGGAGCCATTTAGTATGTCAGATTTTTAAATGCCCTGAGAACTCAGATCTTTAATATGCACTACGAGACATAATTATCCTCTAATCACATCATGAGTAAATTTAACCTGGGGTATGTAAAAATAAGGGAAGTTTTCTTAAGAAGGATACAAACAGGGGGGGATAACTAAGTATATGAAAAACAAAGACAAATAAAGCACCCACAGAGTCAGATATCTCCTACACAATGTATACTATTAGTTACTACTTCTATGCCCAAACCAAGATCATTAATTTGTCTGATATGCTGAGCCGTGCTTTCCCAGTTAACACAGCCCAGCAGCAACCTTTATGACATGTATTGAGAGACCACAGTAGAACTAAAGTGGCTCTCGAACTGAAAAGTATTGTTTGGAGACCTTTAAGTAGTGTGTTTTTCAACCAGGAACAAACAAACTCAACATCAAAGATAAGTTTAAACATTTAGGGTAGCAACAAGGTATGTGCTATAAAAAAATTGATTTATGTCTGTTAGTAAGTTATACTGGAACTAAGTTAAGGAATGCGTCGTGGATCCATCCAGGACATTCAACCAGACACTAAAGGTATAACAAAGATAAATAAGATAAACATTTAGGGTAGTGGTCAAACTAACAGGGCCTTATTTAACAATAGGGCTAAAGGTGGGAACCTATATGTCTATAGAGTTACTGGAAAATGTGACACATAACAGAAAACCTGGTAGCAAATAATTAAACAGTGGTAGAACTTCTGCAAAGATCAGAGACAATTGGGTTATAAAATGGATAAAGGCAGAGGTTGACAATAGAAAATATATCTAAGTGATCTATAGGGAGCTATATGATCATATGGCTAATATTTTACTGCTAGCAGATAAAGTAGTCACAATGCTATTTTGAGCCTTAGCTGTGAGGTGAACATATGGCAATTATATAACTGATAAAGAACAATAGTAACTGCATCTAACAGAATATGACACAACAGAGTAAGGATCAGTAGTGTTCATTCTCAATATGTGAGAATATTTGAGTTAAGTTTATAAGTTAGCAGTAACTAGTTATTAATAAAAGTGTTTCAAACAATGCAAGTAAGGGGTAGTATGAGAACAAAGTTAAATTGAGACCATGTGCACATACTAAAAAGTAGGAGATAAGGGTCTGAGTTGCCTTACTTGCATAGTTTACAACATCATCGATAGTTAGCTGCTGATTGCAGTTTTCAAAACCTGACAGAAGTTCAAAAGTGTGTTCCACAGAGAAACATCTTGCCCTGAAGCAAAAAACAAAACAATATGTGTAGATATATAAACTCAATAAGACACTCAAATATTTGAGGTAGTATCCAGGCTTCCATATTAAAGTCAACTAATATCATAGCGGGTCTGTCTCTTTACTATTACCCATGTCAGTCTGTCGATGGTAAAGTAAAAGGGGTCATTAAAGACCTACGTGGCACTTCTCTTTCTTGCAGGTTCTTCTCTTGAGATTTTGCTTTAAGTGGGATAGGAGTCGCAAACCCGGGTCACCAGAAAGGACCCATATCCAAGCTAAGAGCGGAATTATTCTCAGTGCCCCGTTCTTCAGATCAATAGATCGTCATGCTGGGAAACATATCTCACACAACATAGGTCCAACACTAACAGTTTACACTTAAAATGTAAAGACATAAAGCACGCACTGAGAGTCTGCTATACTGTCACTCATTACCCGATCCCTGTAGGAGGATCTGCAGACCGGCTGTCAGCATAACATAGACAGTAATCAAAGCCGTGAAGAGGTGGGTACTGTAGGAAAAGCTCTCCAGGGTGTGTAGGTACTAACCAAAGTGGGTAAGTCTCTGAAATCTGAGCCACTGTCTTTGATTTCAGGAATAGAGGCGCAAAAGAGGTAGTGTGCGCATTGGTAAGGAGGTTAAGCGAGACCAACATGGCGGAGTGTGCATATAGCACCGCCTTTAGTCTCGTAGATAGTAAGCTGCTCTTAGTATCAGATGCTAGAATGCGAGCATTGCATAAGCTGTGTCCCGTGCTGTCAGGGTATAATGTGGAACTGGTCTTCTTCTCAGGTCTGCTCTCAATAGTCGGGGGGTTAAACACTAACTTTATAGAGTCTGTCAAACGGCTACAGCCTTCCTTTGGGACCGCTATGCTTCCTGCATGTCTCTCCGTCGGGTTTTGTGAAACGGCACTAACTTGTCTCTCATCTGGTGAAGCCAGTTCCGCCGGTTCTCCCGTTAGAAGCCCAACTCTTATACCCACATCTCGCAAACTGCAAGGGGCTTGCACAGGTAGACCGTCAGTTTCTCCTGTAGAAGTAGGATTCCACTCGTTTCTGAGAATTGCCGTAAGAGAATTGAATTGGCTCTCCATCTTGTCGGCTAGTAGCCGCAGTAAGGCTTCCATGGTAGTTTCCGTCATGGGGTAAAATTAAGAACACTAATTGGAAGAAAGATACTTCACTCACTTATAACTGAGCTCCACACCGTCCTTAAAATGGCCGCTTCTCAGGCAGCGTGTGAACTGCGATTAGAAAAAGAGTTCTCCAGGCAGTGGCTTTAAGACCTTTCTGTCCTACTGGACCCTGTAGCACTAATCCCCAGATCCTTAGTTACAATTTAGTGATAATTTGGGCAATACTGAGCGGTCTAGTTCTGAATTATAAATATTATATGAGCAGAGCTCTCTCAATGTGCGACCGCTCAGATGCCCGGTTGGCTCCTCCCCCCGCGCTTTAGGCTTTTTAAATTGTGTTTTGCGCTCAAAGGGACATGCGCAGATGTTTTACTAATTTATGTATCTAATTTGTGTTTGATAACCCGATAATATATATATATATATATATATATATATATACACATTATTTCTATCCGAACTCATCGTTTATTGTATCAAATATATTTTTAAAAAAACGTATACTTTCTTAACGAACTAGTGGCTAATCAATTAACTACTCATTATCACATTTAAACAACATCATAAGTACTATAGCCTCCCTGTTTGGCGCTCCTTCTAAATTCTTTCTATCTCTTGGATATCCTTAAGAAGTCTACAAATTTGAAAATGACGTCCAATAGTAAGGTCAGAAATCGGATGATGACCTGCTCAAATGGCGGATCTAGCTACATTAATAGATCGGTAAGCTAAACCTTGATCAAATAAGAAAGATAGATAATTTAAAATTTGAGTTAAAGGAGCTGAAAAGGGATTCAAATTCCACTGAGAGCACCAGCTATCCCATCTGGACCATGTGGAAACATACATTTTCGGGTACACAGGGCCCATGAATCTCTGAGAAGAGAACTAGCTCTTGAAGAAAGGCCTTCATAAGACCTGAATTCCCGGAAAGTATCCAAGCAACTAGTCAAATGGAGTTCTGATATATTAGATGATGAGGGTTCCCTAAATAATCTGAAAGAAGAAGAGGATTGAGAGGAAGAAGAAGAGGAGGTAAGTAAGACATCACTAGAAGGGAAAGGTACCAAGGTTGGGAGGGCCAAAGTGGGATTATTAGAAGGAGTGAATTGAGATTTTTTCAAATGTAATTAATGGTCCTAGAGATATTGGAGAAAGGGAGAAAAGCATATGCTTCGAGAGAGGGCCATGTTTGGAGAAAAGCATCTATTGATATAAATTCTGGATCTGCCAGCTGAAGAAAGGTTTTATCTGGAAATTCAAGTGAGAGGCAAACAGGACTATTATAAACAGACCACTTAAGGATTGGATCTGAATAAAAATCTTCCTGTGGAGTTTCCAATTGCTTGAATCTCTGAGATATCGAGAACCCCAGTCTGCCGCAGTATTCGATAAACCCGGAATGTATTCTGCTAGGACTGAAATATTGTGGTTGAGACATTGGTTAATTATGGAAGAGGTTAAGTCTGACAGTTGTTTTGATTTGGTACCTCCTTAACGATTTATGTAATGGACTGCTGAAATATTGTCCATTTTTAAAAGAATAGTAATTGGGGGAAACATTTTTATAACACTTTTGATAGCAAAAGATCCTGCTATAAGTTCTAGACAGTTGATGTGGAAATTTGTTCTGAAGGGGACCATTTACCTCCGGTTACAAAATTTCCACAATGAGCTCCCCAACCAGTCCTGCTGGCATCTGCTTCAGATCTGGTGAATTTCCAAAAATTGCTTTGCCAATCCAAGCATCTATGTTGAATAACCACCAGAGGAGTTCTTCCTTCACTTCTGAAAATAGAGATATTCTGTGAGAGTAACTAAAGCCTTTTTTAAACTGGAAATTTTGAGACGTTGAAGGGCATGATAGTGAAGAGGGGAAAGAAATATGGCTTGAATCAAATATAAAAGTAATCCTACAATCTGAGCCAAATTCCTGATAGGAAAATAAATTAGTTTTAAAAGATGAGAAATTTCCTTTTTTATATTTTTTATTTTGTCTTTCGGGAGACTGAGAGTGGAATAAATTGTGTCTATAGAGAAACCAAGGTAAGTTAAATTCTGATTAGGAGATAGGATGGATTTTTCTTTGTATATAAGAAAATCGACATTCTCTAGAAGAAGAATAGAAGTAGAAAGGTGTTTGGATAACATTTGTGGATCTTGATGCATTATTAATATATAGTCTAGATAAATAATTAGACAAATTCTTCTTAATCTTAACCAAGTAACTACTGGTTTCAATACTTTTGTAAAGCCCCAGGAAGCAGATGAAAAACCAAAAGGTAAAGAAGAAAATGACAATAAAGAATTTGCCCAAATAAAACAAACACATTTCATTAAAGTGTGATGAATGGGAATGGTGAGATAAGCATCTGTGAGATCTATCTGAACCAGCCAATCCTTGTATCTCAGGTGAATACCTTCTAGTTTGAAGTGATTGTAAGAAACAAAATAATTCAGGTTTCTTAAATTTTTTACTGGACGAAAAAAGACTGTTTTTCTTTTATACCAGAAACATGTTGCTTTTTATTAAGAATTGGCTGGTTCTATTGCAGATTTGTTTGAAAGGTTTTGAAGTTCTGAAGGTCTGATTTTGAAAAATATATAGGAGAAGGGGGTTGGGATTGGAAAGGAGTGTTTGTGAAGGATATTTGAAGATTTGAAGACCCAAAATGGTTTGTAGAATCCAGGGGGGTCTGATGTGATAAGGTTCCATTTTTTTACGAAAATTGATAGTCTGCCACCTATTTTTTGTGGGGAAAAAGGGATAAAATGTGGATTGAAAAATATTACCTGAGAATGGCCCCTACCTTTCCCGGCCATATTGAAAACCCGGTATTGAGGGTATAAAATTCTCTTAGTTTAAATTTTAACCTTATTTAGGGAATTAAAGGTATTGAAATAATTTCCCAATTCTTTTAGACCTAATTTGCCAAATAACAGGCCTTTGGCCTTAGGTCCCATCTCAGTGGCAGCAAAGTCTGCTAACTTACGGCTAGATTTAGAGTTTGGCGGTAGCCGTCAAATCCAGCGTTAGAGGCTCCTAACGCTGGTTTTGGGCTACCGCTGGTATTTAGAGTCAGTCATTAAAGGGTCTAACGCTCACTTTGCAGCCGCGACTTTTCCATACCGCAGATCCCCTTACGTCAATTGCGTATCCTATCTTTTCAATGGGATCTTTCTAACGCCGGTATTTTGAGTCGTGGCTGAAGTGAGCGTTAGAAATCTAATGACAAAACTCCAGCTGCAGAAAGAAGTCAGTAGTTAAGAGCTTTCTGGGCTAACGCCGGTTTATAAAGCTCTTAACTACTGTGCTCTAAAGTACACTAACACCCATAAACTACCTATACACCCCTAAACCGAGGTCCCCCCACATCGCCGCCACTATATTTAAATTTTTTAACCCCTAATCTTCCGCTCCGTACACTGCCGCCAACTACGTTATCCCTATGTACCCCTAATCTGCTGCCCCTAACACCGCCGACCCCTATATTATATTTATTAACCCCTAATCTGCCCCCCAGAGCAGCCAATAGAATGTGAGCTCAATCTGATTGGCTGATCGGATCAGCCAATCGGATTGAACTTGATTCTGATTGGCTGATTCCATCAGCCAATCAGAATTTTCCTACCTTAATTCCGATTGGCTGATAGAATCCTATCAGCCAATCGAAATTCGAGGGATGCCATCTTGGATGACGTCCCTTAAAGGAACCATCATTCTTCAGTTGGACGTTGGAGGAAGAAGATTGATCCGCGCTGGAGGTCTTCACGATGGAGCCGTTCCTCATCGGATGAAGATAGAAGATGCCGCTTGGATCAAGATGGTTGCCGGTCTGGATCGCCTCTTCTTCCCGGATAGGATGAAGACTTTGGAGCCTCTTCTGGACCTCTTCAGCCGCAGGATTATGGATCGCCAGCCCCCGCTTGGGTTGGATGAAGATTTCGGAGCCAGGACTGATCGGTGATACCCAGCGAGGTGAAGATAAGGTAGAAAGATCTTCAGGGGCTTAGTGTTAGGTTTATTTAAGGGGGGTTTGGGTTAGATTAGGGGTATGTGGGTGGTGGGTTGTAATGTTGGGGGGGGGTGATATTGTATGTTTTTTTTTACAGGCAAAAGAGCTGAATTCTTTGGGGCATGCCCCACAAAAGATCCTTTTAAGGGCTGGTAAGGTAAAAGAGCTTTGAACTTTTTTAATTTAGAATAGGGTAGGGCATTTTTTTTATTTTGGCGGGCTTTGTTATTTTATTAGGGGGCTTAGAGTAGGTGTAATTAGTTTAAAATTGTTGTAATATTTTTCTGATGTTTGTAAATATTTTTTGTAACTTAGTTCTTTTTTATTTTTTGTACTTTAGTTAGTTTATTTCATTGTATTTATTTGTAGATATTGTATTTAATTAATTTATTGATAGTGTAGTGTTAGGTTTAATTGTAGGTAATTGTATGTATTTTATTTAATTAATTTATTGATAGTGTAGTGTTAGGTTTAATTGTAACTTAGGTTAGGATTTATTTTACAGGTAATTTTGTAATTATTTTAACTATTTTAGCTATTAAATAGTTCTTAACTATTTAATAGCTATTGTACCTGGTTAAAATAAATACAAAGTTACCTGTAAAATAAATATAAATCCTAAAATAGCTATAATATAATTATAATTTATATTGTAGCTATATTAGGGTTTATTTTACAGGTAAGTATTTAGCTTTAAATAGGAATAATTTATTTAATAAGAGTTAATTTATTTCGTTAGATTTAAATTATATTTAATTTAGGGGGGGTGTTAGTGTTAGGGTTAGACTTAGCTTTAGGGGTTAATCCATTTATTACAGTAGCGGCGAGATTCGGTCGGCAGATTAGGGGTTAATAATTGAAGTTAGGTGTCGGTGATGTTAGGGAGGGCAGATTAGGGGTTAATACTATTTATTATAGGGTTATTGAGGCGGGAGTGAGGCGGATTAGGGGTTAATAACTTTATTATAGTAGCGGTGCGGTCCGCTCAGCAGATTAGGGGTTAATAAGTGTAGGCAGGTGGAGGCGACATTGAGGGGGCAGATTAGGGGTTAATAAATATAATATAGGGGTCGGCGGTGTTAGGGGCAGCAGATTAGGGGTACATAGCTATAATGTAGGTGGCGTTGGTGTACGGAGCGGCAGATTAGGGGTTAATAATAATATGCAGGGGTCAGCGATAGCGGGGGCAGCAGAATAGGGGTTAATAAGTGTAAGGTTAGGTGTGTTTAGACTCGGGGTACATGTTAGAGTGTTAGGTGCAGACGTAGGAATTGTTTCCCCATAGAAAACAATGGGGCTGCGTTAGGAGCTACGCTCCCTTTTTGAAGCCTAACGCACTGAAAACCCAGCCATTCTGTGAACTCTAAATACCAGCGGTATTTAAAAGGTGCGTGGGAAAAAAAAGCACGCGTAGCTAACGCACCCCTTTGGCCACAGAACTCTAAATCTAGGCGTTAGGATCTAATTTTCTGAAAATTAATGTATGTCTTTGAATGGCCAGGGCAGTATTAGCTTTACCTATTAAGTATAGTGCTCTTTGTATCCATTTTCTGAGAACTAGAGGGTCCACTAGGGAATTAAGGGTAATAGCTAAATTGGACCAAGGGAATCTAAAAGTTTGTCCTGACAAGATTTAAGAAAACTGTCAGGACCATGGCTAACATTGAATTTTTGTGAAATAATAAATATGAGTAAATTGGCATCAATATCTGGGGTAACAGAATATTTGTGTGGAAGTTCAGGGCAAGGACATTTTGAACATAAATAGTTTTTAGACTGTTTATCTAAAGGTTTTCTAATATATGTCTATATAATTTGGCAACTCTTTTAGAGGGGCGCCAAATTATATTGTCATAATCTGAAAGGGAGTCCGATGACTCAAGTGTAGAATCAAAGTCTACGTGGGGCTTCTTTGTTTTGGATTTAAAAATAAAATTATCTTCTGAATCAGAAGAAAAAATTGCAATATTTTTTGATGTAGAGGGTATAGATTTATTTTTGTTGTCTGAGCTATTCAGACGTAATGCCCCTTTAACAATATTCTTGGCAGATAGTTTAGAAATATGTTTCCTAAAATTTTCCATAAAGGAATTTATCATCTGTTGTACAGATTTTAGAAACTATATTATGTTCATGAGACATTTTAAAATAAATGTATTGTATATAGGATATATCAGTATATCTAAAATAATTTTATAATATCCTATGAATAAATAAAATAATTAGGCGGGCGGCCATTTTCCAGGCCATGTAATTATCTAAAGACAGTGGAGCTGTTAACCATTACTGACTTCCCTATATAAAGAGGCAGAACATGGAGGTGTCTGAGACTAATATACTCAAGCTGCTGCTGGAATTCGAGCAATCAATATGTAGGAGATTCGATGGCCTTATGACTAAGCTATGGGACACGCGCATGGAGATGGCTCGGCGTGTCACAGGGGCTTTTACCAGGCCCAACGAGCAGAGTAAAGAGGCTCAGGCGAGTGATCAAACAAGGGAGGGGGAGCCTATCGATGCAAAGCAGCGCAGCTGTTTGGAGTTCACATCCCCTGTTTCCGTCTACACCGTGAAAGATGCGACCGGCATACAGAGGGAAACTAGAGGATCTATCTCGGAGGCCGCAGAACCCAGTGGGGACCACATCCGCAGGAAGACAAATCCACTGGTTCATATAAGGCTTGGGGGGAGCCTTGACCTTCCTTGGTTCCCCTTAGAGCAAGCTGGATCCAGGTACTATCGGGGACCAGTTAGAGTCTCCCGCTCACAGCTGATTGCAGTCGACTCGGGAAAGAGCGGTTCTCCCATAGACCGCCCATGGACGGACAGCTTACTGCGGTCAGACTTGCCATACAGGTCTGGGCCACTGGCCTTCTGTATGACACCTTTACCCGTATGCAGACAGGATAGGCGGGTTGCACTGGTGGACTTTTTGGCACCTGAACCTGTTGTGAGTATCTGAGCAGGTCTACTGATACTGTTAGAGACAGATACGATAAGTTTAATATGCTCAGAGACACCCTCTTTGCTGGGAGTAATTTAACTATTATGCACATGAAGACATACTGTCAGATACCCAGCTGAGGGCTGTCGCACGCTTCGATACATCTCCTATTGCATTCTATAGTTACTCATAGAGTTCATAATTTTGACTAATGCATAATTCATGTTTGGCGATAGTCTATACACATCAATATGTCCCCTCTCTGTTCCCTGGTTGTATCCTCGCATTTCATTGTTGATATTGGTTTAAGAAGTTATTTTTTGTTTTTTTTTAGTATTTATTGAAATTCTATATTAATGAACAGAGCCTTATAAATGTATGTACATTACACCTCCCTATACATTTACTCTATGCTAATGTATGCCTATCAGGGTGGATCTATGGCCCCATTGCTAGATTGTTCCCGTAAATGACCACACGTGTAGACATGGGGGTAGGTAGTAAGAGTAACCACATAAAGCGATATTTAGCACCTAGAGCATGCCTTACTAGAGGGGAATACAGTGAGCTACAATTTACAATGATGCTTTGCACTTACGCTCCCCCTGTGTTTATTGGGCTCAGTGAATGGTGCCACTAAGCTTGTACAAAGATGTAATGTCTGTGAATCTTGCTTCTTTGCATTAATTCTACTCCTCTGAGGGTCTTTATTATTTGAGCTATCTATTTTTATGTACTGATTACTGCTCGTATATTTATGCCGAAGTTTGTTTGCATCTCTCAGAGTACTTTTGAAGCAACCACTAATTGCAGTCGGAAGGTAATGACTGCAAGATAAACTCCAAGCACACCTGGAATGTCCACTATTGTTGGTACCAATATTTCAATGGACTTTGTTATGTTTTATATATCTATGTTCAATTAACGTCCATCTTCACTAAAAGATTTACCTAATTACCACACGGATTGGCAGTTGAGGGGGCATGTAATACTAATTTTCTCTCCGCCCCTCCCCCCCATTTTTTTCATTTTTTTTTCTCTCCTCCTTCAAGGGATGAGCAACCTATCCTCCGCATTCCTTTATTGGCAGAGTTTAGTAGTCTCTGCCCAGTCTGCAGAGCCCTGGATAAAGCTTTCCTCTGTATATACAATGTTGGGCTCTTCAGATCTTTTACTATAGAGATAAGTTATAGTGTCTGCATTTATCCTCCTTATTATTATTTACATAGTTAAGATGTCTACCCCATTCTACTGGGCCTCCCCTGATTCATCGTGTATGTCTATGATTGATAGTCTTACCAGTGTAATTACCATAGCAGAAAGCTCACTGATATTTTCCTATTATATTTGATGCAATGCCTATAGTATATTGGGACGTAGCTCTATATTAAGTATGTCTTACACAATGCTAACTGACACTAACTAGATTTGAACTTGGTGTCATCCATGTACATTTGAGAAGGAGGTTCTACCAGTGGGCCTAGTTGTCTCTGATGACACAGCAATTTCTTAAAATGTAAAATGAAGAACAGTAAAGTTTGGCTGTTAGGATTATTGTCTATTGTAATACTATGAGGCTCATTATTGAGATACTGTCTGTACCTTTATTTGCCATGCATGTAAGCTTATTGTGTTTCTTCAATAAAAAGAAATGTAAAAAAAAATAATAATAATAATAATTTACTTATATATATGGTTACATATAGTAAACAAACGGCTAGATTATGAGTTTTGCGTTCTGAGTAGTGATGTCGTGAATAGTTCGCCAGCGAATAGTTCCCAGTGAACATGGCTTGTTCGCGTTCACCGCAGTGGGCGAACATATGCGATGTTCGGTCCGCCCCCTATTCGTCATCATTGAGTAAACTTTGACCCTGTACCTCACAGTCAGAAGACACATTCCAGCCAATCAGCAGCAGACCCTCCCTCCCAGACCCTCCCACCTCCTGGACAGCATCCATTTTAGATTCATTCGGAAGCTGTATTCTTAGTGAGAGGAGGGACAGTGTAGCTGCTGCTGATTTAATAGGGAAATCGATAGCTAGGCTAGTGTATTCAGTGTCCACTACATTCCTGAAGGACTCATCTGATCTCTGCTGTAAGGACAGCACCCCAAAAAGCCCTTTTTTAGGGCTAGAACATCAGTATGCTTTTTTTTTTCTTCCTGTGTAATCTAATTGCAGTTGCCTGCCTGCCAGAGTGTGTGTCAGGCTCACAACGTATACTGTGCCCACTTGCCCAATGCCAACACTCATATCTGGTGTAACAGTAGTGTACATTTAAAAAAAAACAACACTTTTTTGACTGTGAAATAATAGCAGACCGCTGCCAGTACCCAAGATGGCCGCCAATAAGGCAGATGGGGAGGGTTAGAGAGCTGTTTTGGTGGGGATCAGGGAAGTTGGGGGCTAAGGGGGGATGCTACACCACAGAATATGTAAATATGCTAAAAAAATTACTACTTAAGATGGCGGGACAATTGTGGGGTGGGGGAGGGAAGGAAGCTGTTTGGGAGGGATAAGGGGGTCTGATGTGTCAGGTGGGAGGCTGATCTCTACACTAAAGCTAAAATTAACCCTGCAAACTCCCTACAAACTACCTAATTAACCCCTTCACTGCTAGCCATAATACACGTGTGATGCGCAGCAGCATTTAGCGGCCTTCTAATTACCAGAAAGCAACGCCAAAGTCATATATGTCTGCTATTTCTGAACAAAGGGGATCCCAGAGAAGCATTTACAACCATTTGTGCCATAATTGCACAAGCTGTTTGTAAATAATTTCAGTGAGAAACCTAAAATTGCGAAAAAATTAAAGTTTTTTTTTATTTGATCGCATTTGGCGGTGAAATGGTGGCATTAAATATACCAAAATGGGCCTAGATCAATACTTTTGGTTGTCTACTACACTACACTTAAGCTAAAATTAACTCTACAAGCTCCCTACATGCTCCCTAATTAACCCCGTCACTGCTGGGCATAAAACACGTGTGGTGCACAGTGGCATTTAGCAGCCTTCTAATTACCAAAAAGCAATGCCAAAGCCATATAAGTCTGCTATTTCTGAACAAAGGGGATCCCAGAGAAGCATTTACAACCATTTATATAATTGCATATATAATAACATAATTGCATAAGTTGTTTGTAAATAATTTCTGTGAGAAACCTAAAATTTGTGAAAAAGTGAACAATTTTTTTTTATTTGATCGCATTTGGCGGTGAAATGGTGGCATGAAATATACCAAAATGGGCCTAGATCAATACTTTGGGATGTCTTCTAAAAAAAATATATACATGTCAAGGGATATTCAGGTATTCCTGACAGATATCAGGGTTCCAATGTAACTAGCGCTCATTTTGAAAAAAAGTGGTTTTGAAATAGCAAAGTGCTTCTTGTATTTATTTCCCTATAACTTGCAAAAAAAGCAAAGAACTTGTTAACATTGGGTATGTCTAAACTCAGGACAAAATTTACAAAATATTTAGCATGGTTGTTTTTTTGGTGGTTGTAGATGTGTAACAGATTTTGGGGGTCAAAGTTAGAAAAAGTGTGTTTTTTTTCCATTTTTTCCTCATATTTTATAATATTTTTAATAATAAATTATAAGACATGATGAAAATAATGGTATCTTTAGAAAGTCTATTTAGTGGCGAGAAAAAATGGTATATAATATTTGTGGGTACAGTAAATGAGTAAGAGGAAAATTACAGCTAAACACAAACACCGCAGAAATGTAAAAATAGCCCTGGTCCTTAAGGGAAAGAAATTGAAAAATGGCCTTGGTCCTTAAGGGGTTAAAAAAAACCTAGAAATTTGACTGTGAAATAATAGCAGTCAGTTTCCTTCACGCGTGTGCGTTTCAGGGCCTGCCAGGGCACAGTCACACCAGTGCAACTCATATCTGGTGTAACAGTAGTGTACATTAAAAAATAAATACAATTTTTGACTGTAATAGCAGTTAGTTGTCTGCAAGCGTGTGTGTCAGGCCTACAGCGTCTACTCTGCCAACTTCTGCCAGTGCACAGTGCCACTCATATCTGTTGTCACAGTAGCTTGCACGCATAGTACCACTAATCGAAAAAAAAAAATGACAGGCAGCGGTAGGCCACCTCGCAGGGGCCATCGTGGTTGTGGTGCTGTGATTCTCTTTGGCCCTAGAATAATGCCCAGTGTTCAGAGGCCACGTACCCTGAACTCAAAAAGTTCTGAGGACATAATTGACTGGCTAACACAGGACACCCAATCTTCTACAGCTTCCGCTCGGAACCTTGACGCACCATCCTCCTCCAGCTTAGCTTCGAGCACCTCTCAAGTTACCACTCGCCCGCCTGCCGCCAACACCAACACTAGCACCACAGCCGCTTCACTTGATCTGTCAGAGGAGTTATTTACACATCAGTTGGAAGAAATGAGTGATGCGCAACCATTATTGCCAGAGGATGTAGATAACAGGGATATGTCTCAGTCAGGCAGCATTACACACATGGACGTACGGTGTGATGATGATGATGTTGTACTCGCTGCGGGAGTTTGGTCTGTCACTGTGAAGCGGGCGTAACCCTTACACTACCTGATGTTTTAAAGCATGTTATTCCAAACAATTTAGGAATGTTAGGTGATTTACACCCTTTATGGAGTAAAACCAGACTGTGCATCAACTATGTAATTTTCCATGGGAGTTTTGCCATGGATCCCCCTCCGGCATGCCACAGTCCAGGTGTTAGTAACCTTGAAACAACTTTCCATCACTATTGTGGCCAGAAAGAGTCCCTGTGGGTTTTAAAATTCGCCTGCCTATTGAAGTCTATGGCGGTTCGCCTGGTTCGCCCATTCGCAAACATTTGTGGAAGTTCGCGTTCGCTGTTCGCGAACCCAAATTTTTTTTTTTCAAACTTTATTTATAGAAAAGAATCCAAGACATACAAAATAAGTACAATCACATTGGTATACTAGGTTTCAATATCAACATATGCAGAATAAGACATATAAGGCAGTGATCGTGTTAAAAGGCCCGATACTGAAATGAAATCATCATGCATGTACTTGGACTCACTTTTTATCAAAAATATCTAAATAAACAGACAAACAAAGGGAAGAAAAAGAAAGAAAAAGAAAAGGGAGAAAGCATACTAAGATAAGGAAAGAAAGAGAATAGCGTAGAAGGAAAAACGGAAAGATCAACAAACAACAAATATGCTCATACTCACCCCTGGTACCTCCGGATCCCCCCATCCAGCCAACACCACGCCTCCACAAATGAAAGGAATTCTCAACAGTTTGAATCAGTGGAAAGACACCAGTTGCCCTTTAGATTTTCGCTTAAGACATACAGACTGTTTTTAAAGGGAAGGAGAACTCTATCCCTAACTAAGGCCTAGATTTGGAGTTCGGCGGTAAAAGGGCTGTTAACGCTCCGCGGGCTTTTTTCTGGCCGCACCATAAATTTAACTCTGGTATCGAGAGTTCAAACAAATGCTGCGTTAGGCTCCAAAAAAGGAGCGTAGAGCATTTTTACCGCAAATGCAACTCTCGATACCAGAGTTGCTTACGGACGCGGCCGGCATCAAAAACGTGCTCGTGCACGATTCTCCCATAGGAAACAATGGGGCTGTTTGAGCTGAAAAAAAACCTAACACCTGCAAAAAAGCAGCGTTCAGCTCCTAACGCAGCCCCATTGTTTCCTATGGGGAAACACTTCCTACGTCTGCACCTAACACTCTAACATGTACCCCGAGTCTAAACACCCCTAACCTTACACTTATTAACCCCTAATGTGACGCCCCCGCTATCGCTGACCCATGCATTATATTATTAACCCCTAATCTGCCGCTCTGTACACCGCCACAACCAACGTTATCCCTATGTACCCCTAATCTGCTGCCCCTAACACCGCAGACCCCTATATTATATTTATTAACCCCTAACCTGCCCCCCACAACGTCGCCGACACCTACCTACACTTATTAACCCCTAATCTGCCGAGTGGACCTGAGCGCTACTATAATAAAGTTATTAACCCCTAATCCGCCTCACTAACCCTATCATAAATAGTATTAACCCCTAATCTGCCCTCCCTAACATCGCCGACACCTAACTTCAATTATTAACCCCTAATCTGACGACCGGAGCTCACCGCTATTCTAATAAATGTATTAACCCCTAAAGCTAAGTCTAACCCTAACACTAACACCCCCCTAACTTAAATATAATTTACATCTAACGAAATAAATTAACTCTTATTAAATAAATTATTCCTATTTAAAGCTAAATACTTACCTGTAAAATAAACCCTAATATAGCTACAATATAAATTATAATTATATTATAGCTATTTTAGGATTAATATTTATTTTACAGGCAACTTTGTAATTATTTTAACCAGGTACAATAGCTATTAAATAGTTAAGAACTATTTAATAGTTACCTAGTTAAAATAATAACAAATTTACCTGTAAAATAAATCCTAACCTAAGATATAATTAAACCTAACACTACCCTATCAATAAAATAATTAAATAAACTACCTACAATTACCTACAATTAACCTAACACTACACTATCAATAAATTAATTAAACACAATTGCTACAAATAAATACAATTAAATAAACTATCTAAAGTACAAAAAATAAAAAAGAACTAAGTTACAGAAAATAAAAAAATATTTACAAACATAAGAAAAATATTACAACAATTTTAAACTAATTACACCTACTCTAAGCCCCCTAATAAAATAACAAAGCCCCCCAAAATAAAAAATTCCCTACCCTATTCTAAATTAAAAAAGTTACAAGCTCTTTTACCTTACCAGCCCTGAACAGGGCCCTTTGCGGGGCATGCCCCAAGAAGTTCAGCTCTTTTGCCTGTAAAAAAAAACATACAATACCCCCCCCCCAACATTACAACCCACCACCCA
This sequence comes from Bombina bombina, assembly GCF_027579735.1. NCBI lineage: Eukaryota > Metazoa > Chordata > Amphibia > Anura > Bombinatoridae > Bombina > Bombina bombina. Next base: position 595,236,942 of record NC_069502.1, read on the forward strand.
CATACCCCTAATCTAACCCAAACCCCCCTTAAATAAACCTAACACTAAGCCCCTGAAGATCTTCCTACCTTGTCTTCACCATCCAGGTATCACCGATCCGTCCTGGCTCCAAGATCTTCATCCAACCCAAGGGGGGGTTGGCGATCCATAATCCGGTGCTGAAGAGGTCCAGAAGAGGCTCCAAAGTCTTCCTCCTATCCGGCAAGAAGAGGACATCCGGACCGGCAAACATCTTCTCCAAGCGGCATCTTCGATCTTCTTCCATCCGGTGCGGAGCGGGTCCATCTTGAAGCAGGCGACGCGGATCCATCCTCTTCTTCCGATGTCTCCCGACTAATGACGGTTCCTTTAAGGGACGTCATCCAAGATGGCGTCCCTCGAATTCCGATTGGCTGATAGGATTCTATCAGCCAATCGGAATTAAGGTAGGAATTTTCTGATTGGCTGATGGAATCAGCCAATCAGAATCAAGTTCAATCCGATTGGCTGATCCAATCAGCCAATCAGATTGAGCTCGCATTCTATTGGCTGTTCCGATTATTTTATTGATAGGGTAGTGTTAGGTTTAATTATATCTTAGGTTAGGATTTATTTTACAGGTAAATTTGTTATTATTTTAACTAGGTAACTATTAAATAGTTCTTAACTATTTAATAGCTATTGTACCTGGTTAAAATAAATACAAAGTTGCCTGTAAAATAAATATTAATCCTAAAATAGCTATAATATAATTATAATTTATATTGTAGCTATATTAGGGTTTATTTTACAGGTAAGTATTTAGCTTTAAATAGGATTAATTTATTTAATAAGAGTTAATTTATTTCGTAAGATGTAAATTATATTTAAGTTAGGGGGGTGTTAGTGTTAGGGTTAGACTTAGCTTTAGGGGTTAATACATTTATTAGAATAGCGGTGAGCTCCGATCGGAAGATTAGGGGTTAATAATTGAAGGTAGGTGTCGGCGATGTTAGGGAGGGCAGATTAGGGGTTAATACTATTTATTATTTAGGGTTAGTGAGGCGGATTAGGGGCTAATAACTTTATTATAGTAGCGCTCAGGTCCGCTCGGCAGATTAGGAGTTAATAAGTGTAGGCAGGTGTCGGCGACGTTGAGGGGGGCAGATTAGGGGTTAATAAATATAATATAGGGGTCGGCGGGGTTAGGGGCAGCAGATTAGGGGTACATAAGTATAACGTAGGTGGCGGTCGGCAGATTAGGGGTTAAAAATTTTAATCGAGTGGCGGCGATGTGGGGGGAGCTCGGTTTAGGGGTACATAGGTAGTTTATGGGTGTTAGTGTACTTTAGGGTACAGTAGTTAAGAGCTTTATAAACCGGCGTTAGCCAGAAAGCTCTTAACTCCTGCTATTTTCAGGCGGCTGGAATCTTGTCGTTAGAGCTCTAACGCTCACTTCAGAAACGACTCTAAATACCAGCGTTAGAAAGATCCCATTGAAAAGATAGGCTACGCAAATGGCGTAGGGGGATCTGCGGTATGGAAAAGTCGCGGCTGAAAAGTGAGCGTTAGACCCTTTAATCACTGACTCCAAATACCAGCGGGCGCCCAAAACCAGCGTTAGGAGCCTCTAACGCTGGTTTTGACGGCTACCGCCGAACTCCAAATCTAGGCCTATGTTTGGTAGCTGCATCAAATATACCTCCCATTTAAGAAGAAACCTCTTCACTCTTTTCTCAGGGTCTCCCCTTGTGTCTGCCTGCTCAATTAACATCTGAGTATGTAACACCCTAAGCAGCTGTTGAAATGGAGGGGTTCTCTCTCCCACCCATTACCTAAGGATAGCCTGTTTAGCTAGCATGAGAACTGTAGTTATAAAAATGTTGTATTTATGTGTCTGGTCTCTAGGCATAAGAAAAATCACATACTGTGCTGAGAGGGGTAAAATTTGCTTGGTTAGTTTGCCCAGCCAAAACGAAATCTTCTGCCAGAACCTCTGCACCTTTGGGCACCCCCACAACAGATGAATCCAGTCAGGGGATACCCTGCTACATTTACTGCATAGATCATGTGCCCCTCGAACCCATTTTGCATGCATGCCAGGGGTAATATAAGCTTGGTGCAAGAACTTTAGGTGCGATTCTCTCAATTTTGCAGAGATGGTGCCCTGAATTGCCCTCTCAAAGCTCAAAGTAATCTGCGTTGTGTCCACCTCTAAATCTTCAAAATGAGACCATTTCGATACGATCCCACGCAGAGTGGAATCCTCAAAATGACGATACAACAGAGTATATGTGTGTGTGAGTTTGTAAGGTCCCAGTTTTGCCAAGGCACAAAGTCTGTCTATATTGGAAGGTTCCTTAGACAACAGTCCCCCTGAAATTAATGTGGAAATGTAATGTCTGCATTGGAAGTACGCAAACCTGTGGGTGCTGGGGAGATCATACTTCACCCGTAAGTCTTTAAAAGGTAGAATGTCAAAGGTCAAGGGATGCAGTAGTTGATAAAGTCTGGTCAGATTTGATTCTTGCCATATCTGAAATGCTTGTGTAGTATAACCAGGAAGGAAGTTGAGGTTACCCTGTATTGGTAGATATTTACTAGTAGATTTCTGCAATCCCCATAGTTTGCAAATCTTGGCCCAGGCTCTCAAGGGGTCCCTAAATAAGATATGATTTTGTACAAATATGGGTAATGATTTAAAATCCGCATGAGGCAAGAAAGCCAAGTGTAGCGGTTTGATGAAGTTAGACTCTAGATTAGGGACTGTGTAAAAATCATTCCCTACCAGCCAATCCAGTATGAACCTAGAAAGAGCTGCCCAATTATACCACATGATATTAAGAAGACGGAGCCCACCCCCACTCACCGGCATTGACAGAGGAGTCTTACCTATCCTGTGTTTTTTACCCTGCCAAATAAAATTGCCAATGGAAGTCTGCAAGGAGGCAATGTCTTGCTGGGTATGAAGCAAGGGCAACATCTGCAAGGGGTAAAGAAGCTTAGGCAGAGCAACCATCTTGAAAAGATGCACCCTTCCTGAAAGAGAAAGGGGGAGCTTCACCCAACTCAGCAACATTTGTTTAATATCTTTTACAATCCCACCAAGATTAAGAGAATATAGTTTATGAGGATTGACATGTATGCGTATGCTTAAGTATTTAAAGCAGCCGTCAGTAATTGTAAGACCAGTACCCGCCAGATCTGTGTTACAGGAGTTCTGTAACCACGTGACTTCAGATTTGTCGATATTAATCTTATATCCTGAGAACTTGCCAAATTCCTCAATAATATCCAAGAGAGGGTGTAAATTGGCATTCGGGTCACCTATGAAGAGCAACAGATCGTCAGCATATAATGAAAGATGCTGCCGTCGGCCGTGTATGTCTAAACCCGCACAATGCTGTCTGATATAGGATGCTAGGGGCTCGATGGCCAGATCAAAGAGGAGAGGAGAAAGGGGGCACCCCTGTCTCGTACCCCTCTGCAACGTAAAATAGGGAGAAAGCCCTCCGTTTATTATGAGAGAAGCCTTGGAGGTCATGTACAATTGCTGCAAAAAGTTGGAAAAGTTACCCCGGATACCTAAGTGAGATAGTGATGTGTGTAAATGGTCCCACTCAATGCGATCAAACGCCTTTTCAGCGTCAATCGCCAAAAGGCAAGCATCTGGCAGTTGAGAGGGGGATTGTGCATGTGCGTTGTACCAATAATGGGTCACCACACCAAGAGTTTTCCTGATGTTCAACACTGACGATCTGCCCTTTACAAAACCAGTTTGGTCGGCATGGACTATATGTGGTAAAACCATTGCCAATCTATCCGCCAGGATCTTCGTCAAAAGTTTATAGTCTCCATTTAACAATGAAATGGGGCGATAAGATGAGGTAAGAGTGGGATCCCTATCAGGTTTCAATAAAAGACAGATGTTGGCTTCAGAGAATCTGTCATTTATTTGCTCAGTGCCTGCCAGGTACGCAGAGTATAGGGAAGATAGGACAGGGGCCAGTTCTTCATACAGTATTTTAAAATATTCGGCGGGAAGCCCGTCAGGGCCCGCCGCTTTGCCCAGCTTGTTCTGCCGAATGGCCTTAAGAACCTCTTGAGAACCTCTGAAAACATAGACCCTAGATATAGTCCTGGGAATTTTTTTTTTAGCTATACCAGCTATGCAATAGAGCAGAATGTTCCATATGTCTAGCCCCTGTGCGGTTATAGATTGCTGAGTTTGTTCACAGCTCCAGCGCTGCAGCTCTCTGTCCCAGGCCCCCAGTTATCTACCAACTTGTGTCTTGATATAAGTTTGCTTTTTTTTTTTTTTTTTTTTTTATTTACTTGCTCTCCCTTACAAGATGAAGTGAAGCAGGCCGGATTACTTAAATGCAGTCAATTGCTATCAGCATTGCTTCTAATTGAGTTAATCATTTAGCCCACAATGTCCCTTCAGGGTGCGTGTTACCTGAGTACCGCTTATTATTGTCCCCTTTTCAGCTGCTACAAAGACAGTTAATCCGGCTGGATCGGTATCCTATAGCGTTGTCGATATATTCCTTAGGCTGTATGATTCTGCAGCTCCGTCCGGGCTGTGACGGGTATGGAGGTAGGGAGGGATCCTCCAAGATGGCGCCCGCGAGGTCCGTTAGGTGCGCAGCGTGGCGCAGATAGAAATGCCTTCCGAGGCAAGGGCGATTTTCGGCCCTTCACGATCTATTCCTGGCCGGTTGGGGTCCTATTACATCTACCCAACAAGGCGGTAACGTGGGATAAGGCAACCGGCAGCAGAAAATGGGATATATTCAGAGTTAAATTGCGGAGCTCTTCTCTTCTGCTGCCAGCCGCTAGCTCCACCCACCGGAAGTCGAACCCAAATTTTTATGTTCACGACATCACTAGTTATGAGCGGTGCGGTGCTAACTTGCAAATTATTGTCACTGCTCACTTCCCAACAGCGCTGGTATTACAGGTTTATAAAAACCTGCCGTTATCAGGCAAGAAGTGAGCGTAAAGCGAAATTGAGCTCCATACCGCACTCCAATACCAGCGCTGCTGAAAGATGTGGTGAGCTGGTTTTACGTGCTCGTTCATGATTTCCCCATAGGCATCAATGGGGAGAGCCGGCTGAAAAAAAGTCTAATACCTGCAAAAAGCAGTGTAAAACTCCGTAACGCAGCCCCATTTATTCCTATGGGGAAACAAAATGTATGTTTACACCTAACACCCTAACATGAACCCCGAGTCTAAACACCCCTAATCTTACACTTATTAACCCCTAATCTGCTGCCCCCGACATCGCCAACACCTACATTATATTTATTAACCCCTAATCTGCCGCCCCCGACATCGCCCACACCTACATTATACTTATTAACTCCTAATCTGCTGCCCCCAACATCGCCGACACCTACACTATATTTATTAACCCCTAATCTCCCACCCCAATGTCACGCAACCTACCTACACTTATTAACCCCTAATCTGCCACCCCCAACGTCACCGTCACTATAATAAACATATTAACCCCTAAACCTCCACACTCCAGCATCACAAAGACTAGTTAAATGTTATTAACCCCTAATCTGCCGCCCCTAACATCGCCGCCACCTACCTACATTTATTAACCCCTAATCTGTCACCCCCAATGTCGCCGCCACTATGCTAAATTTATTAACCCCTAAACCTAAGTCTAACCCTAACACCCCCTAACAAATATAATTAAAATAAATCTAAATAACACCTACTATCATTACCTAAATAATTCCTATTTAGGTTTAGTTTTTTTTTAGTTAGGATTTTATTTGGGGGGTTGGTTGTGTGGGTGGTGGGTTTTACTGTTGGGGGGTTGTTTGTATTTTTTTTAAAGGGTAAAAGAGCTGAATTCTTTTGGGCAGTGCCCCACAAAAGGCTCTTTTAAGGGCTATTGGTAGTTCAGTTTAGGCTAGCTTTTTTATTTTAATAGGGCTATTAAATTGTGTAATTAGTTTAAATATCTGATAATTTCTTTTTTTTATTTTGTGTAATTTAGTGTTTGTTTGTTTTTTTGTAATTTAGTTAATTGTATTTAATTTATTTTGTAGTGTAAGGTTAGGTGTTAGTGTAAGACAGGTTAGGTTTTATTTTACAGGTAAATTTGTATTTATCTTAGCTAGGTAGTTAGTAAATAGTTAATAACTATTTAGTAACTCTTCTACCTAGTTAAAATAAATATAAACTTGCATGTAAAATAAAATTAAAACCTAAGATAGATACAATGTAACTATTAGTTATATTGTAGCTAGCTTAGGGTTTATTTTACAGGTAAGTATTTAGCTTTAAATAGGAATTATTTAGGTAATAATAATAGGTTTTATTTAGATTTATTTTAATTATATTTAAGTTAGGGGGTGTTAGGGTTAAACTTAGGTTTAGGGGTTAATAAATTTATTACAGTGGAAGTGACGTTGATGGCGGCAGATTAGGGGTTAATAAATATAGAGCGGCGATGTTAGGGGCGGCAGATTAGGGGTTAATAATATTTAACTAGTGTTTGCGATGCAGAAGTACTGTGGTTTAGGGGTTAATATGTTTATTCTAGTGGCGGCGGTGTCCGGAGCGGCAGATTAGCGGTTAATAAATTTATTTTAGTGTTTGCGATGCGGGAGGGCCTCGGTTTAGGTGTTAATAGGTAGTTTATGGGTGTTAGTGCACTTTGTGACACTTTAGTTATAGTTTTATGTTAACTACTGACTTTCAGTTTACGGTATGGGTCTTGGCGGTATAGCCTGTACCACTCACTTTTTGGCCTCCCAAGCAGACTCGTAATACCGACGTTATGGAAGTCCCATTGAAAAAGGACTTTTTGAAAGCTGCGGTAATTACGTTGCGTTACGGGAAAAAAGTGTGCAGTACAGCTATACCTGCAAGACTCGTAATACAGTGGTAGTGAAAAAGAGTCTTTTTTTTTTATATAATAATTTTTATTATTTCAATAAATGAGTAAACATAAGAACATCAAAAGCGTACATTTGAATATCGGTAGTACAGAGTACGGTACTAGTTGGAAATTACAATATGTGGAACAGACATGCATAATAATAAAGATACAAAAGAGAACACTGAATGCTGAAAGCAAATACCTATGGGTTATCAGCTATACCTCCATCTCAACAGGCATGGGGGCCAACTGTTGGCTGCTTCAAAAAGGCAAACATGTTGCTAGTTATCTAATTAAGGCAGTATTTTCATAAAACATGAGAATCTAAACATGGCTGTTCTTACCAACATCAAAACATAAACATACTCTGTTGCAAAGCAAGTATATCAATCGATCCAGATAATGACTGTGTCTAGCTATCAGTTAGGGGGAGAGGGGAGGAGAAAAAAAAAAGGGAGGGGTTATAGGGGGGGTTTAGGGGAGAAGGCAGGGAGAGTTGGATTAAAAAAGTAGTTAGGGGGGCGGATAAGGTGAAGGAATGGGTATGGAAGGGAAGGAACAAAAAGGAAGAGAGAAAAAAAAAAAAAAGGGGGGGGGGGGAAGAGGGGTAGGGAGCTAGATAGAACTCAGCACAGTCTCAAATGATCAGAAACTAGAACTAATTGTGCAAACAATGTCTGATAAAAATACAGGCAGGCAAACACAGCAATCAAAAATAATAAAAATTAATACAAAGGATGCGGTATATAAACAAGGTAAACCGCGTGTGTAGCCTCTGGAGTGTACTTCCAGAGTACCTTAAGTGGGGGGGGGGGGTAACCAAAGGGTTGTTAATTGAGCATTAGGAGATTATTTATACAGATAAGAGAAAGAGGAGCGTGGTGTTAAAGTAGGAGGGGAGGAAGGTATAGTCTCCGGATCTAAGAAGGGGCAGTGAAGGGGAGGAAAGGGGAATAGGGGAATAGAGAAGAAGGATAGAGAAAGAGAGGAGGAGGAGGAAGGCAGGGGGGTGCGAAGTAAACTATATCAGAAAACACAGAAACAAGAAGGAACAGACCCGAACCTAGTACCCAGTTAGTAGTTGAAGAAGGAGGGGTGGGGAGGATGGAGGCACAAAGTTAGGGCTGCATGTGGGCTGTAAATGCCAGGTCGGCACTATTGGCTATTGTGAAAAAGAGTCTTAACGCTGCTTTTTCACTCATACCGCAAAGCCGAAAGATAGTTCTAATTTTAACATAAAAGGCAGCCAGAGACTTGCTGGCTTACAATTTTTTTATCAATTATAAAATAGGGAAAAAAATGAAGGTTGTATAAGTATAATTATAGTAGCGATATAATAAAAAAAATGTTGCCAAATTAAATGTATGTGTGTTTTCCCCAGGTCCCTGATGCTATTGACATCACGCAGCAATATGAGGGTTGTCACTAGAAGGAGACAGAGGTCTTGAGACAAGAAAAGGCAGGAAGGGAGTGAACGGTGGGAAAAGGGGAAGCAGAAAGGAACGTGAGCATCCAAAATGGACTAAATAAGCAGAAAGAAAAAAAACGCTAAACTTAAATATAAGCCCAAATAAAATAATAAAAATAAAGAATGAAAGAAGAGAAAAATGTGAGAGAAAAAGAAGGGATAGTAAAAAAGGGAAACAGAGAAATAAAAAATTAGAATCAGCAATTTTTTTTTATAAAGGATATAAAATATATAAAAGAAAGTAAATAATTAAAGAAACTGAGAAAATAAATATAATAGAATGGGAAATAAAATAATTATAAGATTTTTAAGAAAAATATATATTAAACATAATGATAATTTATTGAACTGTAAGAGAAAAAATGTATATATACTTATTTTCTTGAGCAGCAAAAAGAAAGAGGACAGTTTGGATGTTACTGGTCATCATTTGGATATGTTAATGCCTCTGATTGTTTTTTTTGTCACTGTCCACTCAAAATGTTCTCTCATTGGTCACCATTTTTCTGGCAGTTTGTTCTCTGTTTTATTTCTAATGTATTATGTATGTATTACTAACACTTTTAAATGCTGTCCTGATTAGTAAAGAGAAGGATAAAGGAAAATATGAGTCTCTGGTCTTGTAATAAAATCTAACTAAAGAGGGAAAGACTACAGCTTCCAATGGTATACAATTATGGATCTACAAAAATAATTTGATCTTGACAAATTTTTTGTCTTAATGTTATATTGTTATTTTTAGAATGCTGGTTTGATTCATTACAATTTTATTTTTTAAGATACATTCTTTAAGCATACTCATGTATTTGAAATATTTTAATCTGAATTAAGTCTGAATAAAGAAGCTCCAATTAAACTTAAACTAATTCCATTAAAGGGACAGTTTACTCCAGAATTGTTAATGTTTAAAAAGATAGATAATCCTTTTATAACCCATACCCCAGTTTTGTATAACCAACACCGTTATATTAATATACTTTTTACCTCTGTGATTACATTGTATCTAAGCCTCTTTAGACTGCCCCTTATCTCAGTGCTTTTGACAGACAAAATACCAAGAGAGCAAAGCAAATATAATGATAAAAGTAAATTGGAAAGTTGTCCTATCCGAATCATGAAAGTTTCATTTTGAATAGACTGTCCCTTTTTAAGAGGCGAACAATTGAACACAATCAGTCATATCCCTGAATTCTGTTTTTAGCCAGAAACATTTTAAACCCATTTTTAAAAGTATCTAAGGTATTAACATTAACTACCTCCTTAGGCAATGAGTTCCACAACTCGATTGCTCTTACAATTAAAAACATTTACATTGCTGGAGATTAAGGGGGGTAGTTATCAACGTGTCTACTTTTCCTGCCTTCGCCGGCCCAATAAGCCCGCATAAGCTCGCCTCACATCGCTGCCGCAGACCTGCAAAAATTCGCCTAAGTTATCAAAAAAGCTGTCAAAAATCCACGCACCAAGTACGGGGCGATGAGCAGTGGACTGTGAGAGTTATCACTCATCCGATCTCACTGCTCTTTGGCTTTTTTACAGCTTTCTTGCTAGCCTGTCACTAAGCACCCACACTAAACTACACTGTTCTACCCCCTATACCGGCGCCCCCGGAGCCTCCCGCAACTAAATAAAGTTACTAACCCCTAAACCGCCACTCCTAGACCCCGCCGCAACTCTTATAAATGTATTAACCCCTAAACCGCTGCTCCTGGACACTGCTACCACCTACATTATATCTAGTAACCCCTATCCTGCCCACCCTATACCGTCGCCCTCTATAATAAAGTTATTAACCCCTATCCTGCTGATCCCGCACCTCGCCACAACTAAATAAATAGTTTAACCCCTAAACCGCTGCTCCCTGACCCCGCTGCAACTATATTAAATTTATTAACCCCTATCCTGCCCCCCCCCTACACCGTCGCCACCTATAATACATTTATTAACCCCTATCCTGCCCCCCACTACACCGCTGCCACTGTAATAAAATTATTAACCCCTAAAACTAAATCTAACACTAACCCTAACACCCCCTAACTTAAATATTAATTAAATAAATCTAAATAATATTTCTATTATGAACTAAATTAATCCTATTTAAAACTAAATACTTACCTTTAAAATAAACCCTAATATAGCTACAATATAAATAATAATTATATTGTAGCTATTTTAGGATTTATTTTTATTTTACAGGCAAATTTCAATTTATTTTAAATAGGTACAATAGCTATTAAATAGTTATTAACTATTTAATAGCTTACCTAGCTAAAATAAAGAGAAATTAACCTGTAAAATAAAAACTAACCTAAGTTACAATTACACCTAACACTACACTATACTTTAATAAATTATTCCTATTTAAAACTAAATACTTACCTGTAAAATAAACCCTAATATAGCTACAATGTAATTAAAAATTACATTGTAGCTATCTTAGGATTTATATTTATTTTACAGGTAACTTTGTATTTATTTTAGCTAGTTAGAATAGTTATTAAATAGTTATTAACTATTTAATAACTACCTAGCTAAAAGAAATACAAAATTACCTGTAAAATAAATCCTAACCTAAGTTACAATTAAACCTAACACTACACTATCATTAAATTAATTAAATAAATTAACTACAAATAACTACAATTAAATACAATTACATAAACTAACTAAAGTACAAAAAAAAACTAAGTTACAAAAAATAAAAAAAGTAATTTACAAACATTTTAAAAATATTACAACAATTTTAAGCTAATTACACCTAATCTAAGCCTCCTAATAAAATAACAAAGCCCCCCAAAATAAAAAAATGCCCTACCCTATTCTAAATTAAAAAAGTTCAAAGCTCTTTTACCTTACCAGCCCTTAAAAGGGCCTTTTGTGGGGGCATGCCCCAAAGAATTCAGCTCTTTTGCCTGTAAAAGAAAAATACAACCCCCCCAACATTAAAACCCACCACCCACATACCCCTAATCTAACCCAAACCCCCCTTAAAATAACCTAACACTAATCCCCTGAAGATCATCCTACCTTTAGTCATCTTCACTAAGCCCAGCAGCGATGGAACCGAAGAGGAGATCCGGAGCGGCAGAAGTGATCATCCAAGGGGCGCTGAAGAAATCTTCCATCCGATGAAGTGATCCTCCAGTCGGCGCTGAAGAAGTCTTCCATCCGGGCGATGTCATCTTCCAAGAGGCGCTGAAGAAGTCTTCTATCCGGGCGATGTCATCTTCCAAGCGGGGTCTTCAATCTTCATCCCGCCGATGCGGAACATCCTTCTTTACCGACTTACTGCCGACGAATGAAGGCTCCTTTAAGGGATGTCATCCAAGATGGTGTCCCTTCAATTCCGATTGGCTGATAGGATTCTATCAGCCAATCGGAATTAAGGTAGGAAAAATCTGATTGGCTGATTGAATCAGCCAATCAGATTCAAGTTCAATCCGATTGGCTGATCCAATCAGCCAATCAGATTGAGCTCACATTCTATTGGCTGATCGGAACAGCCAATAGAATGCGAGCTCAATCTGATTGGCTGATTGGATCAGCCAATCGGATTGAACTTGAATCTGATTGACTGATCAGATTGAGCTCGCATTCTATTGGCTGATCGGAACAGCCAATAGAATGCGAGCTCAATCTGATTGGCTGATTGGATCAGCCAATTGGATTGAACGTGAATCTGATTGGCTGATTCAATCAGCTAATCAGATTTTTCCTACCTTAATTCCGATTGGCTGATAGAATCCTATCAGATATCGGAATTGAAGGGACGCCAGCTTGGATGACGTCCCTTAAAGGAGCCTTCATTCGTCGGTAGTCTGTCAGTAAAGAAGGATGTTCGGCGTCGGCGGGATGAAGATTGAAGACCCCGCTTGGAAGATGACATCGCCCGGATAGAAGACTTCTTCAGCGCCTCTTGGAAGATGACATCGCCCGGATGGAAGACTTCTTCAGCGCCGACTGGAGGATCACTTCATCGGATTGAAGATTTCTTCAGCGCCCCTTGGATGATCACTTCTGCCGCTCCGGATCTCCTCTTCGGTTCCATCGCTGCTCGGCTGAGTGAAGGCGACTAAAGGTAGGATGATCTTCAGGGGATTAGTGTTAGGTTATTTTAAGGGGGGTTAGATTAGGGGTATGTGGGTGGTGGGTTTTAATGTTGGGGGGGTTGTATTTTTCTTTTACAGGCAAAAGAGCTGAATTCTTTGGGGCATGCCCCCACAAAAGGCCCTTTTAAGGGCTGGTAAGGTAAAAGAGCTTTGAACTTTTTTAATTTAAAATAGGTTAGGGCATTTTTTTTATTTTGGGGGCTTTGTTATTTTATTAGGGGGCTTAGATTAGGTGTAATTAGCTTAAAATTGTTGTAATATTTTTAAAATGTTTGTAACTTATTTTTTTTATTTTTTGTAACTTAGCTTTTTTTTTGTACTTTAGTTAGTTTATGTAATTGTATTTAATTGTAGTTATTTGTAGTTAATTTATTTAATTAATTTAATGATAGTGTAGTGTTAGGTTTAATTGTAACTTAGGTTAGGATTTATTTTACAGGTAATTTTGTATTTCTTTTAGCTAGGTAGTTATTAAATAGTTAATAACTATTTAATAACTATTCTAACTAGCTAAAATAAATACAAAGTTACCTGTAAAATAAATATAAATCCTAAGATAGCTACAATGTAATTATTAATTACATTGTAGCTATCTTAGGGTTTATTTTACAGGTAAGTATTTAGTTTTAAATAGGAATAATTTATTAAAGTATAGTGTAGTGTTAGGTGTAATTGTAACTTAGGTTAGTTTTTATTTTACAGGTTAATTTCTCTTTATTTTAGCTAGGTAAGCTATTAAATAGGTAATAACTATTTAATAGCTATTGTACCTATTTAAAATAAATTGAAATTTGCCTGTAAAATAAAAATAAATCCTAAGATAACTACAATATAATTATTATTTATATTGTAGCTATATTAGGGTTTATTTTAAAGATAAGTATTTAGTTTTAAATAGGATTAATTTAGTTCATAATAGAAATATTTTTTAGATTTATTTAATTAATATTTAAGTTAGGGGGGTGTTAGGGTTAGTGTTAGACTTAGGTTTAGGGGTTAATACATTTATTATAGTTGCGGCGGGGTCAGGGAGCGGCGGTTTAGGGGTTAATACATTTATTATGGTTGCAGTGGGCTCCGGGAGCAGCGGTTTAGGGGGTAATAACTTTATTTAGTTGCGGCGGTGTAGGGGGGGACAGATTAGGGGTGTTTAGACTCGGGATACATGTTAGGGTGTTAGGTGTAGACAGCTCCCATAGAAATCAATGGGATGTCTGGCAGCAGCGAACTTGTACTTTCGCTATGGTCAGACTCCCATTGATTCCTATGGGATCTGCCGCCTCCAGGGTGGCGGTTTGAAAACCAGGTACGCTGGGCCGTAAAAGTGCCAAGCGTACCTGCTTGTTTTTTGATAACTAGCAAAAGTAGTCAGATTGTGCTGCACTTGTGTGCGGAACATCTGGAGTGACGTAAGAATCGATCTGTGTCGGACTGAGTCCGGCGGATCGAAGTTTACGTCACAAAATTCTACTTTTGCCAGTCTCTAGCCTTTGATAACTAAGGCGAATCAGCCTTGCCACAAATACGCTGCGGAATTCCAGTGTATTTGAGGTTGACGGCTTGATAACTAGGCCCCTAAATCTCCTTTCCTCCAGCCTTAAATTGTGACCTCTTGTCACAAACAGTTTACTTGAAATAATCAGAACTTCTGCCATTTTTGTATATGGCCCTTAAATATATTTGTATAAACTAATCATATCACCTCTCAAACACCTTTTTTTCTAGAGAAAACAGACCCAATTTTGCTACCCTTTCCTCATAGTTTATAGATTTTTAGCTTTGTGACAATTCTCTGAACTTTTTCTAACTGCAATGTATTTTTTTAGATTGGTCCCCAGAACTGCACACCATACTCAAGATTAGGTATTAAAAAAGTGACCAAATTATTATTCCTTCCCTTGCATCAATGCCTCTTTTAATACATGCTAGTATCTTATCAGCCTTAGAAGCCACTGTCCTGTATTGTCCTTCCATATTTTGCTTGTTATCTCTAAGTATGCCCTAATCCCTTTCCTCCTCTGTTTTGCTAAGTCTAGTCCCATTTAAATAATAGGTAGCCTGCTTATTTTTTCTTTCAAAATGTAGAACCTACATCTAATTACCCATTTACCAGCCTCTTCTTGCAAAGCAATTTCATTCTGCACTGACCTAATTACCTTAGACAACTTTGTATCATCTTTAAAAACAAGATGTTGCTACTGAATCCTTCCTCCAAATCATTAATAAAAAAAAAAACAGGGCCCAGTACTGATCCCTTGGAGACTCCGCAAAGTACCTTTGTCCAATCTGAGTATGATCAATTTACTACTATTTGTTGCTCCCTGTTTTTTATCCAGTTATTTATCTATGAGATAACATTTTCAGATATATTTAATAATCTCTCATTAGGCACTGTATCAAAAGCCTTTGCAAAATCCAAGTATATCACATCAACTGATTTCTCTATATGTTTACTTTGTTCCTCATAGAATCTAATTAGATTAGTTTGACATGATCTTTTCCTCCTAAAACCATGCAGATTTTGACTGAATATATTCATGAATATTATCCCTTATAATCCCTTCAAGTATCTTCCCCATTGCCAGACTAACTAGTCTATATGTTCCTGGTTCAGTCCTGCTTCCCTTTTTAAAAAAGTGCCACCACATTAGATTTATACCATTCCTGGGGTACTATGCCTGATGATAATGAGTCTTAAAAAATTAAGGGGGTTTGGTTATAACACTGCTAAATTCCCTTAAAACCCAGGGTGTGTTCCATTTGGACTTGGAGTTTTATTTACCTTAATATTATCCAGTTTTTCCTGATATAATCGAAAGATAACCCAGGTTTTTATATAGGTCTGTATGTTCAAGTTTGTTTCAATGTATCTCCAATTGTTCCTCTCGTATGTATACTCAAGAAAGGAACTGGTTTAGTACCTCAGTCTTCTCTCTGTCACTGTTAATCATGCTACCCTTTTAATGTACCTCTTTTTTCCTTCTTAGATGTTTTGCCATTTATATACATAAAAAGCATCTTAGGTTTTGATTAGAATCTTTTGCAATTAATTTTTCGCTTTCAGTTTTAGCTAATTTGTTTGCTTTTTTGTTGCTTTGTTACATTTCTTATATATTTGGTATCTTGAGTCTTTGTTCCCATTTTTACTTTTTATCGAGTTCTATTAAATCATTGAATTTTACGTCCTTAAATTTAAAAGTCTTGCTTGAACCCTTGCAACATTGTGTATGGAAAGTGACTATGTTATGAACACTGTTACTCAATGTTCTTTGACTTCTATGTTTGATTTTATTAATATATTGTTTGATATCACTAAATCCAATATAGTGTTATTTCTAGTTGGATTTTATATTAATTGTGACATGATGTCTATCTTTCTGATTATTTCAAAATCTCTTTTAGCTGTATTGCGAGTTGTTTTGGCCAATTTATTTTGACGTAGTTAAAATCTCTCATAAGTACAGTACTGGTATTATTAGCAGCCTTTTCTGTTTCCATTAGCAGTTGAGTTTCCTCCATGACATTAAAGGGACTCTGAACCCAATTTTTTTCTTTTGTTTTATTACTCCTGTCCATCCTAAATAAAGTATAACCCTCTAAGTTAACTGCCTGGTTGTGTGAATCATCCCACCAGGTTCCAGTTATACTGATCCTATATAATAAAAGGCCAAGTGTGTTTGTCCGAAGCTGTCATACGCAGTAGAGACAGCACAAGGACAAACACACCTGGCCTTTGAGTCCCTAGCAGATCTGCGGCGGAAGTGGGTGTGGTCGGGCATCAGCGGGGGAGTGTTCGGCGTGAAGGGGGCATGAATTCCCGTGAAGGGGCATGGCCAGGCATGAAGGGGGTGTGGCCTGGCACGGTCACGAGATAGAAGGGAGAGGGATTGAGAGGGGAGAGAGATAGAGAGGGGGGAGAGATAGAGAGGGGAGAGAGAGCACTCAAAAGAGAGGGGGGAGAGAGACAGCAAAAGTGAGGGGGGAGAGAAACAGCAAATGTGAGGGGGGAGAGAGACAGCAAAAGAGATAGGGGGAGAGAGACAGCAAAAGAGAGAGGGGAGAGAGACAGCAAAAGAGAGGGGGAGAGAGACAGCAAAAGAGAGATGGGGAGAGAGACAGCAAAAGAGAGGGGGGAGAGAGACAGCAAAAGAGAGGGGGGAGAGAGACAGCAAAAGAGAGAGGGGGAGAGAGACAGCAAAAGAGAGGGGGGAAGAGAGAGCGCAAAAGAGCGGGGAGAGAGAGCGCAAAAGAGAGGGGGGAGAGAGTGCAAAAGAGGGGGGATAGAGAGAGTGCAAAAGAGAGGGAGGAGAGAGAGCGCAAAAGAGATGGGGGGAGAGAGTGCAAAAGAGATGGGTGAGAGAAAGAGCGCAAAAGAGAGGGGGAGAAAGTGCAAAAGAGAGGGGGAGAGAGCGCAAAAGAGAGGGGGAGAGAGAGAGCTCAAAAGAGAAGGGGGAGAGAGAGCAAAAGAGAGGGGGAGAGAGAGCGCAAAAGAGAGGGGGAGAGAGCGCAAAAGAGAGGGGGGAGAGAGAAAGCTCAAAAGAGAGGGGGAGAGAGAGAGCAAAAGAGAGGGGGGAGAGAGAGAGAGAGAGCAAAAGAGAGGGGGAGGGAGAGAGCGCAAGGGCTGGGACCGCTGCGCTGCAAAAAATGGCCCATGTGAACGGGCTTTAGGACTAGTAATATCATAATTCTCTTCCGCAGAGAAGAGCTCCAGTACATTTTAAATCATGCTTTTTGCATTTGCTGCCATATATTTAATGTTCATGTGCATTCTTTGCTACTTGGTACTCTATCCTCCAACCGTTGTAATGTGATATTTCCTAAGTGTAACTTTCTGTTGTCCATTCTTTGAGATAGTTTTAGGTGTTTCATATTCACAGACTGATCTGTCTGTACTATTATGTTTGGGCTGACCCTTCCTTAGTTTAAGTTTAGTTTAGCTTAGTTTAAGATTCTCTAAACATTCTACAATCCTCTCCCCCAATATACCTGGACCCATATCGGTCAGGAGCAATTACAAGTTGTACCAAGTGAAACGTGAGCCCAGTGCTCTAAAAAGTCAAGCCCCTCATTTTTACACCATGTTTTTAACCAGGATTTAACTGCCCTTAGCTCCATCTGCCTTGCTGGGTTAGCACATGGCACTGGTTGCATCACATTTAAAAAACAACAACTTTGAAGTGTTATAAAGGTTTTAAAACTATTTTGCAAGGGTATGTTTAAATGTTTGGCAATATTCATATTCCTTTTTAAATGAACATTCAAGCATATTATTCTTCAGTATATGATTCTTAATGGTGTTGTTGGCACCACTACTAGAGATTCTATCAGCTTCATGTTTCATTGTATTTCTATTTTTCTTTTTGTTCTCACATCTTCATTTTTCAATGTGTCTACTTAAATATGTTTGCCAGTATGTCCTTTGGCACATTAGCTTTGTAAAAAAAAAAATTTCATCTCAGAAGTTCTTCAGTTTTGTCATCAAACACTTACCATTAATAATAAATTCAGTCATGGTTATAAGTAAATCTTTTTTTATTTTTTTTTTTGCATAGAGTAGCGCAATCTTTTTGTGGCAGTGCCATTTTTAAAATGAAAATGAATGTGAATTTCTTTTCTTTTCTTTTTTTTTTTTTTTAAATAAGTACTCCTGATTATCTTATTAGACTGGTTAACACAGTCATATAAGCCCTGTATAAGTTATCACAAAGTGTATGTCGACCCCTTTTTTAACACGTAACAAGTTACACTAAATCAGTGATTTGCAACCTTTTTTTGCCGTGGCACACTTTTTTACATTAAAAAATCCTGTGGCACACCACCATTCCAAAATTTTACAAAATCACACATTTTAGCCTAATACAGGATATATATACAGTATATATATATTACACACTGTACTGTGCTGTCATGCCATGCCTCCAACAAACTATACATGACATATTGACATTCATTCACAATCGTAATTATTGTCTGTGAATGAATGTCAATGTCATGGTTGTAAATGATGCCTGATGAGCCTGTCACATACCTCCCAATATTTCAAAATTTGAAAGAGGGACACCCCCGCACTGTTGTCAGTCTGCCGCGGCACACCTGAGGATCTCTCACGACACACTAGTGTGTCACGGCACACTAGTTTAAAAACACTGCACTATATTACACTTACTAGGAATTTAAATAACACTGAGATGTAAAACAACCTCTTGAAAATAAATTTGATATATTCCAGATGTTTGATGGTTTTCATGCTAGGGTCTATTTTATACTTAAGTCTTGGGGTGTTTGATAGTAAAGTTAAGTTTCCTGATTCTCATAACATAATAAGCTACTTCTGATTATATCAATAAAATAAATATCTGATAATTTGGTCTGTTGTGTATCTAAATGTTACATTTTGTACTTATCTTTCAATATGTTTTTTTAAATTGTCTAATTATTTCTTAATACACCTTTCTGTTATATATTAAGGTGTATATGATTTTTATTTTATACTACCTTTGTCAGAATTCCAGGAACACACAATTGCTTGACCAGCTGAAATGATATACATTCCTCTCTAAACAATAAGAACTCTTTCATAACTAAATTCCTCTATTAGCAGCATATGACATTACAATGGAGTATGTTCTTCATCATCCTATCAGAGATTCATTATAGGACCTCTTCCCTTTTGCTGAAATGTAAAACATTTACAGAAATATAAAATCTATTGAGTCAAGTTTTCATTCAAGCTTACCTCACAGAAGGGTTGATATGATCTATCTGCTGAGGCCTTTTTGGCTCTTTTGTTGCAGAGGACACTTTTCAGTTCAACACAATCACAATTCTTTCTTTTCTTTCACCCAGATCATGTTTTTGAATCCTTGCTAAAAAAGCCCTTTTTTTATTACGGGGCCAAAAAATTATTGATGATCACAATCCATTTTCAAGGAACTTTTCAACGCCTTTTTTTATACCAGTTTTGATTTTTCAAATTTGACACCTCAAGGCCCTTGATAAATCTATGGAATAACATTTTGGACATCTTCGGAAGTATTCCATGTTTTGAGGAAAACAGTCTATTATCTTGCACATGCAAAACACTCTGAAATAGACACAGGAGACATTTTAGAGGTGTATTAACATACATGGTGTAGATTAATTGAAGATTATGGGTCCTATCTATCAAGCTCCAAAAGGAGCTTGACGGCCCGTGTTTCTGGCGAGTCTTTAGACTCGCCAGAAACAGCAGTTATGAAGCAGCAGTCACAAAGACTACTGCTCCATAACCCTGTCCGCCTGCTCTGAACAGGCGGACAGGAATCGCCAGAAATCAATTAGATCGAGTACGATCGGGTTGATTGACACCCCCCTGCTGGAGGCCGATTGGCCGCGAGTCAGAAGGGGGCAGCATTGCACCAGCAGCTCTTGTGAGCTGCTGGTGCAATGCTGAATTCAGTGAAGTCTTGCGGATCAGGTCCTTAAGACCTTTCTTAAATAGGGGCCAATGTCAAACTGGAAATTAAAATGACAATATATCCATGATCAAGCATGCCCAGTATTCCCAATATATTAAGATGGCTCTCTTACTTATCATTAATGAAGAAGGATTTGGATTGCACTAGGTTAATCTCACACATGTAAATAAGTATTTCCCTTAAAGGGACATAAAACAGGTTGAAAATATGTGCATATCTTATAAGGGCTTATTAATTAAATATAGTTTGCATAAAAATGTTTAAAAATTGCTGGCAAGTATTTTAAAATAATTTTCAAAAATAAGCAAAATTAATTACATAGCTAAGCTGCCTGGAGCAGCCAACTCCATCCACCATTATCAGTGTTTAGACACAGGCATTGTTCACAGCTTCTACGCATGCTCCAGCAGATAATCCCTATGTTTTTTTACATTCTACTAAAGCAGCAATAGATATAGATACAGCCATAAAAAGAAATGTGTGGAGGGAGTTAGAGCTTTACAATTCTAAACTAAACTAAAAAGAAAGGGTTAATGGTGAGGCACTGCAGTATACATTTGCAGGTAAAGTAATTAAAGTACATATTATTATATTTTGTCTCTATCCCAACTTGTTTGATGTCCTTTTAAACAGTGAACAAATGGGCTAATTCAAAAGCCCTTTATTGTAACTTTAAGAGGCGTGGAAAGACTATTGTATCTGTCAGGTTCAGATGACTTCCTAGTTTCTATCTGTAAAACAGGTACTTCACGGTTGCAGGCTTTTAATGCACAGATCCATTTTGCATTGTGATCACTAGAAAAATTTGATGACCAAAAGTTTGGGAGCAAATAAATTGTTATCAATCCCCAAATCCTTCAACTTATTCACAGCATTATACATTTTTCCTAAACATATTCTTTAATTATTTCCCTGCTTCAGGTTCCCCTTACATAGAACAGATAAAATAAAATAGTTTATATAGCAAATCTAAAAAATAAAATATTTTCTCATAATGTGAATCATTATCTATCTATCTATATATCTATCTATCTATCATCTATCTATATATCATCTATCTATCTAATGTGAATCTTTATCTATCTATCTATCTATCTATCTATCTATCTATCTATCTATCTATCATCTATCTATCTATCTATCTATCTATCTAATGTGAATCATTATATATCATTATCTATCTATC